>NC_136521.1:22475120-22482620 GCF_053919585.1 Euprymna scolopes | reverse complement strand
TGGGGGGGGGGGCAATTATTTCACACCGCGTGTCATCACGTGACATCTCTAAACGGAACTTTTATATTCCAAATTGACTTTTTTCGTTTAAAAATGGAATTATTTCTCTTTCGTTAATATATATATATTTTTTTTAATATTTCGTGTTTTATATATATATATATAAAGTACAATTGCTGAATGTTATTTTCTTGATTATATTTGTTTGGGAGAAGCAGTGAAGCACAATTAAAAAAAAAAAAGAGATTAAAACGGAGCGAAATTTAAATTTCAATTCCATTTTTTTTACTCTTTATGAATATTAAAAGAAAAATTACTAAACATTTATTAATAATGCCTTTGCCTCACTTTTACAGACATTTGTTTTTAAATTTCTTAAATGACGACTTTTATCGAATTTTTTTTTAAATAGCATGTGCGGATGGGTATGCTGACATTTGTTTTAATTTCTTTTTAAATGACTTTTTGGGTTTGTATTACTGTACACATAGATTCGAAAAAGTTGTCAAAAAAACAAATATATAACAAATAAATGTTATCAAAGGCAAGATAAGTTACTTTTCTACCAAAAAAATTCGATAAAAGTCGTCATTTAAAAAGAAATTTAAAAACAAATGTCTGTAAAAAAGAGTAAAACTTTTTTTTTATAAATAAATAATAATGACAAAAAAAATAAATAAATAAAGTTTACTGCCAACTTTCTTTAAAAAAAAAAAAAGTACAAGTTTCCCTGAAAAAAAAAAAAACTTTCACCTAACAATTTATGGCAAAAATAGTGACGCATAAAAATCTGGGGTGCTTCTACACTTTATTGCCGAAATTGGAGACGCCATTTTTTTTCACGCACTTGCTATTCAAATCTAGGGGAGACATCATTATATGGCCGAACAATTGCTTCCGGAAAGGGAAAGAATAAATTCACCAAAATTAACATTTATTACTTCTGGAATGTGAAATTTTATGCTCTTTCTAATAAACCAAATATAATATTTTGGACAAACGTTTTTTTTTTTTCAAATTCACACCCCCATTTTGAAATGTTTATTAAAATTTTAATAATTAATTTATGTGTCAAAGTTTTATATATCACAAATTGAAGATCAAAGATCAATAAAGAAAATATTCCAATTTAAAACAAAAAAAAAAAAGAATAGTTTTTTGGAATTTACCTGTAAAGTCCAAAGTGTAAAACCTTTTTTTTTTTTTTTTTTTTTTTTTAAACACGTTGATTTTATTTTTAATAAAAGCTCATGTTATGCTTACATCGTCAAGTAAATACCAGACGCTGACGGCAAATTTTTCTATCTCATTAAATGTTTTCTTTTTTTTAGATATTAAAAAAAAAAAAAATTAGTTGATGAAGAAGTATTAAAATATATCAATAAAAAACGCGTGTATTTCATTAAAAGATTTTTTTTAAATTCGATGAAGCGGATTTTTTGTTCTAGGAGAAAAACTTATAAGTGAATGTGCGTTTCTTTTTTAACTACGGAGGATGAAAAATACTAATTTTGGTTAACACACGCAATAAAAAAAGAGACATTTTTTATACCCTTGGATGAAACCATACTTCATAAATTTCATTTTAGCAGCAGCAGTAGCTATTTACAGCTTCGCGCAAAACGTGTTACAAAAAGGCGATTTTCTAGGACCCTCGCTTTAAAAAATCCTTTTATTTAAAAAATACATGGAATTTAAAATATAAATATGGATAAATTCTTAACATTTGCATTTATCTTGTTTGTTATTATTATTTTTATTTATGGTATGGTTGTTCTTGTCGGGGGTTCGTTTGTTATTATTATTGTTATTATTGTTATTATTATTATTATTATTATTATTTCTGCTAGTGTTGGTTTTATTTTTGTCATAATGTCTACTTTTTTTTGTTGTTTACATTTGTTTTTATTTAGTATTTTTTATTATGTGCTTTAATTATCATCTCTAAATTTTCGCAACAACTGTAAGATAACTTCAAGGTATTTTTAGTGAAGATTTTGTGTAGGGGGTAGGCTGTAGGAAAGTGTTTTTCAATAAGGTCTAGATATTTCTTACCAAGTTTTGTTTTTAACATTTGATTGTATGGGGTCGTATACCAAATTATAGTTCTTTTTCTTCTATTTTTGATTTTATTATAGTTGTTGGTGTTTTGTTGCTTATATTTGATATCGATATTTTTGTATCCACTATTTTTTAGGGCTGTTTCGTATATATTGGTTGACCTGCTAAATGCATTTTCGTCGCTTGAGTTATTACTGAGTCTACTTACGATCGAGTTGGGAATGTGTTTTATAATTGATGGTGGGTGGTTGGACTAAGGGTTTATTGGAGTAGCGTTATCTTTTAAGTATGGTGCATATGTGTTTTTATCTAAGTTTAACGTGACGTCCAGGAAGTTTGTTATTTTTATGTTAGCTGATACATCTGCTTTTAGGCCTAATTTTTTCATTTCCTTGTGTATGATTTTCTTAAAGTTTTTTCCCTGGACTTTGTTGGAGTTTTTTATTATAGCTAGTCCATCATCTCTATATAGGCCGATATCCGCAGTATCGAATATGCTTGTGAGGGTATATAGAATGAATAATCCCACAAGATCTGATGCCTCTGCAGAATCTCTGGCACCCATCGCCAAATCAAACGAATTTTTCATTTTAGTTTTTATCCATTGGTTATTGTTATTTATTAGAACTGATTTTCTACATTTTTTAATGATGTTGATTTCTTCCGAGGATATATCAGTGTATGCCTCGGCAAATTCTAGGGCAATGTTAAAAAGTTCTTCGGATATCGAGGGATAAAAGTCTATGATGTCAAACTGTATGAACGTACATCTATCTTTGTTTTCTATATTTTTAAACCAGTTGATTGCTTCGGTGCCCATTGGCTTAGTTCTAGGTCTTGTTTGATTTGTTTGTTTACTCTAGAAAGTATAGTTTTGCTAATTCTACCTATTTCTGGTTTACTTGGGTTTATCAGGCGGGTGCTGGGATTATTATTAAAGTCCCATTTGTGGTCTTTGAGCAGAATGTATGCCTCTCTAGGTTTCAATTTGCCAACTTTATCGCTAATTTTTAGTTTATCGGTAATTTGTTTACTTTCTGTATTTATTATATCTATGTAGTCGCATTCGTTTGTGTCAATTTTTTTGTAGTTTTTTGTAATGTTTTCTGTGATTAGTTTCTTGCTTATCTATTTTATAAAAGTTTCTAGTTTTATCTGCTTTTACAAAGATTTTATTAGAGTTGTTTATGTTCCTAACGATTTTGTGTAGTTTCCGTTGGAAATTGTTAGGTTGATTGTGGAATTCTAGGTTTTTAATTACGTTTAAAAGGTCATTTTCAGAGTTTATCAAAAGGTCTACTGTTTTCGCATTTTTAAGGGTTTTAAAACCATAGGATTCTTTTTTGTTTACGTTTTCATTTTTCTAGAACAGATCCTTTGTTCGATAAAATGCATGCCCATTGGCTGATAGGAAGGGGCGCGGTGGATACTAGTAAGTTGATTGGCTAACTAAAATCCTCAACATATATAAAAACGAGAAACAACCACAGAATTTGCACATAAGCCTGACGAATCCTATAGTGGATGAAACGCCGAATATTCAGTGTAGCTTAATCACCATATATATTTTATTAATTACTAACTAGCTCTACCTATGTATTAAGCACTTTTGAAGTAAATACTTAAAGTTTACGCATAAATCTATACTTTCGTATATTAATTTTATGTGAGTAAATGAAGTAGTTATACATATATATATATATATATATATATACATATATATATACACACATATATATATATACATATATACACATATATATACATAAATATATACATATATACACATATATATATACATATATATACATATATACACACATATATATACATATATACACACATATATATACATATATACACACATATATATACATATATACACACATATATATACATATATACACACATATATATATACATATATACACACATATATATACATATATACACACATATATATATACATATATACACATATATATACATATATACACATATATATACATATATATATGCATATATACATATATATACATATATATACATATATATATACATATATATATGCATATATATACATATAAATATATATATACACATATATATACATATATATATATATACATATATATATACATATATATATATATACATATATATATATACACATATATATATATGTATATATATATACACATATATATATATACATATATATATATACACATATATATGTATATGATGATTGCAACGTCTTGTCAGATGAGTGGCATTCCCTCAGACACTGAAAGTTCATGAGCCCGAAAATGACCTATAGTCCTGCCAGCGAATTTACATGCTCAAGCAGACATGACACTAAAGACGGTCATTGTTATACATACATATATATACACGCACACACACATATACATGCGTACATACACAATACGCACAATACGCACACATACATATACACACACATGCAAACATAAACAAGACGGTCATTGGTATACATACATATTTTTTTTTTTTTTTTTTTACAAGGGTGTCACCACTTATCAAGGCCCAGAGGCCACTCGAGGATAAGGGTAATTAGGTATACATTAGTCATTGTGATTTTAGCATAGTAAACAGTGGGAATTTTGAAACTTGGATTACTTAGGGGGACGATTCAATTAGAACTTGTTCACATTGGACTTTTTCTTTTTTTTTTTTTTTTCATAGGTATCAACTCATTATCAAGGCCAAGAGGCCACTCAAGGATAAGGGTTAAAGAGTGTACAGTAGAAATTGGACAATATAATAATCATTAGTAATGAAAATTTGTTAAATTTGATAACTTACATGGAACGGCTCATCAAGAACTTATTTACGTTAGACTTGAAGACAACCATATTGTAGTCAGCCGGAAAGCAGGAAAACGGAAGACAATTCCACAGGCGTGCAGTTCTAATAAAAAAGCTTTGTTCATGGAATCTACGTTTAGGTTTAGGCACAGATAAAGAGTGGGGGGAATTATTGATAGTGTTTACAGCTAGACGAGTGTTTCTTGTGAAAGTTTTGCGAGGGGGGACCATAGATTGAAGCTCAGTCGAACACTTTCCATGAAAATAACGATACATCAGAGACAAACTCGCAACATCTCTTCTGTGAGATAGCGGTTGCAAGGAAGAGAAAAGGACATCTCCTACGAGGCTACGAAGTCTATTTTGAACTCTATCAAGGCAGGCCAAGTCCTTTCTAGCAGCTCCTGCCCAGATGTGGCAACAGTATTCCATCCTTGGACGTACCTGGCTCTTATATAGATAGAGAATTGCATCAGCAGTGAGATATCTACTGGATCGATAGAAAGATCCCACCATTTTTCCAGCGGCCTTGGCAACAGATTTGATGTACGTGTTCCATTTAAGATCAGGAGTAATGGTCAAGCCCAGAAGCTTGTCAAAACTTGAGGCCTCCTGAAGACGAGAGCCATTCATTTCAATTGATGCCAGATGTGGATCAAAATGTTGATGATGTAAAGAGAGAAGCTTGGTTTTAGATGCATTAAAAGTAACCAGCCACTCCTTTCCCCATTGTACTACATGCTCAAGATCAGAGGAGAGAGAATTGGAGAGAACTTGGTCGTTTACTGCCTTAGATGTGCTACCATAAATGGTAGTGTCGTCAGCATAAATGTCTACAAATGATGTAAGGATGTGATTTGGAAGATCATTAATGTAGATCAGGAAAAGAGTTGGGCCCAGGATGGACCCCTGAGGGACACCGGCATTAATACTGTGGGCTTCTGATTTTTGCCCCTCAACTACTACTCTTATGAACCTATCAGAAAGAAATGATTTAATAATTGAGAAGACATTTCCAGCTATACCATAGCTAGAGATCTTATGAAGTAAACCTTTATGCCATACCCTATCAAAGGCCTTAGATATGTCAAGAGCAATTGCCCTAGAAAGGTTGCCTCCGTCGAGAGATTTGCTAATCCTATGAGATATAACTGTAAGCACATCTGCTGTAGATCTAGCAGAACGGAAATCATATTGAGTGTCACTAAGAAGGTTATTTTTGTTGAGATGGTTGATTACTTCTGTATTTAACACAGATTCCAGCAACTTACTCATGATGCACAGGAGACTTATTGGCCTGTACTGAGAGGGGGATGAGCGATCACCTGAATTCTTAAATACAGGGCATACAGATGAAATTTTCCAGGGAGATGGGAAACTATTCTCCTTAAGACAACGTTTAAATAGTTTTGTTAGTATGCGCGCTAGTTCAGGTTGAAGTTTTTTGAGTACTATAATTGGAATACCGTCCGGGCCAGTTGCTTTACTGGAATCAAGGTTTTTGATTAGCTTGGCAACATCACGTACAGATATACGTATATCACATAGTGTGTTTTCAGATACAGGAGGAAATATTGGGGGTTGGCGGCCTTGATCGCAAAAGGTAGAATTAGCTGCAAAGTTCTTGACAAAGAGTTTGGCTTTGTCTGATGCTGACGAGATTACCTCAGGTCCATTGATGATAGTTGGAATGGAGCGCACACTTCTGTTCAGAATTCTGTTTGCTATTTGCCAAAACTGGTGTATAAATGTATACATGCATACATACATACATGTCTATAAGCATACGCTCATATATACCCATATACATACACAATGCATAATACACAAACATACATAAACATACCCACATTCATACATACACATATGCATACATATACATCCACATACATATACGTACACATATGCACATATATATATATATACATACACTTACCTACATATACATACACATCCATATATATGCATTAATACACATACACACATACATGCACACATACAAATACATATACATACACACCTGCATACATACACATACATGCATATACACACATACATGCATACAAACATTTATAAATGTATATATGTACACACACAAACATATATACACATAGACACATATACATACATATACACATAGATATAAATACATATAAACTCACATGTACATATATAAATATACACACACATACATATATACATATACATATACATACATAGATACATATAATGATGGCAGAATAATTGCTACATGCATCCAGCATTACAGGCGTACACACGTCACAGCTTTTTTATCGGCACAGGACTTTTTTCTTTTTTTTTTTTATAATAGACAAATACCTGAGGGAGTATCTATACAAAGATGATGTTACAGAGTTTTAGCTTTGTACGACAACTAAATCTCTCTCTCGGTTCAAAATGTTGACATCCAGCAACAAGCAAGAGCAAGATAGCCAGCAACAAGTCAAACTGCAGACCAGCTTAATGCGAGTACTGGTCTCACACTTTGTTTTTTTTTTTAAATAAAAGGTTTGGTTGGGACAAACACTTTTGGAATAGTAACTGACGATGATATAAACAAATTCACACATTTTTTCACAAATAAACTCAG
>NC_136521.1:22460120-22470120 GCF_053919585.1 Euprymna scolopes | reverse complement strand
CATTTAACAAAAGAAAGATCTGATTAACTCCGTCAGCGAATTAAAAAATGCATATGCAAATCAGTTTGATCGCATAGGACATTTTAAAAGTGACTACCACATCGTCCTAAAATCTGATCATCCTCCAGTAATACATGCACCGAGGAAATGCCCTATCCATCTTAGAGAAGAAATAGAAGAGGAGTTGAAATCCATGGAAGCCCAAGGCATCATCAGAAAGGTCACCGAACCGACTGAATGGGTCAGCAGCATAGTATATGTTCGAAAGAAGAATGGACAACTTCGCTTATGCCTTGACCCAAAGGATCTGAACCGAGCAATAATGAGATGTCATTACAAGACTCCCACCATGGAAAAGCTAGCACACAAGCTATCAGGTGCTCAACACTTCTCCAAGCTAGATGCTAAAAACGGATATTGGTCCATACCTGTTGACGCAGAATCCCAATTACTAACGACCTTCAACTCACCATTTGGGAGATACTGTTTCCAAAGAATGCCTTTTGGTCTGGTAATGTCACAGGATGTATTTATGCAGAGAATGGACATGATACTGGAAAAATGCCCTGGTACAATTGGACTAATAGATGATGTTATCATCTTTGGAAAGACTAAGGAGGAGCACGACAGCAACCTCCACCGGCTTATGGAAGTAGCATAAACGGAAGGATTGTGCTTTAATGGTGATAAATGTGAGATAGATCAAAAGCAGATAAGCTTTTTGAGGGCTATCTATGACAAGAACGGCATTAAACCAGATCCTAGTAAGGTAGAAGCTATAAAGCAGCTTCCCAGCCCTACCAATGTCAAAGAATTGCAAAAAGTGTTAGGAATCATCACTTACTTGTCACCATTCATTCCGCGCCTATCAGACTTAACTGCACCCATGAGAGATCTGTTAAAAAAAGAAGCGGAGTACCAGTGGACTGCCAGTACCGGAAGGCTATGCAGAAAATAAAGGATGAGATCTGCAAAGAAATGTCTCTCGCTTACTTCGATCCAATGAAAGAGACAAGCCTACAGGTAGACGCCTCAAACAAGGGTCTAGGTGCAGTACTCTTGCGAAAAGGAAAGCCCATTGCATTTGCATCAAAAGCTCCAACAGCAACAGAACAAAGGTATGCAAACATAGAGCGAGAGAGAGCTTTTAGCTGTAGTTTTTGGCTGTGAGCGCTTCAAACATACCTATATGGAAGCAAATTCCAAGTAGAAAGCGATCACAAGCCGTTGGAAATGATCAGCTTAAAAAATCTAATTGCTGCTCCACCTCGTTTGTAACGCATGCTGCTGCGCCTACAAGGATATGACATGACCATCATGTATTGCCCAGGTAAGGAAATTACCCTGGCGGATGGATTCTCCCGACTACCCAACAGAAGGAGTAACGAGGAGATCGACCTTAATATCCGAGTTGACTTTGTCCAATTTTCTGCTAAAAAAGTAACACAGATAAAGCTAGCAACGAAAGCCAACCCTATACTCTGTGAACTTAAGGAAACCATCCTGCACGGCAAAAACTAAGCAAAAACTTGCAGCCATATTGGTCGTATCGGGATGAGCTGGCCATCGAAAATGGAATTTCGATGAAGAGTAATCGGATAATTATACCCAAAGTGATGCAGCAGGAAATCCTACAAAAAATCCATTATGGTCATCAAGGTATGGAAAAATGCAAACTGCGGGCAAAAAGTTGTGTCTTTTGGCACAACATTAATAAAGATATAGACAGCATCACACAACAATGTACCACATGTCAACAGCACCAAAAAGCCCAGAGTGCAGAACCTCTGATGCCACATGAGATTCCTGTAAGGCCCTGGAAAGTAGTGGCCACTGACCTGTTCCACAGTGAAAGTCACAATTACCTGCTGATGGTGGACTATTACTCAAAGTTTCCCTTTGTGAGGAAATTAAAGGAATTTTCCAGTCAGGAAGTAGTTAAACTAATAAAGCAGATTTTCTGGGATCCCTTGTTCACCGAATGAGTCATCAGCGACAATGGTCCTCACTATAGCTCCAGTCTTTTCAAACAATTTGCAAGCGAATGGGGATTTGAACATGTCACATCATCCCCTAGATACCCCCAATCAAACAGTCTGGCTGAGCGCTGTATACAAGCCATAAAATCAGCGATGCAAAAGGCTGCCTTAAGTAGTCGTGATGTAGACATGGTATTGCTGTGTTTACAGTCAACCCCAACCGACCATGCAATTCCATCACCGGGTGAATTGCTATGGAACCAAAGGCTGGTGGGAAACTTACCAGTGAAGTGCCCCAACAATTCGACCCAAAAAGAAAAAACAGCAACTCGCCTTTATCAAAGGCAATCCTACCAAAAGTCTCACTATGACCAACACACCCGAGAGTTACCAGAGATACAAGAAGGACAACACGTTCGCGTATATGATCCAGACTCCAGCAAATAGTCTCCAGCAGTCGTCACACAGAGATGTGTCGAACCAAGATCATATGCGGTGCAGACTCCATCGGGGAAGTCACTTCGCAGGAACCGCAGACATCTGAGAACAGATAAGTTTGCACCAAGGCTGAACTCCAAAACGTATGCAGCCACACCCATGATGACCCCAGAATCGAATGATTCGTCACCGGATTGTATATCCATGGAGCATACCAGCCCCAACACAACCAATGACAGACCTGGTACAAATACACCCCACAAAACACTGAACACTCATCCTGGAACTCAGAAAGTATCCAGATCCGGTCGTATAATAAGACCACCCAAAAAATTTTCTTATGATGAGAACAGCCCTTAGTTGGACACTCACACTATTGTACTAGTGTCAAGGTTCCTTCCTTATGTAATTTTTATTGTTTTTGTTTTATTTTTCTTTGGAAAAGAGGGATGTCATATTATGAGTTATGTCCCCTTCGGTCAACTCTTTAATATAAAACCATACAAGAGTTGCGTCCCTTGTGGTTAGTAAATAAAAATACATGGACTTGCTCCATGGCTTATCACGCTTAAATGTATCTTGTCTTCTGGTGTCTTTTTTAATAAGGTTTATCCTGTATCATATAATGAAACAAACATAATCAGACACACGCGGGCTGTAAGAGTGAGTCAATAAATCCTGTCGTATTTCATATTTCTCTTTTTGTTCAACCCTTCAAAACCTTACATGGAGTCAGAAGTGAGATCGAGAAAAAAAAAAAAAGAATTATATATATATATATAAAAGAAAAAAAGAAAAACATCAAAACAGCAAACAAACCCGGACAACCGAAGTAAGTTACCAAAAAAAAAAAGAAAAAAAAAGAAGATTTTCGTCAGAAAAATAGTAAGTTTGTTTTATTTTTACAAAAAAAAATAAATAAATAAATAAAAATAGTTAAATAAAATAAAATTATGGCTCAAAGAAATTTCAACGCCAATATACCGCCCCCGGCAAAAATGTTTCTGCTAGGAAATGCTGCGAACAATTGGAGGAAATTTAAACGAAATTTTTTTAATTATTCTGTGGCCAGTCGATTGTCAAACAAGGTTGATTCAGTATATCAGACTTCTGTTTTCCTTTCTATAATCGGTGAGGAATGTTTCGATATTTTTGAAGGGTTACATTTTAATTCAGAGGAGGATCGAAATAATCTTCAAAAAGTCTTGCAAAAATTTGAGGACTTCTTTGTTGGAGAAATGCATGAAGCGTACGAGTCATACAAATTTCACCTTCGAAAGCAGGAACCGGAAGAAAATATAGAAACCTATATAGCGGTTCTACGCCAGCTTGCAAAAAGGTGCAATTTTGGACAATTAACGAACAGATTAATTAGGGATCAAGTTGTTGTTGGGGTGAAGGATGATATTTTAAGGGAAAAATTTTTAGCCGATAAAACCTTAACTCTAGATAAATGCCTGCAAATTGGTAGAGTACATGAAACCTCAAAGCAACAGTCACAAGCTATATCCTCAGCAGAACCAGATACACAAATAAACTGTGTATTTAGAAAAAAGAATTTTCAGTACAATAATAAAATTACTAAAAGAAAGTGCATACGATGTGGATATTTTACCTCACACGGCAGAGATGACTGCCCAGCGGTGCATGCAACATGCAATAAATGTAAAAAACTAGGACATTATGCATCGGAATGTAGAACAAAATCGGTCAGGGGAGTTGCAAATGAAGAAAATGACTTCCTAGGGTCGATCTCATTGGGAAACATTAAAAACGCCGAAGAGGAAGGAAAAATTGACTGGCAAGCCAATATAAAGATCACCACCGTGAAGAAGAGCAGAATAGTCAACTTCAGGTTGGACACAGGCGCTGATGTTACTGTAGTGCCGGACCGGTTCTTTAGGAAAAATTCTCCTATAATAAAGCAGACAGATAAAAGACTATATGGACCAGGTCAGAAAAAGATAAAGGTGATTGGAAAAGTAGATGCTACACTTTGTTATAGAGAAAAAAATTCACTGCAAGAGTTGTACATCGTTAAGGACTTGATGGAACCATTGTTGGGTGGACCAGCAATTAAAGCTTTGAACTTGTTGAGCAAGATCAACTCTATAGAAGGCAGAGATCACCAATACAAAAAAATTTTCAAAAGTATTTACGGGACTAGGAAAACTAAAGCATGTTTATAAAATACATTTGGATAAGAATGCTTAACCTTTTTCAATTACAACTCCCAGTCGACCAGCACTTCCTATGAAACAAAAAGTCCTGGATGAGCTTAAAAGATTAGAAAGTGAAGATATCATCCGCCCAATCGAAATGCCTACTGATTGGTGTGCTCCCATTGTAGCAGTTCCAAAGAAGGATGGTAAAATCAGACTTTGTGTTGACTTCACTAAACTTAATGAAAGTGTGAAGCGTGAACATTTCCCACTACCTTCTTCAGACCAGTTATTAACTCAACTTGATGGAGCCAAGATATTTAGTAAACTGGATTGCAACAGCGGATTCCATCAAATTATGTTGCATGAAGATTCTCAGAAGCTTACAACTTTTATTACGCCATTTGGAAGATATTGCTATAAGCGCCTACCATTTGGAATAAGTTCAGGCCCTGAAATTTTTCACCGCGAAATGACACACATTTTGTCAGGAATACCAGGAGTCATCTGTGACATAGATGATGTTCTTGTCAGTGGGAGAAGCCAACAGGAACATGACCAGCGTTTAAAAATAGTGCTAGAGAGAATGCAGGCAGCAGGAATAACATTAAATGATAAATGTGTATTCTCTGTTAGCAAAATTAAATTTATTGGGCAATTCATTTCAGAAGAAGGTATCCAAATAGACCCAGAGAAGATTAACGCAATCATGAACATGACCAGACCACAAAACGTGTCTGAACTGCGACGACTGCTAGGGATGGCAAATCATGTTGGTAAATTTGCTGAAAATTTAGCAGAGACCACAAAACCACTCAGAGATCTCCTGAGGAAAGACAATGCATGGATTTGGGATGAGCCTCAGGAAACTGCATCTAAAACACTAAAGAAAAATCTGAGTTCTGCACCGGTACTGCTTCATTATAGTGCTGATAAGCCAACAAAAATTTCGGCTGGTGCATCTTCCTATGGCTTGGAAGGAATACTGCTCCAGAAACAAGGGAATGACTGGAGACCTGTATTTTATGCATCGAGAGCACTTACTGAAACGGAACAGAGATATGCTCAGGTTGAGAAAGAATCCCTTGCAGTCACTTGGTGTTGCGAAAAATTTGCCGACTTTTTGATTGGGCTGCGTAAGTTCATAATTGAAACAGATCACAAGCCATTATTGGCATTATTAAAAACAAAACGGCTTGATGAACTAACCCCAAGAATACAGCGTTTCCGTATGCGTTTAATGAGATTCACCTATGAAATCATGCATACCACTGGGAAAAATCTCATTACAGCAGACACTCTATCTAGAGCTCCAAACAGCCTACCAACCAAACATGAATTTGAGCAGGAGACAGAGACAGACATGTTCATCCGTTCAATTATACAAAACATCTCTGTTACCGACAGGAGATTGGAAGAAATAAGGGTGAAACAACACTCTGACAAAATCTGCAATCAAGTCATGAACTATTATAAAATGGACCATTGGCCTGAAACTGCTACACAAGACCCTCAGCTAAGACCCTACTAGTTTATAAGGCAGGACCTTACAGTCTGCCAAGGACTTTTACTGTATCAGAACCGACTAATCATCCCTGCGGATCTTCAAAAGACATCTTGGATCGTCTTCATGAGGGACACCAAGGTATAGTGAAATGTAGAGCATTGGCACAGAGTAATGTTTGGTGGCCAGGACTTTCAAAGCAAATAGGGGAGAAAATAGAAAAATGTAGTATCTGTGAAAGAGAAAGAAGATATCCGCCAGAACCCCTACAACCAACCAAGTTGCCAGACTACCCTTGGCAAAAAGTTGCAATGGATTTATTTGAATTGAATGGCCGCAAATACCTCATAGTTATAGACTATTATTCAAAATGGATAGAAATATCACATCTTGAAAATACCAATGCAAGTTGTATCGTAAACCACTGCAAATCAATATTTGCTAAGTACGGTATACCTGAAATGATAATAAGTGACAATGGCCCTCAATTTATATCTGAAGATTTCCTGGAGTTTGCAAAAATCTATGGTTTTATTCACCTTACCAGCAGCCCACACCATCCTCAAGGCAATGGCGAAGCAGAACGTGCTGTTCAGACAGTCAAAAATCTTTTTAAAAAGTCAAAGGATCCTTACATTGCTTTACTTAATTACCATACTACTCCAATACAGCATGGCCAAAGACCTGCAGAATTGTTAATGAATAGGAAACTTAGGACTCGCATTCCAGCACTTCCTCACCAAAATGAAAATTATCAACAAAGTGTCAAAAAATTCAAAGAAGCAGACGCTCGGATCAAAATGAAACGAAAGTTGTATTTTGATAAACGTCACAGAACTAGAGAACAAACCCCTGTTACCCAAGGACAGGCAGTTTGGGTGAAAACACCCAAAACGAGCCCAGCCAAAGTGGAAGATACCGTTACTCCAAGATAAGTCCTGGTTGAAACGGACTCAGGATTGTTTTGTAGAAACAGAAACCATCTTCGAAAAAGAAATGAGCACATCGATTTTCCTCAAATAGCTGCACCGACAGAATTGTCTGCCTTACCAAATGCATCCACAGACATTCCTGAGTGCAGCTACAAAAATTTAATGGGACAAACTACCAGACAGATGTGCAATCAACTGTACACGAGGATATCCAATCCTTTAACTCAGAAAGTCCCAAAGTAAAATATACAAAGAGTGGTAGAAAAGTTCAACCACTAGAAAAACTTTCACTATGAATTTGGGACTTGAAAGGGGGATGTGGAATAATCGGAATTACCTCCCTTGGACTGTTAACCCTCTTTCCTCTTATTGAACTCTTTTGGAACGAGAGAAAAAAAATGTAATGTAATCGAGCCCCATGCGGGCTATAAGAGTGGGTCAATAAATCCTGTCGTATTTCATATTTCTCTTTTTGTTCTGTTTTTATACTAAACCCTTCAAAATCTTACAGTATCAGCTAACATAAAAATAACAAACTTCCTGGACGTCAAGTTAAATTTAGATAAAACCACATATGAACCCTACTTAAAAGATAACGCTACTCCAATATACGTAAACCCTAAGTCCAACCACCCACCATCAATTATAAAACAGATTCCTAACTCGATCGTAAGTAGATTCAGTAATGACTCAAGCGATGAAAATGCATTTAACAGGTCAACCAATATCTACAAAACAGCCCGAAAAAATAGTGGACACAAAAATAATGATATCAAATATAAGCAACAAAACACCAATAACTATAATAAAATCAAAAATAGAAGAAAAAGAACTATAATTTGGTATACGACCCCATACAATCAAATGTTAAAAACAAAACTTGGCAAGAAATTTCTAGATCTTACTGAAAAACACTTTCCTACAGCCTACCCCCTACACAAAATCTTCACTAAAAATACCTTAAAGTTATCCTACAGTTGTTGCAAAAATTTAGAGATGATAATTAAAGCACATAATAACAAAATACAAAATAAAAACAATGTAAACAACAACAAAATAAACAATAAAAAAGTAGACACCATGACAAAAACAAAACTAAAACTAGCAGAAATAATAATAATAATAATAATAATAATAATAATAATAATAATAATAATAATAATAAACCAACCCCGGACAAGAACAACCATACCATAAATAAAAATAATAATAACAAACAAGATAAATGCAACTGTTAAGAATTTATCCATATTTATATTTTAAATTCCATGTATTTCTTATCCATATTTAACTGTAGACACTGCACACTTTGCCCAGTTCAAAATAAATGTCTAACCAAAAGCGTAGTTTATCAGGCAAAAATATTTGGGAAAGAAAACCTGAATAACAAGAAATATTACGTAACTTTATTAGATTTCAAAACCCGATACTATGACCACAAAAGTACATTCAACAATAAAAAACACCGTATAAAAACAACACTAGCGAATAAATACAGGGAACTCAAAGAAAGCGGACATTCGCCGGTAGTCAAATGGAAAATAATAAGACAAGCTACAATGTATAGGGAACTAGACGACCCATGTAGATTATGCCTGCATGAAAAATTTGCTATCCTGTATTTAAACAACCCCAACATCTATTAAAGTGTAGAAGAAAAATAGCAAATAACTGTGTTCACAAGATAAAATTTACTCAAGGATAGCGATACAAAATAGTTTTAAAACTAACAAAACCATATAAAATAAACAAATAAATAAATTAAATAAACATGAATATACATAAACGATCACATATATATGTACGTATATATATATATATGTGTGCATATATGTATGTACACATATATATATTTATACACAAACTAACAATTAAAAAAAACAAAAAAAAAACAATACTAACCTAGTTGTAACACAGATCCGTTGTCCGATAAGTGCATACCCATTGAATGATAGGAAGGGAAATATGGATACTAGAAAGCTGATTGGCTAATAAAAATCTCAATAGAAGAGGAGCATATAAAAACGATAAACAACCACAAAATTCACGCATAAGCCCGAGGAGTCCTAGAGTGGAGGAAACGCGGAATATTCATATATATATATATAGTGGAGGAAACGCGGAATATTTATATATATATATATATAATCGCCATATATATTTTATGAATTACAAACAAGCTCTACTTACGTATTAAGCACTTTGGAAGTAAATATTTAAAGTTTACGCATAAATCTTTACTTTCGTATATTCATTTTATGTGAGTAAATTCACTAGATATATATAAATATATATACATATATATATATATATATATATATATATATTTACATATATATCCACATAAATTTATATGCATATAAACATAAATATATATATAAATATATATGCATATACGTATATATACAAATATACATATATATACATATATGTATATATACAAATATACATATATATATACATATACGTATATATACAAATATACATATATATATACATATACGTATATATACAAATATACATATATATATATACATATACGTATATATATATACATATGCATATATATATATACATATACGTATATATACATATATATATGCATATATATATATACATATACGTATATATACATATATATATGCATATATATATATACATATACGTATATACATATATATATGCATATATATACATATATATATACATATATATACATATAAATATACATATATATACATATAAATATACATATATATACATATAAATATACATATATATACATATAAATATACATATATATATATGCATATATATACATAAAAATATATATACATAACCTATATATACATATATATACATATATATACATAACCTATATATACATATATATATACATAACCTATATATACATATATATATACATATATATACATATACCTATATATACATATATATATATACATATACCTATATATACATATA
>NC_136521.1:22054503-22447520 GCF_053919585.1 Euprymna scolopes | reverse complement strand
ACATATATATACATATATATATATTTATATACATACATATATATACATATATATATATTTATATACATACATATATATACATATATATATATATATATATTTATATACATACATATATATACATATATATATATTTATATACATACATATATATATACATATATATATATTTATATACATACATATATATACATATATATATATTTATATACATACATATATATATACATATATATATATATTTTATATACATACATATATACATATATATATATATATATTTATATACATATATATATATATAATATATATATATTTATATACATACATTATATATATACATATATATATATTTATATACATACATATATATATACATATATATATATTTATATACATACAATATATATACATATATATATATTTATATACATACATATATATATATATATATATATAATATATATTTATATACATACATATATATATACATATATATATATTTATATACATACATATATATATACATATATATATATTTATATACATACATATATATATACATATATATATATTTTATATACATACATATATATATACATATATATATATTTATATACATACATATATATATACATATATATATATTTATATACATACATATATATATACATATATATATATTTATATACATACATATATATATACATATATATATATTTATATACATACATATATATATACATATATATATATTTATATACCATACATATATATATACATATATATATATTATATATACATACATATATATATACATATATATATATTTATATACATACATATATATATACATATATATATATTTATATACATACATATATATATACATATATATATATTTATATCATACATATATATATACATATATATATATTTATATACATATATATATTATATATATATATATATATACATACATATATATATACATATATATATATATATACATACATATATATATATATACATACATTTATATATACATACATATATATACATACATTTTTATATGTACATACATATATATATGTACATACATATATATATGTACATACATATATATATGTACATACATATATATACATATATACATACATATATATACATATATACATACATATATATATACATACATTTATATATATATACATACATTTATATATGTACAGACATATATATACATATATACATACATTTATATATGTACAGACATATACATATATACATACATACATATGTATACATATATACATACATACATATATATATACATATATATATACATACTTATATATACATATATATATACATACTTATATATACATATATATATACATACTTATATATACATATATATATACATACTTATATATACATATATATATACATACTTATATATACATATATATATACATACTTATATATACATATATATACGTACATATATACATATATATATATACAATATATACATATATTTATATATATGTATATATACATATATATATACATATATATATGTACAGACATATATATATACATATATATATATACATACTTATACATATATATATACATACTTATATATACATATATATATACATACTTATGTATACATATATATATACATACTTATATATACGTACATATATACATATATATACATATATTTATATATATGTATATATACATATATATATATATACATATATATATGTACATATATAATGTACATATATATATGTACAGACATATATATATACATATATATATATACATACACATATGTATACATATATATACATACACAAATCTATACATATATATATACATACATATATATAAATATATATACATACATATATATATATACATATATATACATATACATACATATATATACATATATACATACATATATATATATACATACATATATATATACATAAATACATACATAAATACATATACATATATATATGTTTATCATACAAAATGTTTTTTCATAAAAAATCTATTTTTCATACAAAATCTTTTTTATCAAATGAAATCGATTTTATCATACAAAATCGATTTTGTCTCACAAAATAAATTTTATCATACAAAATCGATTTTATTATACAAAATCTGTTTTGTCTAAAAATAACTATTTTGTGATAAAAAATCTATTTCATACCACAATGTTATTTTATTATACAACGTCTGTCACACAAAAAAATCGAATTCTTGATACAAAATCTATTTTATCATACAAAAACTATTTTATCATACAAAATCTATGTTTCTTACAAAATCTTTTTTTTCTATAAAAAATCTATTGTGACATACGTTGTCTATTTTGTCATACAATTTAATTTTTTTTTCAAATCTATTTTGTCTCACAAAATTTTCTCATGCAAAATCTATTTTATCCTACAGAGTCTATTTTATCATACGAAGTCTATTTAGTCATACACAATACATTTTTAATACAAAATCTATTTTGTCATCCAAAATCCACTTTTTCATACAAAATCTATTTTTTCATGCAAAATCTATTTCGTCATACAACATGTATTTTGTCTTTCAAATCTATTTTATCATACAAAATCTATTTTATCGTACCAAATCTATTTTATCATACAAAATCTATTTTATAATACAAAATCTATTTTATCATACAAAATATATTTTATCATACAACATATATTTTATCGTAACATATCTGTTTTATCATACAAAATCTATTTTATCATACACAATCTATTTTATCATACAAAATATATTTTATCATACAAAATCTATATTATCATACAAAATCTATATTATCATACAAAATCTATTGTATCATACAAAATCTATTTTATCATAAAATATCTATTTTATCATACAAAATATATTTTATCATACAAAATCTATTTTATCATACAAAATCTATATTATCATACAAAATCTGCTATATCATACAAAATCTATTTTATCATACAAAATATATTTTATCATACAAAATCTATTTTATCATACAAAATCTATATTATCATACAAAATCTATTTTATCATACAAAATCTATTTTATCATACAAAAGATATTTTATCATACAAAATATATTTTATAATACAAAATCTATTCTATAATACAAAATCTATTTTATAATACAAAATCTATTTTATCATACAAAATCTATTTTATCATACAAAATCTATTTTATCATACAAAATCTATTTTATCATACAAAATCTATTTTATCATACAAAATCTATTTTATCATACAAAATCTATTTTATCAAACAAAATCTATTTTATCATACAAAATCTGCTATATCATACAAAATATATTTTATCATACACAATCTATTTTATCATACAAAATCTATTTTATAATACAAAATCTATTTTATAATACAAAATCTATTTTATCATACAACAATCTATTTTATCATACAAAATCTATTTTATCATACAAAATCTATTTTATCATACAAAAATCTATTTTATCATACAAAATCTATTTTATCATACAAAATCTATTTTATAATACAGAATCTATTTTATAATACAAAATCTATTTTATAATACAAAATCTATTTTTATCATACAAAATCTATTTTATCATACAAAATCTATTTTATCATACAAAATCTATTTTATAATACAAAATCTATTTTATAATACAAAATCTATTTTATAATACAAAATCTATTTTATAATACAAAATCTATTTTATAATACAAAATCTATTTAATCATACAAAATCTATTTTATAATACAAAATCTATTTTATCATACAAAATCTATTTTATCATACAAAATCTATTTTATAATACAAAATCTATTTAATCATACAAAAATCTATTTAATAATACAAAATCTATTGTATCATTTAAAATCTATTTTATCATACAAAATCTATTTTATAATACAAAATCTATTTAATCATACAAAATCTATTTTATAATACAAAATCTATTGTATCATACAAAATCTATTGTATCATACAAAATCTATTTGTATCATACAAAATCTATTTTATAATACAAAATCTATTTTATAATACAAAATCTATTTTATAATACAAAATCTATTTTATCATACAAAATCTATTTCATAATACAAAATCTATTTTATAATACAAAATCTATTTTATAATACAAAATCTATTTTTATAATACAAAATCTATTTTATCATACAAAATCTATTTTATAATACAAAATCTATTTAATCATACAAAATCTATTTAATCATACAAAATCTATTTTATAATACAAAATCTATTTTATCATACAAAATCTATTTTATAATACAAAATCTATTTTATCATACAAAATCTATTTAATCATACAAAATCTATTTTATCATACAAAATCTATTTTATCATACAAAATCTATTTTATCATACAAAATCTATTTTATAATACAAAATCTATTTTATAATACAAAATCTATTTAATCATACAAAATCTATTTAATCATACAAAATCTATTTAATCATACAAAATCTATTTTATAATACAAAATCTATTTAATCATACAAAATCTTTTTTATAATACAAAATCTATTTTATAATACAAAATCTATTTAATCATACAAAATCTATTTAATCATACAAAATCTATTTTATAATACAAAATCTATTTAATCATACAAAATCTATTTAATCATACAAAATCTATTTAATCATACAAAATCTATTTAATCATACAAAATCTATTTAATCATACAAAATCTATTTAATCATACAAAATCTATTTTATAATACAAAATCTATTTTATAATACAAAATCTATTTTATCATACAAAATCTATTTTATCATACAAAATCTATTTTATAATACAAAATCTATTTCATAATACAAAATCTATTTAATCATACAAAAATCTATTTTATAATACAAAATCTATTTTATGATACAAAATCTATTTTATAATACAAAATCTATTTTATAATACAAAATCTATTTTATCATACAAAATCTATTTTATCATACAAAATCTATTTTATCATACAAAATCTATTTTATAATACAAAATCTATTTTATAATACAAAATCTATTTTATAATACAAAATCTATTTTATAATACAAAATCTATTTTATAATACAAAATCTATTTTATAATACAAAATCTATTTAATCATACAAAATCTATTTTATCATACAAAATCTATTTTATCATACAAAATCTATTTTATCATACAAAATCTATTTTATAATACAAAATCTTTTTTATAATACAAAATCTATTTTATAATACAAAATCTATTTTATCATACAAAATCTATTTTATACTACAAAATCTATTTTATCATACAAAATCTATTTTATAATACAAAATCTATTTTATAATACAAAATCTATTTTATAATACAAAATCTATTTTATAATACAAAATCTATTTTATAATACAAAATCTATTTAATCATACAAAATCAATTTTATAAGCCAAAATCTATTTTATAATACAAAATCTATTTTATAATACAAAATCTATTTTATCATACAAAATCTATTTTATAATACAAAATCTATTTTATAATACAAAATCTATTTTATAATACAAAATCTATTTTATAATACAAAATCTATTTTATAATACAAAATCTATTTAATCATACAAAATCTATTTTATAATACAAAATCTATTTTATAATACAAAATCTATTTTATAATACAAAATCTATTTTATAATACAAAATCTATTTTATCATACAAAATCTATTTTATCATACAAAATCTATTTTATAATACAAAATCTATTTTATAATACAAAATCTATTTTATAATACAAAATCTATTTTATAATACAAAATCTATTTTATAATACAAAATCTATTTTATCATACAAAATCTATTTTATCATACAAAATCTATTTTATAATACAAAATCTATTTTATCATACAAAATCTATTTTATAATACAAAATCTATTTTATAATACAAAATCTATTTTATAATACAAAATCTATTTTATCACACAAAATCTGTTTTATAATACAAAATCTATTTTATCACACAAAATCTATTTTATAATACAAAATCTATTTTATCACACAAAATCTATTTTATAATACAAAATCTATTTTATAATACAAAATCTATTTTATAATACAAAATCTATTTTATAATACAAAATCTATTTTATAATACAAAATCTATTTTATAATACAAAATCTATTTTATAATACAAAATCTATTTTATAATACAAAATCTATTTAATCATACAAAATCTATTTAATCATACAAAATCTATTTAATCATACAAAATCTATTTAATCATACAAAATCTATTTTATAATACAAAATCTATTTAATCATACAAAATCTATTTTATAATACAAAATCTATTTAATCATACAAAATCTATTTAATCATACAAAATCTATTTTATAATACAAAATCTATTTTATAATACAAAATCTATTTAATCATACACAATCTATTTTATAATACAAAATATATTTTATAATACAAAATCTATTTTATAATACAAAATCTATTTTATAATACAAAATCTATTTTATAATACAAAATCTATTTAATCATACAAAATCTATTTTATCATACAAAATCTATTTTATCATACAAAATCTATTTTATCATACAAAATCTATTTTATCATACAAAATCTATTTTATAATACAAAATCTATTTTATAATACAAAATCTATTTAATCATACAAAATCTATTTAATAATACAAAATCTATTTTATCATACAAAATCTGTTTAATCATACAAAATCTATTTTATAATACAAAATCTATTTAATCATACAAAATCTATTTTATAATACAAAATCTATTTTATCATACAAAATCTATTTTATCATACAAAATTTATTTTATAATACAAAATCTATTTTATAAAACAAAATCTATTTAATCATACAAAATCTATTTTATAATACAAAATCTATTTAATCATACAAAATCTATTTAATCATACAAAATCTATTTAATCATACAAAATCTATTTTATAATACAAAATCTATTTAATCATACAAAATCTATTTTATAATACAAAATCTATTTTATAATACAAAATCTATTTAATCATACAAAATCTATTTTATAATAATAAAATCTATTTAATCATACAAAATCTATTTAATCATACAAAATCTATTTAATCATACAAAATCTTTTTAATCATACAAAATCTATTTTATAATACAAAATCTATTTTATAATACAAAATCTATTTTATCATACAAAATCTATTTTATCATACAAAATCTATTTTATCATACAAAATCTATTTAATCATACAAAATCTATTTTATCATACAAAATCTATTTTATCATACAAAATCTATTTTATCATGCAAAATCTATTTTATCATGCAAAATCTATTTTATCATGCAAAATCTATTTTATCATGCAAAATCTATTTTATCATTCAAAATCTATTTTATCATACAAAATCTATTTTATCATTCAAAATTTATTGTATAATACAAAATCTATTTTATCATACAAAATCTATTTTATCATACAAAATCTATTTTATAATACAAAATCTATTTTATCATACAAAATCTATTTTATAATACAAAATCTATTTTATAATACAAAATCTATTTTATAATACAAAATCTATTTTATCATACAAAATCTATTTTATCATACAAAATCTATTTCATCACACAAAATCTGTTGTATCATACAAAATCTGTTTTATCATACAAAATCTATTTTTTCATATAAAATCTATTTTGTCATACAACATCTGTTTTATCATACAAAATCTGTTTTATACTAAAAATTCTATGTTATCATACAAAATCTATTTTATCATACAAAATCTATTTTTTCATATAAAATCTATTTTGTCATACAACATCTGTTTTATCATACAAAATCTATTTAATCATACATAATCCATTTCATCGTATAAAATCTTTTTTGTCATACAAAACCTATTTTATCATACAAAATCTATTTTGTCATCCAAAATCTATTTTGTCATCCAAAATCTATTTTGTCATCAAAAATCTATTTTGTCATCAAAAATCTATTTTATCATACAAAATCTGTTTTATAATACAAAATCTATTTCATCATACAAAATTTGTTTTATAATACAAAGTTTGTTTTATCATAAAAAATCTGTTTTATAATACAAAATCTATTTTATCATACAAAATCTATTTTATCATACAAAATCTATTTTATCATACAAAATCTATTTTATCATACAAAATCTATTTTATCATACAAAATCTGTTTTTGTCATACAAAATCTGTTTTTGTCATTCAAAATCTATTTTATCATACAAAATCTATTTTATCATACAAAATCTATTTTATCATACAAAATCCATTTCATCATACAAAATTAATTTTATCATAGAAATTTCATTTTATCATACAAAATCTATTTTGTCATACAAAATCTATTTTGTCATACAAAATTTGTTTTGTCATACAATATCTGTTTTGTCATACAATATCTGTTTTGTCATACAATATCTGTTTTGTCATACAAAATCTGTTTTGTCATACAAAATCTGTTTTGTCATACAAAATCTGTTTTGTCATACAAAATCTGTTTTGTCATACAATATCTATTTTGTCATACAATATCTATTTTGTCATACAATATCTATTTTGTCATACAATATCTATTTTGTCATACAATATCTATTTTGTCATACAATATCTATTTTGTCATACAAAATCTATTTTGTCATACAATATCTGTTTTGTCATACAATATCTGTTTTTACATACAATATCTGTTTTGTCATACAATATCTGTTTTGTCATACAATATCTGTTTTGTCATACAATATCTGTTTTGTCATACAATATCTGTTTTGTAATACAATATCTGTTTTGTAATACAATATCTGTTTTGTCATACAATATCTGTTTTGTCATACAATATCTGTTTTGTCATACAAAATCTGTTTTGTCATACAAAATCTATTTTGTCATACAATATCTATTTTGTCATACAATATCTATTTTGTCATACAATATCTATTTTGTCATACAATATCTATTTTGTCATACAATATCTATTTTGTCATACAAAATCTATTTTGTCATACAAAATCTGTTTTGTCATACAATATCTGTTTTTACATACAATATCTGTTTTGTCATACAATATCTGTTTTGTCATACAATATCTGTTTTGTCATACAATATCTGTTTTGTCATACAATATCTGTTTTGTCATACAATATCTGTTTTGTCATACAATATCTGTTTTGTCATACAATATCTGTTTTGTCATACAATATCTGTTTTGTCATACAATATCTGTTTTGTCATACAAAATCTGTTTTGTCATACAATATCTATTTTGTCATACAAAATCTATTTTGTCATACAAAATCTGTTTTGTCATACAATATCTGTTTTGTCATACAAAATCTGTTTTGTCATACAATATCTATTTTGTCATACAATATCTGTTTTTTCATACAATATCTGTTTTTTCATACAATATCTGTTTTGTCATACAAAATCGATTTTGTCATACAAAATCTTTTCTGACATACAAAATCTGTTTTTTCATACAAAATCCATTTAATCATACTAAATCCATTTCATAATACAAAATTGATTTCATCATACAAATTCCATTTTATCATACAATATCCATTTAAGCATACAAAATCTATTTTATCATACAAAATCTATTTTATCATACAAAATCTTTTTTATCATACAAAATCTTTTTTATCATACAAAATCTTTTTTATCATACAAAGTCTATTTTATCATACAAAATCTATTTTATCATACAAAATCTATTTTATCATACAAAATATATTTTATCATACAAAGTCTATTTTATCATACAAAATATATTTTATCATACAAAGTCTATTTTATCATACAAAATATATTTTATCATACAAAGTCTATTTTATCGTACAAAATCTATTTTATCATACAAAATCTATTTTATCATACAAAATCTATTTTATCATACAAAATCTATTTTATCATACAAAATCTATTTTATCATACAAAATCTATTTTATCATGCAAAATCTATTTTATCATGCAAAGTCTATTTTATCATACAAAGTCTATTTTATCATACAAAATCTATTTTATCATACAAAGTCTATTTTATCATACAAAGTCTATTTTATCATACAAAGTCTATTTTATCATACAAAATCTATTTTATCATACAAAATCTATTTTATCATACAAAGTCTATTTTATCGTACAAAATCTGTTTTATCATGCAAAGTCTATTTTATCATACAAAGTCTATTTTATCGTACAAAGTCTATTTTATGATTCAAAGTCTATTTTATCATGCAAAGTCTATTTTATCATGCAAAGTCTATTTTATCATACAAAATCTATATTATCATACAAAGTCTATTTTATCATACAAAATCTATTTTATCATACAAAGTCTATTTTATCATGCAAAATCTATTTTGTCATACAAAATCTTTTTTTCATACAAAATCGATTTTGTCATACAAAATCGATTATGTCATCATATAAAATATATTTGCACTTTAAAATTAATTTTGTCTTCAAAAATCTATTTTGTCATACAAAATCTTTTTTTCATACAAAATCGATTTTGTCATACAAAATCGATTTTGTCATCATATAAAATATATTTTCACTTTAAAATTAATTTTGTCTTCAAAAATCTATTTTGTCATACAAAATCTTGTCCGATATCTTCAACTTGTTTTTATTGAATGTCATTTGCCTGTTTATTTTGTTTTCAATATTATTTTCACATAAAAGATACAAACAACGTCCACAATTTTAGTGGTAGTACTACATGTATATATATATATATATATATACATACATATATATATATATATATATCCACTAATAGACCGCTCAGCAATGCCCAGTTGTAAAATACGCTTTAATGTGATTTTTTGATCAACGCAGATTTTGTATTTATTATATTATATTGGACCCAATATATAATAACGATTTAAAATTTTTTAAAAAATGACTAGTGCTTCAAAGTTAAAATTCTTACGATTTACGTTTTCCTTTGACGTTAATGTCTCAGCTATGAAGATATGTTTGTGGCAAGGCTAAAAATTTAAATTTGAACCTATTATGTTATACATGCATATTCATATGATCGTTTGCCTTTCACATGGTAAATTTTATTTTTTTCCACACTTTTGCAGTGTTTTTCCCCGGCTAAATCCCAAATAGAAAGTTTTGCATGGGTTCAAATATCTTATATACACTAAAAACTGACAGGAGTTTGGTAGACAAAATATTTTAAACAAATATATATGCATGCATAAATATATATAGAAAGAGGATTGTGTTTACTATAACCTTTTTATACAAATATTATGCAAGTATAAATCATGTAGAATATCTGCATTTATATAATTGCACATAATAGATAACTGAAGATGATCATCCCATCAAAAAAATCGAAAAAAAAAAATCCTAATATAGAATTAATTAAAATGAATGTTTAAAAGAATACGCAAATTAGGTAGATCTTTTGCAGATGAATGCAATTCCACGACCCATATATAACAAAGTTGTATTTTCTTTTTAAATAAATAGAAAACGGTTTTTAATATGCACATAAATAGAAAACGGTTTTTAATATGCACAAAAAAAAAAAAAAAAATTTATAGGAGTATAGATATGTTTTACTCATGTTTACCCCTAAGAAGGCATATCGCCAGTTAGAACCAAGCTGCGAAAAGATTAACAAGACGTTGGTTTACATTTAAACTTCTGCATATCAGTTCAGTTTGGGTAGCAGGAAGGGTATTCCAAAGTCTAGCTGTTCGAAAGAAAAAACTATTAGAGTAGAAAGATTTCTGCTATTTAGGGACCTCAACAGTGAAGGGGTGTGATTTTGTTGCTAAGCAGGTTTGTCGGGGATATGTATGTTGAGGGGTTACAAGTGTAATGAGTTCATCAGAGCACATTCCATCAAAATACTTGTAAAACAGGCACAGGACAAAGTGATTTCTGTGCGCGATGGCAGCAGCACATTCCAGAGAGAACCATGGCTGGCTGTAAGGTTTTTGTTGGAATTTTTTCACGGGTATGAAACGTTCTATACCTACAATCAACCATTTCGTCAGGTCTGATACTATAGAGGACACATCCTGTTTAAACATGGAACGCAGAGACAGATGTGATCTGATTCATGTTTTGACAAGCTTCTGGAAATCCGTTGCCATGGCCGCTGGAAAAATGGTGGGATCCTTCTACTGCTCCAGTAGATATCTCACTACTGATGCAATTCTCTATATAAGAGCCAGGTACTTCCAACGATGGAGTATTGTTGCCACATCTAGGTAAGAGCTGCTTATCCTGCCTTAACGAAGTTCAAAATAGACTTTGTAGCCTCGTAGGGGATGCCCTTTTCTCTTCCCTGCAATCTCTTTCTCACAGAAGAGATGTTGCGAGCCTATCTCTGCTTTATGGTTATTTTCATGATAAGTGCTCGTTTGAGCTCCAATCTATGGTTCCCCTCACCAAACTTTCATGAGAAACTCATCTATCTGAAAACACTATCAATTATTTCCCCCACTCTTTATCTGTGCCTAAACCTAAACGTAGATTCCATGAACAAAGCGTCTTTCTTAGAACTGCACGTCTGTGGAACTGTCTTCCGTTTACCTGCTTTCCAGCTAAATTTTTTATGTTGGACAACTCAAGTCCAACATAAAAAATTTACCAAATTTCCACTAATAACAATTACTATGATATTGTCCTAGTGACTACTGTTCACTCTTTAACCCTTACCCTTGAGTGGTCTTTGGGCCTTGATAAGTGGTGACTCCTATGTGAAAATAAAAAAAAAAGAAACAGGCATGCAACATTGCCGTGATGGGACAGGAGTTAGAGCTTAGTTGACAAAGTAGGACCTCTTTGACCCAGAGTGGTAGTACCTGTCAGGGTCCCAACTATAGGTTAAATAGAAACAGACTTGAAAACAACAAGTATATTCTATTAAAAAATTTTTCTTCAAAATCTTTGGATTCGGCATTAAATAACCCGAAAAGGGTTGATATGCCGTAAAACAAAAACAACCAAACCAAACCAACAAAGTAGGACCCTATCCAGGAGAGAGAGAGGCTAGTAGATGCACCAACCCAGATGTGGCAACAATACTCCATGCATGGGCGAATGGTGGCCTTATAGAGGTACAGAATATTCTCAGGTTAGGGTTAGTCTTCTAGCACGATAGCAGAAACCCCCACCTTCTTTGCAGCAACTTTTGCAATGTCCTCAATATATTTGTTCCAGTTCCCGTGAATATTAAGCCAAGGAGTTTGAAGGAAGAATTCTCCAGTAGGGTGTTATTTGTCATGGGTATCAGTGGTTGGAGAGGCATCTTGTAATTGTTAAATGAGAGCAGCTTAGTCTTACAAGCATTAAATGACATCTATTTAGTGTAGCCGCCTTCAGCCTTAATCACTGGCTCAATAGGTCCAGAACTGGGAGCACGCCTTTTCCACAAGTGCCAGTGGAAACTTGGTGAATACTCGGCGGATGGCAGCGATCAGGCTGACTTTAGTGTTGTGGGAGGTCATGTTGGTGATGTCCTCCACGTATGATCAAACAAAGTAGTCCAGTATTTGGCAGAGGAGAGATGGGCCAGTGAGAAAAGGGTACAAATTCATAGCACTCCTTCTGAAGCCAAGCCTGGGTGTCTTTGGACTTGTGGGGCCAAGTCTTGTTGCTACACCCAGGATTTGCCAGCAGCCAATTGATTGATCACCACACTTTTCAGCACATCCAGGTACACTTTTGGTGTTGACTTTCAAGTTGATTTCAAAGATGTGAGATGGCACGATGTGGATCTCACTTGAAACCACACCAAAGACCATAACTGTGGTCGGAAACTTTGTTGAGCTATGCCCTCAAGCATTGAACCGTCTAGATTTGTATTTTGAGGGTGCTGGCAATGGTCCTCTTGTCATAACTTGGATCAGTAGAGAACGTGAGTTGTACAGCATCTCTGCTCTCGCTCGTTGAACATTGTGTCACTTTCAGACATGATAGAAGGCTCCTATCGCTCTTGGGATTTGTACACAACTGGTCAACTAGTATATGGTCTGCAACAAAAAAAAAAAAAAAAAAAAACTTTTTTCAATAAATGGAAATGGAATCATGTCTTTTCTAGGGGGATAATTTTATCGTCCCCCCCCCTACTTGAAGCAGTGAGAAAGGTTTTGGCAAAGATTGTTAAATCGATTTGTTCCATCATCCTAGAGAATCCATGTGATTTTACATTTGGCCGTGGCACAGTGGATATGATATCTTCTGCTTGCCAGCTAATGGGAAAATATGCCATTGTACCAAGTTTTTATTGATCCGACATAAGCTTTTGATACCATCAATCGCAGTGCATTTTGGAAGAGTCTTGGGAAACTAGGTTGACAAGTTTTGTGGAGATGCTTCAGCAATTACACCATAACATGAAAGAAACTTTAATTATTGAATAAAAACAAAAAGCAAACAACTAATGTTGTTTTTTTAACAAATTAGAAACTTGTTTTTATTTTTATCGTAAAATGCAACTTGTCTAAAATTCTTGCATTTGGTCTTTTCAAGAAATGTTAATTAAAGAAAACTAGCGTTGAATTCCTATGGCAACAATTTTTGTGACCTGAATCTAAAAATAACTGCAGTTCATCTGGATGAAACGTTTGGTTTTTGTAAATTTTAATCCAATATAAGAACATGCAATTGCATTAAAACGTTATGTGATTACGAGTCATTGGTAAAAAAATGACTAAAATTATGAAAAATGGAGTAGAATATCAGCTAGATTTTTTTTTGGTAAAAAAAAATAAAAAATAAAAATAAAAAATAAATAAGAAAAGTTTCATCCAACCGATATGATGACTTGCAAAAATGGCAACGCAAAAATAAAGCGACCCCTCCTTGTAGAAAACTGCCCAGTTTAGGCTGAAGGGATTAATGTTTTTGGACAATTTTTCGATATTTGTCGTCTGAAGGGTCCAGCTTTAAAACGATACTAATCTTGTGAGGATCTGTCGGCTCTGTCAAAAGTTTTTGCGAGACATGCAAACACACCTACACACATACATTTTGTCTTATATATTAGACTATCGGGGGTACCCAGCATTGCCCAGATTTTTATAGGTATAGGTGTGTGTGTGTGTTGGGGTGGGGTGGGGTAGATGAAAAAACGAAAAAAAAAGTTTTGGTAAGAACGTAGGCTCAAAAACAAATATTAAAAAAAACAAAAAAAAAAACAAGACCAAACAAAGAAAAAACAGTGAAAAAAGTTTTTTGTAAGTGTGTGTGGAGGGGGAGGCGATAAATCAAAACCCTATGTGAAACTTCTTTTAAAAAATCAGACAAACAAAAAACAACCAGCGAACATTATGTAAAAAGAAAAAGTAAAATAAAAAAGTTTTGGTAGGTAGGTAGGATCGAACCTGGAAAGTTGAGGCGAAAAACTTACTGCTCGCCCACGAAAGGAAAGTAACTGAAAACAATATCAATTTAACGTTTATAAACTCGCAGGTGCGCGGAAAATTTAATTAGGTCAAAGGAAATTAAATTCCGCACTTAATTTTAACTGCGGGGTAGTTCTTTTAGGTTTATTTTTTTACCCAACTTTGTCTGGTTTTGTTTCCTCAACGTGTTGGAGAAAACCAGCTCCCTCATTTATTAGAGGATTGTCCAAATAAAAGCAATTATCTGATATGACGGTTTTCACCGACATTGGCCATTGCTTTCTGGACGCTAACGGCCCGTAGGCCGAGAACTGCATCTTAGTTTCACATCAGTTTCGCTTTTATACGAAAAAGCTGAGTCAAAACGAGAGGGGCTGAAATAGCAAGAATTGTGTAAAAGTCGATGTAAATAAATCTAGACGCGATGCACATTTGCAAATACTAGATATTATTATCTAGGGGATATATAAACACTTCTAAGACATTGCCAAGGTGTTTGGAGCTCCAAAAGAAAAAAAAAAAAAAAGCTCAAACCCGACCCCTTGAGATTAATAGGTTGAGGACTTACCACAACGCTACGCTGACAGAACTGAAAATGTGTGAAATGAAAAGATTAAAAAGTCAAACAATTAAAAATTGATGTGACATGTGCATCAATTAAATGAGGTCAACCATCATCACACCATAGGGAATGAAACGCACCTTAACTTTGGCTGCAAGCCAGTTTCTGCGTATGTTGTTTGCTTCCCCCAAGATGTTTGGGAAAAACCAGCTCCCCATTTAAAGGGGAGTGTCATAATGAATAGCAATTGTCTGATATGACGAATTTTAGCCACATTAATCAAACTTTGTTGCTTTCTGGGCGTCCCGGGAGGTGTGCCAGGGAGGTTAATTTTGCTATGGTTCAGTTTCGCTTATATACGACAAAGCCAATGCGGAGAGTAAAAAATATTGCAAAAATAGCGTGTAAAAGTCGCCCAAATAAAAGATACACACCACCCCCTTTCGTAATTCATACATATTATAATCTAGGTATATAAAGTTATAAGAATGAGTGAGCAAGCCGAGAAGCAGCCGGAAAAAAGCTTTTGGCGGAGATACAGAAAAAAATGCACACACACACATTTTCGCATATATATATATATATATATATATATATATATATATATATATATATATAGACTAGCAGGGGTGCCCAGCATTGCCCGGTGTTTGGAGATGTGTGTGTGTGCTGGAAGGAGGGAAGGTAGATCAAAACCGATAAAATAAAAACGATGTTAAACTTCCTAAAAAAAAAAAAAAAAAAAAAAAAAAAAAAAAAAAAATCGAAAAAACAACAAAAAACTGCTCGGCATCGCCCGTGTGGTTAAAAAAAAACAATCGAACCTGGAATAGAAGGTGAAGGTAGAAAAAATCCTGACATGTTACCCGCTTGCCTACAACGGCAGAGTAACAGAAAAGAGTTTTAATTTAACAATAAAAAACTTGACAGGTGCGCAAATTTAATGATAATGAGGTCAAAGTTAAGTTTTGCTGCGAGGCAGTTTTTTTGTTTTCTTTCCAACTTTGACTGTTTCCCGAAGATGTTGGTGGGAGTGGAGAACCAACTCCTGATAAACTATGAGGGCGTCCAAATGAAAAGCAATTGTTTGATATAACAGTTTTCACCACATTGATCAAAGCTGATTTGCTTTCTGGACGTCCCTGTCACGAGTGCCAGAGAACTGATGCCACGGATTCAGTTTCATTTTTATACTGAAAAGTGAAACAAAGACATGGTGAGTGAAAAAAAAATCTCGAAAATAGCAAAAGTAAAAGTCGGCCAAATTAAAGATACGCATGACCTCCCTTCATAACTCGAAGATATAATTTAGACAGTATATAAAAAAAGTTTTAAGAATGAGTGACCCCACCGAGCGCGCCCCGTAAAAAAGCCTTTGCCGGATATACACAAAAAATGCACACACATTTGGCCTTTTATACCTACAGACTAGCAGGCATGCTTGGCCTTGCCGAAGTGTGTTGCGGTGGTGTAGTAAGGGTTGGGGGGGGGGGGGGGGAACAACAGAGGTGTTAAAAAAAAGTAGTAGGCTGGAAAAAGTGATAGTAACACGAAGGAGAAAAAGGTTTGTCGATGTCGCCATCGCGCAAGCTGAAGTTGCGTGCGTTGAGTCAATCAAACGTACGATGATTTAAATGCTTTGTTGCTTTTTTGAACAGTTTCGTTTCATATGGAAAAGCCAAACAAACACCCAAGACGATGCAAAAAAAGGCAGGTTCAAACCCGTACCACGGAGGAGGAAAAGAATGTGAAAAAAAAACGTGATATCTATGCCGTTGTGTCCATCACAAACCGGAAGTAGGTTAGAGTTAAATTAAGGCTAGTCAATCGAAGAGAGGGGATTACTTTCGAAAATATCGGCGAACCCCCCCCCCCCCCCCAAAAAAAAAAAACAACCCCTCCTTGTAGAAAAGTGCCCAGTTGAGGCTGAAGGAATTTTTAGCCAATTTTTCAATGGGTCGAGCTTCAAAATGATACCGATCTCATGAAAATCCGTCACCTCTGTCGAAAGTTTTAGGCAGACATACAAACATACACACATTTAAACACAGATGAAATTTATATTATAGATAAGATGATTAGTTTCATTTAACTATTACGCTTGATTCTATTTATTCATAATTTCTATATAAAACAGGCCCGCCGTACAACCTGGGATGAAACAGTTCTAACATACGTACGTACATACATACATACATACATATACCTACCTATAAAATTTAGGGTTTTTTTTTTCTTGCTCTGACATTGGTGTTAATACCCTACTTTTTCTATTTAAAAATTATTTAAAGCAATTTTTTTAATATACTCAATCATCGATTTGCAAGTGACTTCATGAAGGTTAATTTGCACATCCCTTTGAAAAACAAGCATGGATCAAACTTTTTAATCTGATTTGAGCCCAAAACAATAAATGTTAAAGGGTCAAAGTTAAAAAAATTTGACCTTTGTGGTCTACCAAATTACTTAGTTCAGACATAGGGTAAGCTTTTTAATCAGTTTTTGGCCAAAAATTTGGCTATCAAGAGGTCAAAGTTAAAAATTTTCATCTCTGTTGTCTCTAGCAAACTATTCAGCCAATTTTGGGTCTAAACATTTGAAATTTTACATAAAGGGTATTCAGACATGCAAGCTTTTTACAGTTTTGGGACGAAAATTTGGCTGCCAAGAGGTCAGTTGAAAGAGTTGACCTTTGCAGACTCCTACCAAACTCCTCCGGCAATTTTGGGTCCAAACACTTTAAATTTTGGATGTAGGTTACCTGGACATAAGTCAAACTTTTTAATATATAGACTACCCGTGACCCGTTCAGTATGTTATATTAGCTATGGAATTAATGTATGAGCGTGACACTTGTGACGTAAAGAAAATAGTTTTTTTTTGTGACAACAGAAACATTTCTATTAAAATGAAAAAAGAATATAGATTTTTTGAAAAAAAACAAAAAACTTACAGCCATTGAATTATAAGTGGTTTGCCATACTTATAGATAAATGTGCACTGAACAGATACCGTAATACTTAAAAGTAAATTCAAATTTTGATATATCTTAATTTAAACATGAAAAAAAACAACAAAAAAAACAATTGGGATGCTGAAAACGTACACAGTAAAACAATATGTCACGTTGATTATTTGTAACGCAATTTAAAAAAAAACATTTTCGGGGTTATTCCTTTATGTTGGTAGTGTAGAAGAAAATGCAAATATTTTTAAGAAAGGTGTATTGAAAAATGGAGAATAAATTAAAAAAAGGGGAAGTCGGTGCCGTTGTAAAATGCTCTTATGGTTGTCAACAGGTTAAAGTAGATTTATTTGTAAGAAAATTGCATTAAAATAACTTAAATGTAATATGGAAATGAACGATGTAAATAGAACAAAAACCAAAAAAAAACAAAGTATTAACAATTGGGATACTGAAAACGTACACAGTAAAACAATACGTTTTATTGTTGCGTTGATTATTTGGTATGATACATATCGTATACATAAAATTATTTGGTATGATATATAAAATTATTTAGTATGATATATAAAATTATTTAGTATGATATATAAAATTATTTAGTATGATATATAAAATTATTTAGTATGATATATAAAATTATTTAGTATGATATATAAAATTATTTAGTATGATATATAAAATAGGTCGATGATTATATGTAATCATGTTTTGTGTTTGCTTCCCATATCTTGTAGGTTCTTTTTATTCAATAAATTTAAGCTATTTGCTTTTCTAAGGACGTCCATTTGTTCAAATGAAACTGGTCAAGCAATTTGTGTTTATTTGTTTATTCTGTTATGAGTTTATGTTTATGTACGCATGCACAACCGGAAGTCGTAAACCGGATGTTGGGTTACAACACCTGTTACAAGGTCATTTGAGTTTTATAATTATATAGATATATATACATATGCACAAAAAGTTATGAACCGTACATAGGATCCAAGCAAAGCCGGGCTGAACTGCTAGTATATATACATAAGTGACCTTGTTGGTGAGTAAAATGTCTACCGAACTTCTCTGAATATTTGGTCTACAGCCTTGAAACTTGGTATATAGGGCATTTGAACTCTGGGAACACTTTCAATTTGGTTTTTAGCTATTAAAAAAGGATCAAAATTGAAAATAAAAATACAATTGACTTTGGCAGGAGTAAATCGATTAACTTGAGCATACCTACATATACATTTTGAACTTGAAGTGCCTTAATTTGTGAAAACATTTATAGCTCTGATCCTAGACAGAAAATGAATCAAAATATTTTACACTAGCAGGGGTACCTGGCGTTACCCGGTTGTTTGGAGGTGTGTGCGTGGGGGGGGGGTAAGAATAAGCAAAGAAATAACCATTTAAATATCAAAATAAAAATTATGTTAAACTTCTGTAAAAAAAAATCGGCAAAAACAAAACAAAAGCGAACAAACGTAAAACTTCTTTCAAAAAAAAAAAATTGGAAAAACAAAGCATTAATCAGGGAAAAAGATGCACATGTTCTAAAAAATGAAAACAAAAAAGCAGAGCGCAAAGTGAAAAAAAAAAAAAGAAAAAGCCATAAATAAATCTTCGATTCGCTTAAATACAATGGTGCGTTCACCCAGTAGAAAACAGGACGAACAGGACGTTAAAATGCCATTCCATTTTTTTAAGCAACTACGAACCCAAACTGGTGTTTCTTCGTACTGTCCCTTGTGAACGGATCCACAACAGTGGAAGTGGTAGCGGGGGTAGGGGGAATTTATTAGAGAGAAAGGATTTTACAACTTCCATTGATTCTAACCGATTTTGGCCGTGAACTCTCACAAGAAAAAATATAGGAATCACGATTATCGAGGAAGTGTAGAAGTAATAGGCCTAAAGCACACCTCAGATAATGTGCTGCAGTTTGTGCATATTGCATTTGCATGAAATGTCGATTTTCAATCCTATTAAGGTCAGAATCAGAGGGGAAAAAATGAGTTCATTTTTATATATATATATATATATATATATATATATATATATATAGGGATAAACATTTTCCTAAGGATTGAAATTTTGTTCGAGATGAAAGTTTGTGTTCACAAAACACTAAATTTTAATCTAAAACGGTTTTTTAAAATTAAAATGTGACTAGAAAAAAATAAAATGTCTGCTTTGAATATTTTCAGAGTGCTTTAATTGGGGAAAAAATCAGTTTAACAATCATCCTACAATCTTCTTTTCCCAAAGAAATTTCAATATGGCCATTAAAAAATATTTCAGCTCTTAATTGCAAGCAGCCAAGAGATTAAAAATGGTGTCCTTCAAGGAAAAAGATATGAATGCGTAACCAATTGTAATGATTTTTATGGTAAAAATTTTTTTTTTTTTTAAATCCATACAATTAATAAAATCTAAAATTCTGAACACTTTAATCACTGTTAAAGGAAAAAATAAAATTGTTTTACTAATGTAAGAATTGAAATAGAAATATAACAGCACGAAAACAAGGTCATAACCAGTGGTGCTTTTTGCAAGGTTGGATTCGTTTGGTTTCATTCAAAATATTTATGAATGTATTTACATTTTTTGCAAGCAAATGAAACTTTTCATATCGCTTCATTTATTTTTTGTTGTGCTTCATACATCTATACGTATTTAATTACAACCAGAATGTGGCAAAAGGTACAAAACCTTAATAAAACTATGAAACATGAAAAGTTATAATTAGGGAAATCCAAAAATTGCATTTATTAATCAGATTAACTTATTAATTATATAAAAAAGATTTCATAAATCAATGAAAATATTTAAAAATTCACATTATCAGAACATTTAATGAGCATTACTGAAATTTTTAGCGCATGTGAATTTTAATAAAAACCGAACGAAACAAAACGAAATAATTTTGTAATCCTATACCTTGATCTTTCCTTGCATGAAATAATAAACAATGCAAGAAGGGGGGGGGGGGCATGTCAGAATAAAATCTTATTTAGACAAGATTTGAACTTTTATCAACTCAAGCTAGGGTAATGAGAAACACATTAAAGACATTTGATAACAGGGATAATAACGAATCAAAGAATTAAAAACAAATAAAACAAATTATGATTTAAAATTTTTATTTTTTTATAGTTTCATGAATTTAATGGTGGTGGTGGTGGCAGGGAAAGTCAGCAGTTCTTTCAGGTCATTTCCCGGCATGATGATGATGCATTACTGTATATACAAATTACATTGCATTTTCAATAAATGGGAGCAACTTTGTTCATTTAATATAAACAACAAATGTTGCTTAATAATCTACTCAGGTTCAAAAGGAACGAGAAAGACGTGAAATTAGCAGAAAATGAGTTTCATGTCAAATAAGGAATTTAATCTTTTGTTCTGTTTTTGAATTTTATGGCGTCAACTTGATGGCAGAATCTTCCATTAAGAAAATTCAGTTTTAAAAGTATCAGAATTATAGAACATTTTAGCTCTGTAATAAAAATAACTTAAATGCAGAAAGAATGCCTGACAGATAAAAGGAAAAAATAATTAGTAGTTTGTATCCTTTAAATAATTTTGGTTGATTGTAGAGAATGTCATCCATGGCCGACTTTGAAATCTTCATTGAACCTTTTAGAAATTACATAAAAATAAGCTAAAACGTTTATGGCTCTGATTTAGTTTGAAAATGAGTCACTTGGTTTTCAAATGCACAAGCAAATTTTATCAAGCTGGTTCTAGAAACACTGACATTAGGAGAAAAAAAAATTGAAATATGTCAAAAGAAATGTTCGATCAAGATGTGGGCTCATGTTTAATAACTCAAGGGTGGAGCGGCATGATATGCATCAAATGATCTGAAAATTAACATCTGAATTAATCATAATTTTGCAAAATTTAGCAATTTCTGTGCTAGAACTAGCATTTTCATAATTTCTCAAAAGTTCTTCATAGATGCTAAACCGCCGGTCATAGTGAGGAGGAGGGGGGGGTCTACACACTCAACAAATCCTGGTTCTTCATGCAAACGTGTGAAATTAATAGTTTGTTTTTCATATTAAGTTCCGTCTCAAGTGACGTTTTCTGAAAGCTAATTCAAGTCTTTGGATTCCATTTGTTTCTGTCTTGTTTCAAAGAGAGGAAAACAATCCTATTTTAGAGAATTAAAAGTTTCTTAGATTTGCCGCATCATATTTTGGTTATCATCAATACTTGTCAAAGATACACAATAAATGAGAAGGCCAAGGGAGATCCAGTGGCCGAAAGATTTATCATCTCAACAAGTCTAAAGATGTAGACATGAGTAAGGTGTCAATGCCTTACTTTGTAATAAAAAAAATGTCTCAATGCAAAAATCATTTTCATAAGTCAAAAAGTTGGTAATGGAAGAGGGAGCGGGGTAGCTTTTTTAGGAGGAGGATGAGATAAAATCACATTCACAAGTTCATTTGAGAAGAGAAAATTCTCTTCAACTCATGAGAAAACAACCTTTGTTTTGTTCCTTAAATGAATTTAGAAATGTGTCTTTTTTTTTTTTTTTTTTTTTTTTAAATAGTGTTTAGAACCCAAACTTATCCAAGTTTGGAGAGATGTGGGGGTACATTGGTGGGAGATGAATATTTTGATTTGTTTCACAGCCAACTTCAATTTTTGATATCACACACCATCAAGGTCTCTTTATCCTCCTGAGGTGGTGATCAATTCATGGATTTGGGTTTTTCTAACCCACTACACATATCTTGTGAGAATAGGGTACCAGACGATCTGTCTCTAATAAATGTCTGAGAATTCTCTGACCAAAAACATGTTTACAATTGGTCTTGTTCCTTTATATGAAATTTCATTTTTATGAACAAGTTTAGTTTTGTTTTAAATGTTTCATAATGGCCAATGCATGTCTAAAAAAGGCACAACTTTTGAGAAAATTTTTCTGTTTTGGGCAGGTCTTTTTGTTCAGAAATTGTAAAAATAAAACCCGCTTCCCTTCTAACTCGACCAAATCAAGAAAGCCAATTCTGTCCTCTGTATTCCATGGAAAGAATATTGCCAAGAAAGAACAAGTGTTTTATTACAGTCAGATTATGTTTGTCCATCCAACGCTTTTCTTCTTAGAATGGCTCACAAACTGATATCGATTGCACTTACGTAGAGAAATCAGTTTCATTTCAAGTCTGTTCAGTTTCTTTAAAGTATGACCATTGTTTTGAAAATATCTTGACAATGTTTGCTGGTCAGAAGGGGGGGGGGGGAGAGAAAATAAAAATATAAATTAAAAGTGTCCTCTTTAGAATAAAGTGTCTCGTTTCAAATACAAACGGGGAATGCCAAGCCAGTTGAAATTCTGCATCTTCATTTGAATATTTGAAATTAGTAAAGGGATGAGCTTACTATTTCATTAAAAGTGAAGCCTAATTAAGCTTCAATCTCTTAACAGGGCAACAATTGGGTAATACTCAGTCAAAAAGAGGGAAGTTGTCATAGGTTTGAATGGCATCAATGCATCAACTGCAAAAAAGTCAACTAATGTTCTGTTTTAATAACGAGAAATCCTCGAACGAACTTTACTATCGTGTTCTTTTGTAGCCGCCAATTCTTTGTTCTCATGTCCTGCTTTACTTTGTCCGCGGACGTTCTTCTCTTTACTTGAACGATGTTTCTGTGACTTTTTCTTCTTGCTCTTTTTAACTTTATGTTTCTTGTGTTTTTTATGTTTCTTTTTCTTGGAAGAAGAATCCTTTGATTTTTTGCGCTTTTTACCTGCTTCTTCTTCTGACGATGGATTTGCAACAACAGCCTTGCGCGTCAACGAATGGGCAGGGTCAGACAGGTTCGCATCGCTCCCAGAATCTGATTCCTCATAGTCTGGAACAAACTTTGCTTCGTCCACCATGGACTCTTTACGCTCAAACCGCTCATTGCCTCGGATATCTTTGCGTCCAACGTCCACTTGCTTGGATTTTGAACTCTCTTGCATTTTATGGCTACTAGCTCCACTGACAACCTCCTTAGCACCTGGCTCCCGGCTTGAATGCTGTTCTCGAGATGAATCGCTGTGTCTGCTTCGTTTTTCGCTTGCCTGAGGTCGAGATGGTTTCTCACTACTGCTGTTGGTCTCATTGCGTTCACCACTAGAAATGGTGATTTGTACAGAGCTTAGTTTCCGAGTGTCTTTTTCATCAACATAAACTTTGCGAGATGACAGACTCGACTTGGGTGAATTGGCTATTGAAGTGGACACCATGGATGGCTTGCGTCGCTTCTCGGTTATTGCTTTCTCAGCACTTTCTATTACAGATCTGAAAAGAAAAAAAACGTTAAAATATTGAATGTTTTTTTTTTAAATTTTTTTTTTTATTACTTTTACACATTTATTTGCATTTTAGATTTATAATTTGTGCATATCTGCAGGGGGGGGGACAACTTAGTGCCACTGTAATGCATGTGTGCATCTAGTTTAAGATATGCTGGCAAAATAATTCGATGTTTTTTTTTTTATGTAAAACAATTAGGATTTGCTAAATGGAAAAATTGGTTATTTCCAATTTGTGAAGAGATAGAAGACATGCTACCAACTATTTAACTGATCATTAATTATTAAATACCCAGGATGGGACTGGCTAATGGCAAAATATTTGCTGTCACTCCTACGTGTATTTATCCCCTCTCCCTACCCACATCATGAATCACTTGAAGTATGCCGTGAGGCCAAGGAGGAAGAGGATTTAGTTGTTTGGGTGTTTTGTGGCACATCAAACCTTTTTGAGTGATTTAATGCCTAATCACTTTTTGAAAATAGTTTTATGCCTTCAAATATTTATTCATAGTGTTTGGTTTGGTTGTTTTGGAAAGGGAAAAACACCATGACATCAAATTTGTTGCATCTTCAGTTAGGAAGCTGGTATTTTCAGACAACCTGATCTTGTAGCATTCCGGAGAAAGAGGAAGAGAGAAAAAGGGGAGGAGTGATAGGAAGAAAAGAGGAAGAGAGAAAAAGCGATAGAAAGAAAAACAAATAAAATCAAACGATGGTTCATCATATGTTACATACAGATTTTGTTTTTTCATTTATGGGAAATTCTGGACAATAACTTATTTGTTGAGGACGTTTATTTAAAAAGATTTTTTTTGGATAAAATGGCCTTTAAAGATCCGTTTATAAATGATACATTTATGAAAATAAAATAAAAATTGTTAGGAAAGTGACTGTTCCTAAAATGAATCAAGAAATTCTTTGAAAGAAAAACTTACCTTGGAAGAGGTTTTCGTTCAGTTGGTTTCTTTTTCGGTTTCATCGGTTCTATATTAACTTCATAGTCATCCCTTTCCCATTTCGATAATTCCGGGGCTGGCAGCAGCAGATCGTTCTCCATACGACGGGGTGGAATCTTTTCAGATATTTTTGGTTTATTACTTTCGCCTTCCACAGCCATTTTTTCGTGCACAGATTCACGTCTACTCTTTTTTACTGGGACACATTTGTCCGAAGTATCTAATGATGGAAGAGTTACTTTTTGTGAAGATGAGTCAGCCGATGGGTAATTAGCTTTGCGTTTAACTTTAGTAACAACAGTTCGAGAAGAAGTTTTTAGCTCAGCAGCAGCGGCAGTAGAATGGCCAAGGGCTTTTGGTTCAGAAGTACTAACAGTTCGATTAACCTTATTACTGGTTACTTCTATATTAGTGCTACTTGTCGTCTCCAGAGATCGTTTGTGTAGATTAGACACATTGTCAGTGGAGACGTCTTTATTTTGACTAGATTCATTTTTCGCAATGTCTTTCGGCCCGACAAAATCTGATGCCGAACTGCGAGAAGATTTCTCCCCACTTCTGTGCTTTTTACTTTCGGATTTCTTCTTTGATTCTTTCGAAGACTTTTCACTTGATTTGCTCGATCGTTTTGGCTGACCACTCGATTCTCGCGACAGCTCTTTAGTCTTATCTTTGCTGCTTTTCTCAAGTTTCTCCTCTCGTTTACGTTCCATTTTCTTTCGGAGATCTTCCTCGGATTTCACCTTGACTTTTTTCTCCTTGACCTTTTGAGGCAACGGCTCTGTTAGTTTAGTCGTTTTAGCATCCAGTTTCTCTCTCGGTCTTTCTCGTCGAGGAAGAGGCGAGCTTCTTCCCATTGGACCCTTGCGACTTCTGTTCGATGGTGAATTGGCAGCAGGTGCACTCACAGCAGTATTCGAAGGTGGCATTGGTCGGGCTCTCGGGTCATAATACGACCGGTTGTCGTATGGAGGTACAGCAGTTGTAGCAGCAACCGAAATATTCACAGGAGCAGGATAAGCACCAACAACACCGTGCGGATTATTATTATATCGTGCAAAGTATTCTCGATAATATTCTTCATATACGTGAGGATCATATCTATAAGAAAAATCAGATATAAAACATTAACAGTTTCAAAAGTGGAGTTTAAAATTTTAAAGGTATTTTGATTAAAATAAGTAATGTACAAAAATGTTACTCTAAAAGTAAATATAGCCTACACTGCAATACATTACAGTAGTACATAAAAATATATAAACATGTGCACATATCTGACTTGATGAAAATAATGTATAGCACTATATTTATGTAAGCAAATACCATTTTAAATGAATAATTTATAATTAGATATGGGGTTGGAAACAAAATCCCAAAGAGAAAAATGGATTTGAATATTTGTCTAATACCTCCTCCTGGGAAAAAGGATTCAGAGATTTGTAATACTAACGTAACCAGTTCTAACTACAGAGAAAAACAAATCTATTTCTGACATGTAAAATACAAATAAAAAAGCTTTTTTTTTTGCCAGATTACTATTTTTCAATCAATTGGATTAAATTATGATTTTAACAATTTTTTTTGCATACAATTATTACTTTTGCTGAATTAAACCCAAGACATATTAGAATTAAAAAAGAAAATGTTTGGTTTATATTGTATAGAAGTACTGAAATAACATAGAATACACTTAAATAGAAGATAAAAATCAAGTTTCCTTTGTTAAATGACTTGTTAAAAAAGGCTAATAATACATTAAGTTTGTTAACGTTTGCCAGTCTAAGTAATAGTCTAAGTAATAGTCTAAGTAATAGTCTAAGTAATAGTCTAAGTAATATCTGTTGAAACTTGTAACTGATGTAAATACCAAAATTTTCTTGGATACCTATTCCTAAAAAGACCCAATATTGTATAACACACACGTCTATGCAAACATTTTATCAACAGGTTAAATTAAGATAAAAATAGATGCCATAACAAATGAACTGCGGCATCCAATGCTTATTGTAGTGTAGATTGAAGGCAGAAAAGCTTACCTATAGAAATCCTCGGGTCTTTGTGGTGGGAAATGAGGAAACCTTGAAAAATGTCTGTCTGGTGGTGAAAATCGTTTTACAGGATTGGTTCGCATACCACGGTGATTAAAACTGGGAGACCAATCCCTTCGATAATAAGGATCCCGAGAGGGAGCCACCGGAGGAGCTGCTGTCAGTGGAGAACGGGTACGTCCTCGGTTTCGAGGAGGAGGAGTCCGACTCCTTCGCCGCATAGGTGATCGAGAACGGTGGTATGGTGGTGTCCTGGAGCGGGAACGGCTTCTTGTCAAAGAACGAGACCTCGAGCGTGAATATTTGCGAGGACTGTAAGATCGTGACCTGGATCGTGACCTGGAACGAGATCGGCTTCTGTATCGTCGTCTTCTGGAAGGAGTTGTACGTGAACTAGATCGGGATCTCGATGATCCTCTCGATCGTGAAGATGATCTATATCGGCTCCGTGAACGGGAACGTGATGATGATCTTGACCGATAAGGAGATCTGGACAACGAGCGGGAATAGGAACGGGAATTTGATCGGCTTCTTGTCCTGAAAAAAAAAAAAAAAAAAAATTGTAGACATTTAAGCATTTTTTTAAATTATTTCTAATACAATACAGGATTGAATATTAAAATAATTGTTTTTTGCACCAATTTTCATTTGACATGAAAAAGAATGATGGATTGGATATTTTCATCAAATTTTATGCAGCCAAAGAATTTGGTTTAAATAAATTTAGTTTGCTTTCAAAATGTAGAATCAAAAAATAAAATAGGTTTAGAAGGTTTATGACCATGCAATACGGTCAGGTGAATTGAAAGAATGGCTGAGAAACAATGAGATAATATACAATCATTTTATTTTAAACTTTTCTTCAATCATGTTATGTGGAAATTTGTCTAATATTTTAAGGTTGAAACCCCATTTTCAAAAAAATAAACATCCAATTTTCTGTGATATTATAAATCCATCACAGCAACATAACTACATCCAGACAACACACGTGGATTAGGGATCTACTAACATCAAAATTTTAGAAGTTGATCATATAACAGGATTGATTGAGATTAAAAAAATTTTTTTTTATTCTTTTTTTTTTTTTTTAATCATTGTATGTGTATATCGTCTTCTCACATTCTATTCAGCCAGCACTCATAACGTTACACTGCCATAACCTCCTGAACCATCAATTTATAAAGTATGCCCCATGCTTCAAGTTATAAATAAATCATAATCTAAGTGTTCAATATACAATTTTATTTGAAATATATTCAAGTTAATACGAAATGTTCATATAGATTGAATATTGAATTTTTTTTTTGTTTTAAGAAAAAGTTTGGAGTGGGTAGTTTATTAGATTTGCTTTTTATTCTATACAACACAATGAAAATAGGAATGTTAAAACTATATATAGCAGTAGATGTAGAGGTGTAAATATTTAACCAATAAGCTCTTAAACCCCACTGGTCACATGACACTGAAATAACAGGAAATAGTAATCATACATCAATTAATGCGTAAAATCTTTGGATGAATAACGCATGCAAAATGTTCATTTCAACTTGCTAACATTTCTATTAGCTTGCGCATGCATAAACTAATCACAGCTAAAAGTGGTTTAATGTTACAACTTTCTGTGGGGCTAGCTCAAACGGCTGGAGTGTTAAATGTTTTAGTTTCAATTCTAGTTGGTGGCACCAAAACCATTTTTTTTTTAAATTTTTGAAATCAGTACTATATATAAATATTCAATAGGAAATTGGCTCTGTAATAATACAAAATTTGCATGAATGAAAATATATTAAACATATTTTACAAACAGCAAGCTCGGATGAACCCCTCTGCTAGTGGAAAACAAAAGCTTACTTTACAACCATATTGAGGAAATGTTGAAACATTTTATAATTGTTTTAATTTTTAATATCAAGTTAAAATGACTACATGATCTAAACTGCTAAAGAGAAATAAAGATTTTAAAAAAAAAAAAAAAAAAAAAAAAAAAGAGAGGGGGGGGGAGTCTAATTTTTATACAGAAAAACTCATTGATTACATGGGGGAAATAATTTTTTTTAAAAACTTTATCTGGGTGATTTCAAAACTACCTAATTTTCTTCCATCTGAAGAAGCCCAATTGTATATTTTAATTGGAATTCATGATTGAGATGAGTATTTTTTTTTTTATTGCGGACTATTATCCTCATCTTTTTCTTAGTTGTTTCACGTTTCGGCCAACTATTCCTCTGGCTTTGAATCTCTACGGTTCCAAGTGAAAATTGTCTGAAGATAGCGGTTTCAATCCTACCCAAAGCCAGCCAGAGGCTTACTTGGCCAAAACGTGGAGAGATGACAACTACAGAAGGCAGTAATTGCAGTCAGGAGATTCAGAGTTCGTATCCGTCGCGGTTACCACCTGATGAAGACCAGAGGAATAGTTGGCCGAAACGTTAAACAACTAAGAAAAAGATTATAATAGTCTGCAATAAATAAAAAATTAAGCCCAAATTTGTATTGAAATGAAATTAATTATCTGATTACAAATCAGATAATTAAAATAAAGTTTATTTTTATAAAACTAATTATCTTATTACAAATCAGATAATTAAAATAAAAAGTTTATTTTTATAAAACTAATTATCTGATTATAAATCAGATAATTAAAATAAAAAGTTTATTTTTATAAAACTAATTATCTACTAGGAGTCTTTTTTTTTTTAAACAAAATTATTTGGTGCTTATTTATTATAGTCATAAATGCAAAATAAGTCAATTTAACATAAAGGCAGATCTGTCTCACTTTTGTTTAAGACATAAAATGGTATCAAGCCAACATAAATTTCTCTATTTTGAATTGCACTATTTTGCATGCATCTCAATTTTTGTGAGATTTAAATATGGTATTATTTGGTCATTAAATTAATTGTACAAAATTGTTTTAAAACAATATCAGGATTTAAGAATTTTTAAATTAGTTTAAACAGTTTTATGCTCGACAATTTAAATGCTTCCAAGTTACTTTAAAATTTCTAAAGGTTACAAAATAGTTCATTCTTTTAGTTTTCTTTAATAAAATTCATTTTAAAAATCCATGTTTTGCCAAAGTTATGTCAACATAAGCACACACGTGAAATTGGTTAATAATTTAATTCTATATGACAAGGAGTGTTGCAGCAACAAATGCAGATGTTTTTCATGTGAACCACTTGTACATAATTTCACTTCACATTTTTTCACTTGCACATAATTTCACTTGCACATTTTTCGAATATTCTATTAAACAAATTTGTTTGATGCAGTATTTTTATAAGTTTTGAAAATATTTGCATTAAACTTGCATTTAAAATTAAAATGCATTTTAAATAAAAACATAACTGACGTGTCATGTAAAATATTTTAAAATTATAAAAAAAAAAAAAAAAAATAATTAAAATTTATGAAATAGCTTTCTCGGTCTCTTCCATTGAAGACAATTCTGTATGACAAATAGACTTATCTCAGTTGTTTTTACTTGACTTTTACAATTTCAAATTAGAAATGATGGATTGAGAATAGCAATATCCCCCCCCCCCTTTTCTTTACCAATTTCAACATGACACGTAATCACGCATGGCACATAATTATGCAACGTTTTAATGAAATTACATGTTTTTATATTGAATTAAAATGTACAAACACCAAATGTTTCATACAAATGAACTGCAGTTATTTTTAGATTCAAGTTACAAAAATTGTTTCTCTTAACTAGCAGGATGCCATAGGAATTCAATGCTAGCTTTATTTTATGATAATACTAATGTTTCTAATTAAATTAATTTGTAAAAAAATAAAAAAAAGCGAACAACTAATTTTTTTGTTTGTTTATATAAATAAATAATATTAACAGCCTTTTTATATAAGAAAGCTGTTAGTACTAATACTGAATGGATTACATCCCTTTCAAATTAACATGCGTTTGGCAGATTTATGGTTGTGCTAAGAGGGAAGGCAAACAAAAAAAAAACTATTAAAAGCAAACATACAATAAATCTAACATCTAAAATGCCATAAGTATGAACATTAAATGTGAAAGGTCAATAAAAACACTCAAAAACAAAAAACCAAAATACAAAACAATGCACAACAATAAGGAACTTTAAACATGAAAAACAAAAAACAAATGAATAAACAAAATTAAAAATTATCAAGTAAACAAAGGCAAGAACTAAGCATCTTAAATTTGATATTTTAAGAGTTTATCAAACCGAGAAAAGCAAAAAATTCAGTATCAGCTAATTTAGTTTACGGAAGGAAGATATGTATCATAGGAAGATTGGATCAAATTGAATTCTTGTACAAAACTGATCTCCATTACGTTATTTTTTTTTTTTTTCATATCGATACACAAGACGAGCTTAGGCTTATATTACCATGTTAATAATATCCATTAATCAATTATATTACCATGTTAATAATATCCATTAATTAATTATATTACCATGTTAATAATATCCATTAATCAATTATATTACCATGTTAATAATATCCATTAATCAATTATATTACCATGTTAATAATATCCATTAATTAATTATATTACCATGTTAATAATATCCATTAATCAATTATATTACCATGTTAATAATATCCATTAATCAATTATATTACCATGTTAATAATATCCATTAATCAATTATATTACCATGTTAATAATATCCATTAATTAATTATATTACCATGTTAATAATATCCATTAATCAATTATATTACCATGTTAATAATATCCATTAATCAATTATATTACCATGTTAATATCCATTAATTAATTATATTACCATGTTAATATCCATTAATTAATTATATTACCATGTTAATAATATCCATTAATTAATTATATTACCATGTTAATAATATCCATTAATTAATTATATTACCATGTTAATAATATCCATTAATTAATTATATTACTATGTTAATAATATCCATTAATTAATTATATTACCATGTTAATAATATCCATTAATTAATTATATTACCATGTTAATAATATCCATTAATTAATTATATTACCATGTTAATAATATCCATTAATTAATTATATTACCATGTTAATAATATCCATTAATTAATTATATTACCATGTTAATAATATCCATTAATTAATTATATTACCATGTTAATAATATCCATTAATTAATTATATTACCATGTTAATAATATCCATTAATTAATTATATTACCATGTTAATAATATCCATTAATTAATTATATTACCATGTTAATAATATCCATTAATTAATTATATTACCATGTTAATAATATCCATTAATTAATTTATATTACCATGTTAATAATATCCATTCAAAAAGTGCTGGATACCAAGTTGGTTGTTCGTAGAAATTGTACATGTATATGGTTTGTTTGGCTTACAAATTAAGGTTTTCATCTCCTTAAAAATCCCTACTATTCAAAGCAGTTAAAAAAAATGTTCTGTAAACAAACCACACACATTTCCACAGACAACACTGCAGCCTCCACGAATCATGAAAACCACGAATCATGAAAACCACGAATCATGAAAACCACGAATCATGAAAACCACGAATCATGAAAACCACGAATCATGAAAACCACGAATCATGAAAGTCCTAACTGAAGTCTAGAGGATTTCTCATCTGTGACTTACATGGTTTGTATGGATTACAGCACTGTCTGATTGTAGAAATGATCATATAGTTTCTTGTTGAAATCTTAAATATAAGCTTTTATATTATATACATATAAAATATTATGTACATATGATAATGACAATCTTCTGTCTTATGAGACAATGGCGCCATGCATCTAGTTGGTGCACTGCAGTGTCTACTGTGGCTCTACAGTCCAAGTTGATTCTCCAAATGCAGGCCTGGGTAGGTGATAAGGAGACTTACGTTTTTTCAGTTACCAGACCCCCACCTCCAACATTGCAAACAAGTCCATTATGGTCAGAGCCAGCACAGCTCCAGGAATTGCTATAAGTGTTGCAGTGCTTCACCATCTGCTTATCAGGATTCCAAACCAGAATTTTGTCAGGCTTTACTCCCTTAGTCTTTCCCAAGACATTCAGGAGGCAGTGGAACTATTTAATAGCTAGTTCAAATTTGACTATATTTTCAATTTTGACAAAAATAATGTAGATTCTCATCTTATAGTTTTTAGGCTAATGTTTTAAAAAACAATTAGATGCTGCACTGATTTCTTTTATAAAAGAAAAGTTTTTTTATATATTTCTTTTTTTAAGCTAAAAAGCGAAATCTTAAGGGATTCTTAAAAGAACTCCAGAGAAACATGAATTCCATAATGGTGAAAATTTGAAAACATTTTAAACTTTACGAAAATAAGGAGATAAATATAAGTTTTATATCATACATATAAAATAGTTTATTATGTGCAAATACAATGTCAGGTTTTTGGATGAGGATCGATACTGTTCTGTGTGTACTGTGGATTTTATTCTCACGTTTTGACCAAAGTAAAATTAAGTTACATCAACCAAAATGTGAGGCACCCAGGTCGTATGAATAATGGAAATATAGTTTCAGTATTTACTTCAGTGCTCAATACATAACTTGGTAGCCGTTCTAGTTTTAAGCTAATGTTTTAAAAAATGGTTTCAAGAATTGGATGATGATGCACTGATTTCTTTTATAAGAGTTGAAAGTTTTTTTTGTATATTTTGTTTTTTTCAACTAGTTTATTATTTTAACAAAAGAACAGGAAAAGTGGTCTTAAAAATAAGGTTAAATTTGTGAATCAAATTATTTTTTATTTGTTTCTGCATTCAAAGATTCTGCTAGGTCTGTATCTTGTATCTCTTAACCATAAAAATTCAAATGGAAGCAGTAAACTTTTTTATTCAAGTTTGTTTGGGTGAAATTTGACTAAAAAAAAACAACACTTTGCAATGTAAGAAAATTCCTAATCTTTGATCGACAATAATGGCAACACAATGGGCAACAAAAATATTTTCCCGCTACATTATTCTAGGTCTTCTAAAAAAAAAGTTGTTTGCCGCCCTCCCCCAACACCAGGCATTTTGCCACTAAGTGCTACTGTGATAGGGTCCAGATTTAATAGAAGTGAATCTGGGTGGAGAATTGGGCAGCAAGATGTCAGTCAATCTATTAAAAAGAGAGGACGGAGGAAAATGAAAGAGAAAGTTTCACTCTTACCTTAAACCCTTTTTGCTTAAACTATTTCACTTTTATGCAAAATTCAGCACCTTAATTTTAGTTCTGATGAAATTTAAATGATGGCAACTTATGAAAAAAAAAAAATCAAATGTTTGTAAATTTGTTTGACTGAAATAATACAATTTATTCTTAAAATAATTTATCTTAAAAAAATCTGATGACAGAATAAAATTTAAAAAATCAAGTTTCGTTTTATATAGAAAATTATTTTTTCATGATTTTTAAGTGATTAATGGTAAATCCTAAGAAAGCAGATTTTAAACTTTTGAGTTTGAATTCATTTTTTTTCAAAAAGTGTTTCCTAATAAAATTTGATGAAAATACTTGATCAATTTGATTTTGAAATATGGCATTATCATTTCATTACAAGTATGTACATCATACAGATTTTTATTTTTGTATTTTAATATGAACGGCAATTCTGGGCAAGAAACATTTTCCTTGATTAAGATTGATTGTTCAAAAATTTTTTTTTATTAGTAAAAATAAATAAATTATATGGTATTATTAAGTTTAAATTTCTACTGCAATGGTGATAAAAAAAAGGTTTCCATATTTAAAAATGTCATGTTAAAAATCTCAATTTTCTTTCTAGCAAAATAATTAAACCAAGTTAACACTTTTTTATAATAATCCTTTTAATTAGTATATTTGCATACCTTCCAATAATGTGCCAGATCTAGCCACTAAGATGAAGAATTTTTAGTACAATTTTATTTTTGATTTATCTGCAGAATTTAGATTAGTTAATGCTATTTTGTTTGAATACATTTATGTAATATTAAATAAAAATGATCTTTTGTAAAATAATTGCCATATTCTTTAAATCAATGTTTTTATTCATTGAAAATTGTAACAAGTTATATCTTTTTAAAATAGTTGTCAGCTAAATATTTTTTTTAAAAATAAAATTTATTGCTACAATTAAAATAGTTTAGAAATAAGTAAATCTTTGTCAAACAGACATGTGCCAACATTCATATGAAATTGCCTTATACAGTTTTATTAAAATTGAAAACATTTTAAAATAATTTAGTTTTAAAAATATAGTTTATAAATTAAATGCATTTTTCATATAGGATTTATTCATAGACAAAAAAAAACACTGTAAATTAAAAATAATTAAAAACGTGTAAAAAATTTTTTAAAAAGTTGAAACTCATCATTTGAATTAGCACTCCATGAAAAACCTATGAGTTTTTTTTATGTTGAAAAGTGTAAAAATACTAATTGAAAAGAGGAGGAGGACAAAGAAGAGACAACACCAAGACAGACCTTGAGGGAGGGGACAAGCTGTAACTTTGTCCCACTTGTCTCCGCTTCTGATCTTGACGGAACTCCATTAGTTCACGAGCAAAGTCATCAAATGGATCAGATTTCTTCCTGCAAATCAGGAATGACATTATACTGGATTGACGACCATCACACCTACCTGTGTGCCATTAAAAAAAAAAAAAAAAAATCCCCCACCTCAGAAAAATACATTCCCACCCATCAGTGCATGAACACTTTTAAGACGGTCACATCAAGAAAAATGATGCAATGCACGGGAAATTGTGAGTGTGTGAGTGTGTGTGTGCATAGCTAAAGAGTCAAAGTTGACAAATTCATGACTGTTGGAGTTGGAACTTTTAAAATCTTAGACATTTAATTAAAATAGAATGACTTGGTCACCGTAAAAAAAAGTGATACATGATAAAAAATGGCTACAAAAGAATGGTTATAATAAAATAATGGTACTTAAAACACAAGTTTCGATATTTCTTTGAACCATTTTCCATAATGCATAACTTTTAAAAAATCGAATTCTGAATATTTCATTCACAAAATATTAGTATGAAAATCTACATAAGCAACATGAAAATGTTTGCTTGATTCTTGGAGGAAATCGACCTAATGTTCCCAAGAACAAATGTTTCTGCGCTTTATTTTCATACTAATATCAAGCTCTACTCGTGTCTTTCATGTATTGACCACTGCTGAAGTAAATACATATAGATAAGAGGGAAAATAGTTACATTTTTTACAAATTTATATTTTCTAAAAGTGTAACAAAGTATATACATCTATAATTGTGTGTGTATATATATTTTAAATTTTCAAAGCTTTGATAAACATACTTTGTTCAGAACATGGCACACTATAAGAATTATAATTTACATGTAAAAATATACAAAATTAAAAGTTGAATAGGACAAAGAATGTCAAACCTCAATAAATTTGTAAAATAGTGATTCTTAACAATGCCAAATTTTTTAGGTTTCTAATTCGATGTTTTATAGACACTCATTTTTAAAGGAGTAAAATCACCAACAATTGTTTGTTATATACTTTGTTTATTATTTGAACGTTACTAACTTTTCACAAGTGAATGATGAAAAAAAAAAACAACCCAGGATTCCAATTTCCATTGAATGAGCTCCACTTCACCCAACAAAGGGTGAACCACACTTCACCCAACAAAGGGTGAATCACACTTAAGTTAGAAGAAATGACAATTTAAAGACAGGACATTAACTTTCGGAATTACTTCCTGAAATCTATTTTTTCACAAAATATCTGATAAGTACATAAAAATCGTGCAAAACGAGTTATGAACATTCAAACTTCAATAATTTAAAAAGAAAAAAAATCAAATAAACTATGTAATAAACAATTGTCGGTACCGCTTTTACATAAACATTGCATTTTAGAGTTTAAAAACTACCATTTCCATCTTTAGACTTGTTTTTCTGTTTCAGCTAATGTAACCTCCTGTCTTCTTCAGATGCAGCTTTTTCAACTTTGAAATCTTTTTGTACAATTTCAAACTGAACCCTTTATTTAATTGACAATGGTAGATTGTTCTTATTCTGTCAGCTACGACCGAGTAAAAGAGCTATTTTTTTTTACATGTTACTCTTCGTAAGGACTGAACCTTCAACACCCAGAATATGCCCTTTTGTAGAGTGTCATTATGCTGAGGGAGATAACTATTTTAACTAAGATTTGTCCATGCTTTTATGTAAGAATTTGGGATGCTAAAACCAACATAACTTCAAAGTTTATAACAATCACAAAAAGGAAAAAAATCATTGAATATTCCTTTTTGCCTTCTCGACCAAAGCATGAGGATGGATAGAGCATAGGTCGTTTGTCAATATTGAAGGTTAGTTTTCTTTTTAAACGTTTACAATTAACTCTTGTGTTTCATTATTAAAGATTCACATACGTTTTGAAGTAAACGTAATATTTTTAGTTTGTGCTTTCAAGCAAAGGCACATAAGGAGATTATGTAGAAACAAAAAGTTCCATTTACACTTGAAGTTCTTGTGGCCAAGATGGGAAACTGGACAAATATTCACAAGAATACTGAGTACCAGGAAGCAATACTTAATTTAAATTCTTGATGTACAACATTAGTTTTATGTAAAATAGAAAACATTGCAGTTTTCTATTTGAAAAATAATTTAAATTGTTCTTCGATCAAAAAAAAGTTCTTACAGCTTTTTTTTGTAAAAGCTTTCATCTTTTTTATTTTACATAAAATGTTTCGACAATTATTCTCATCTTGTTATTGGCACAGCATTTCAGTTGTTGAAACCTACAACCTTCATCAGGTGTAAACTCGAAAAAAAAAAAACGCAAAAAACATTGAGTTTACACCTGACAAATTTGCAGCTCAGGAAAGCTGCTATATTGTAAGAAATCAGATTGTGGTTGAGGATGAGGTCAATTTTCAGGGGTCACTAGGGTACTTTTTAAAGACTTTCTCAGGATTCAATTTTTAACTGAATCCTTTGTTAACTGTCACTATTAGTGAAAAAACATTTATGAAACCATCGATAGATAACCCGCACTGATCAGAGATTTGTGACATCCATATACCAAAAGCCAACCTTTACAAGACAATACCTTAACTTTAACTCATACGAATCCATGTGCTGTAAAGATGCTTACAGCATCAAGCAAGGACAACATGTCACAACCCTACATATCAAGAAGAGATAGCCAATCTAAAAACAACCCTCCACTGAAATAACTACCCAGAGAGCATGACATCAAGTCCAGAAAATCCAGACCCAACACCCAAAAACCTGTGACAGTCTGCACATCATACTCGAAAGGCTTATGCGAAAATTTTTCTTTTAAATATGCAGTCAGTATGATATTAGGACAGTATTTAGGAGCAACTAAACACTCCCAAAACACTTTGTACGAGTAAACCCACCGACCAAAAAACTCATGACAAAAAACTGCGTTTATGAGATTTCATGTAAATGTAGGAAAACTTTCCAAAGGTGAAACATGCCATCCTCTCAAAGTAAGACTAGGACACCGAAAAACTGTCACACGCAGAGAAATCGACAAATCAGCCATAGCAGACCACATATGATGAGAAAAAGGCACTCACTCCCCAATGTGGGATGATGTTAAAATATTAGATATAGAAGAAAGATGGTGGATTAGAAAAATCAAGGCAGCAACACATATGGATAGCAACCACCTCCTAAGCCATCCAAGTATTGAATTTAACCACATTTGGAATCCATTAATTACAAATTTATATTGGAAAAATAAGAGCCCAGCCCAAGGGGGATACCCCCCCCCAAAAAAAAAAAAACTTTTTTTTTAGAGTCGCCTTCCTTGCATATATATTCATTCTGAGATTGGAGAGGAAAATTTTTCCAGTTTGGAATTGCCTACGAAAGGATGCAGTCCAGATTTGTTTTTTATTGGTTTATTTTAAAAGATAAAAAGGAGAAAACAGTTTTGAGGTTAACGATTTTGATTTAGGATACACGTTCTTTGAGAAGCCTTTTAAAAACATTAATAAAAAATGTTACATGAAATAGGCAGAAACAAAAAAGACAACTCTGAACATTTAATAATTATAATATATCTCTGTATCTTCTAAATACAATAGTTACACCCATTTATGGCATGGTGAAGTCAGAATGATCTTTTTCAATTTACAGACTTTTTCATACATTGCTAATGCATGTGCAGCAAACCTAATTTGCATATTGCTTTAAAAACAGGTAGTTTATTATCTTTTTCTGGCCCTTTTTATGTTCTATTTCTAAACTGAAATTAACCCTCCCTCCTACACATTCTTAAAAACACCATCACCCAAGCAAACTGTTTTCTTTACATTTTGTTTTAAAAATAAAGTTGCATCAGAATTTTAAAGAATTTTTATCACTATGGACGATAAAGTTAAAATTACGAAATGTTTTCAAATATTAAATGTACCAAACTTTGCAAAACATTAGTGGAAATGTACATAAAGAAATTGCATGCAAAACATAAATCCAATGAAACAAACAATAAAAGAACAAGTATACGAAATATGAACTTCAACTAAAATATTTTAATTTAAAACTGAAATTATGCTGGTATCATTTTGTAAAACATGATTTGGGGTGTGATCAAGGGATCAAATATCCTTTTTGTAGCTATAGCTTTGCGATTGAAAAAATGGCATTTATCACTGTTTGCATTATAACTAAAATATATATTATCTAATTTGGAGGTATTTTTAGTTCATTTCTTGACCTAGATTCACAAGCATGGTTCATGTGAGCAGCCATTAATTTTTAACTTTTGGTAGATTTAAATTTTTATTTTTTTAGAAAAAAATCCAGCTAATTCTGATGTGTGTGTTCGTTGTCATCATTGATGCAATGTTTTGTAGAAAAACTAATGAAATAATTCTAAGAAAAATTGAATAATGGACAGTTACAAAAACAAGTCTTTAGATTACCATCAGGCACAAAATACAAGGATGCATCCCACAACTACAAACTTTCTTTTTGCAAACAAGAAAAAAAAAAGAAAACAAAAAACAAACCACTAACATTAACATGCATACAAAAAATGAACTAAATTAAAATTTAGTAATGAGAAAATCACTTTGAATTTAATAGTTCTACCCAAAACTAATTTTGTAATATTCAAATCAGTTGGAATTAAAAACAAAGAAAAAAAATACTCATTAAAAGCAAAGTTAGACTGTTAGTTTTTATTTATAAGTAAAATCTATTCATATTGAGCGATATGAGAATACAAAGAAAAAAAATGCTTACACTTTAAATATTAAGCACAATTTGTCTTTAATTATGACTGATTAATCAATGCTTTTATTCAATGCTGTTTGGCAAGTATTGGCAGATTTTTAGACCAAAATTTAGGCGGTTACTTTTGAAACATTTTATACAAAATACTCAATAATGAAATCAGTGTGTACAGTCTATAACTCTTTAAATCAACGTTCTATCGCAGCTACAAGAAAATGTCTAAGATTAATTTCTAAAAAAATATTGAAACTTATTTAAAATCAAAGCCCTGAGCAACACGTACATCATCTCATGTCAAATAAAACAACCTACACAACTGATCAGAGTTTCAGGATGAAGGAAGAGAGAAAGCTGAATTTCATCAAATAAAGATGAGCAGAGTATGCACACGTAGACGACATATCAAGAAACAAGAGCTAGTAGAACAACTACTACAAAACTTGCTAAACGTTTACGACAAAACGGTTTTAAATACGAGGCAGAAACAAGCTTATCACAAAAATACACCAAGACCTTCCATTGCAGAAAACTGGAAGAATGGAGCACGAATTATCCTAAATGGTTGAAATGAAGATCACTCCACTGTGATCAGCAGCAGCAGATGAATAAATCAAGGTTTGATCACCAATGCTTATAAGAAGATGAGTGGTCTCGGCAATCACAACAAGTAAATGTGAGCTATCTGACATGCAGTTGTAAGGTTTTCCTGGCTCCTATACAATGAGATAATCAGCTGTAAAAAGCAAATGCTGGGAAACATAAGAGAAACAGTTGAAAATAAGCCAGGCACCATTCGCTATGCAGTTCATACAGCTACATACCTAGAACACAGAGCTGTTAAGACAGTAATTATGGTTCAGATAGGAGAAAGTAGCAACCCTAGTTAAAGTAATCTCTAATGATGGTTTAAACAGGTCCTGTGTCCAACATGAAAAGAAAGTAAATATAGAAACCACTTGATTCATGAAAAAGAATTTCAAAAACTACATGGAAAATATAGCTAGTGAGCCAAGTACCAAATGATACAAACAATTACATTTAAAGGGATGGTTAGAATCTTCAAAAGATCTGATTGGAGTCTCTGATATAGTGGGTGAATGTCTGGCATCTGATAATATGCCCCATCCTCAGCAAAAACAAAAAGATAAGAAAAGAGAAAAAGTGTGTGTGTGTGTGTATATATATATATATATATATTAAACACACAAGCCTGACTCCTTGGTATTATTCAAGTATTATATAACACCATTAATAGCCAACAGAATAAACACCAAGAGAAAATATCCTTATGTTATTGACGATTTATATTTTCAAATAAAAAAAAATTAAAAATATGTAAAAGTATTTACCAGGAATTATTTATTGCAATGACATTTGAGTTCAATAGAAAGTCATTAAATTTGTAGAAAAACCTTTAAATGGTTACACATTACCAAAATTAATCTCATGATTTTCAAGAGAAATCGTGATACTTGTACAGTTTAATCAAGACATTAAAAAACTGAAAATATCAAAATAAGTTTAAATTGTATGTATCCGTTATGGAATGAAGTTCTCAAAAAAAAACTTCACTTAATTTCATTAAGTGAAGTTTTTTTTTTACAGCGATACCGAGCCAAAGATTCGATTTTTAAGAAAAGCTAGTATTAAAGATGGGGAGGGAGTGTCGGCACTTTACATGGAGTTATCTACCTGTGGCGTTTCTAAAATCGAAACAAAATTTTTTTAAAATCCAAGATGTCTGCCTTCAACGCGCTCTCATAAAAACATGTTTTTCCGCTCTAAAAAAAAATACTTTATCAAATTAAGTGAAATTTTTTTTCGGAGATCTTCAGTTCAAAACGGATATGTACAATATAACCTTTTAATATTTTCATTTTTTAATGTCTTGATTAAACTGTACAAGTACCGAAATCGTTTATTAGAAAGTGGACACCTGCTTTTCCTTCTCGTAAATAGGAATAACAATTACCAATGTGGAACATGGAATCAGCAAATGTGTTACAGATCACTTACAGGATTCATTTTTCCTTACAGCAGTAATGTGCTTATCAAATGGATTGTTACAAAATGTTTTCAAGTAAAAAGAATGTCAATTATGTACGTGTGTTGGGAATGGGGTTACAGAAGCTGCCAGTGCACTGCCAAATATACCATAGTAAACTGAAGGTATGTTGACAAATAACCCAATAATCTAAGGAAGATTAAAGAGTTGTGTCCCTTAGAGAGCGCAGAAGCAATGCATATTTAAATGAAGTGTGCCTGCCATTCATTTTTCTAACGTGATATTAAAAAATACAGAAAAAAATTACTTGTTTCTAATAGAAACAAGTAATTTTTTTCTGTATTTTTTTTAATATCACGTTAGAAATTTTGCATGCGTTTTTAATTGATCAAACTCGGTTTAAAATAGGTGATTTTCAAATTTTATTTCATTAATTATTTATGTTAAAAAGAAAACCAGAGCAAAGAAACGTAACAAAAACACTTATTTTCTATTGTCATGTGAAATAAATTATTGTAAACACTAAAATACTTTGTTGTTGTAGACATTCAGATTAGAATGTAGGTTAGGATTATCATAAAAATTTTAGGAAAATGGGGGAGTAAGTCCCTTTACTATTAAATCTTTATTGTAAAATGGATCCAGATTGTTATAGGCAGTATAATGTTAATTCTTTAATTTCTAGGTTAAACACAACAGAAACAAACATGTTTTAAAAACGGATTCCAGTTAGAGAACTCAGTTTCCATTTTACAAGGTTGCAGAATAGAAAAGCAATGGGAAAATTTTTCCTCCTCTATAACTGTTCCCTAAGCATGTATTAAAAAATCTTGTTATAATTAAAAAATATTGTTTTAATTCTATACATTTCATTACAAAAACTTATTTTAAAATTTGGTTCTTTTATACTATTTACATTTAAATTTGGTGGTGATGGTGGGGGGAGTAAATGTATCCTAAAACTAAACTAAAAAATTCATTTTGATTTAGACTTTAAAAAAAAAAAAAAAAAAAAAAAAAAAAAGATTCAATTTTTTTTTCAAATGTTTAAAAATCTTATGCTATCTGACTAGTTTTTAACTTAATAATTTGAAGCATTTTTAAGCTAAAAAATCTAAAAGTTTAGTTAAAAAACAAATGATACTTAATACATACGGTTTTACAGCAGAATGCACAATAATGCTAAAAGATAACAGAAAGATTTTTTATTAGCATCTGTTTGGTTGGATTAAAAAAAAAAAAAAAAAAATGGAAAAGAAAAAGAGAAAAATATAGAAACCAGCAGATATATTCTATACTAAATTAAGATTTGCTGTTTGATCTTTTTTTTTTTTTTAGCCATATGTTATGCAACAGTATACATTTTTTTTTTTTTTTTTTTTTACAAGGTTTTATATTTGTTAGATTTTTTTTCATCTACATATTTTATTTTTTTGGAATGAATTCCCTCCATAAATTGAACTACTCTCAGAATATAGTAAAAAATTTGACATGACATAAAAATAACATTTCGTTTTAATTGAATATCTCATTTTACTACCGATTAGCATGGCTAGCCAGTCTTGCCCAGGGACATGGAAAATAGAAAAACTAATTTAAATTTTCCCTGTCAGTCGAGAAGGATTCCTCCCCAGACAGAACAGATACTAGTTTGATTCTAGCTCAAAAATCAAGAAAATAAAATTTCTTAAAGAGTTGTGTGGAACTTGCACCAGATGGTTGTTATAAAAGCAGCAATCTGGGCAGGTGTTAGGCACCTGGAAATCAGATGAACTCTAAAGAGTGAACATAGGTAATTCACTTCAAAGTTGATTCTCACTAAAACAGATAGACCCCTGATCTGTAAGAGGATTTAGCCATAAATCCTTGTTCATTTTAACTGTACATTAAATTCATTTTTCTATAGTAATGTGACTGGAAATAAAGGAAACTTGATTTAGTTCATTTTTATTGGTAATGGTATAGACATGCTAATTAAGGGAGAGAATTATATATATTTTTTTTACATTTAAACTTCTTAGGAAATTATCTTTCTTTTAAATGTATATTTAAAATCCTACAAAATATGTCTTATTTATAAGTATCAGGCAATTTATTATTTGTGACAAGCTAATTTTTAAGTATAACAGTTTTAATTTTGTTCAACTGATGTAATGCCTAAATGATACTGCAAATATTTTAATCACAAAAAAGTTAAAAATTTCTTCGTTGTCGAAAAACACAAATTAAAAAAAATTGAAGAGGAGGGGGTGCAATAAATAAAACAAATCAAAAGAATGCCTGGTAACACAGTTTGATTATATATAGATCAAATATTTATATTGATGGAGTGGAAGGAAATGGAGAGCTAAACAGCAGAGAGTTTCTTCCACTATATCAATATAGATATTTGATCTATCATATATATATATATATATATATATATATATATATATATATATATATATAGATATTTGATCTATCATATATATATATATATATATATATATATATATATATAATTTCAAATATTTATATACATAGATCATAATCATATATAGATCAAATATTTCAAAGACTCCAAAAATGCTCATCTAATTTTAATTGTGACTTGTTTATTTTGTTTTGCTTTTCCAAGCATTGCTTAAAGTTCCACAACAATTTGATAGAACATTCGTAATCTGTACAAGCTGCTCCTTAGTATTGGAAGTGATTTGCAATTTCTAAATATGTCCTTCAGGTTTAAAAATTGAATCAATTTACTTCACATGTCGCCATATTGGTCTAAAATAAACAGGTAATCAACATTGCATCAAAGTAACAATTATAAAAAAAATAAAATCTTTAACCGAAAACTTACTTGTCTTCTTCTATAAGACGTCGTTTTTCTCGATAAAATTCTTCTGGTGTCAACGGTGGGGGTCCTGTTGTGATTGCTCTAATTGGATATGGACGGGGTCCAGTACTATATGGTGCCAATTGTGGAGGGCAAAACCCAGATGGTGGAGGCATTACGGGTCCAGTTGCAACACCTATAAGCATACAGAATCAGTTTTATTGACTTAAAAATGCTTAAATTGATTAAAAGTAAACCAAAATTTTTTAAATTTTCTTTTAATATAAAGTTTATCTGAAAAGCTATACAATGAAGTACACAAGTAACAATTCTTTAATTACAAAATTTTTGTTGAGAAAAATAAAATTCTGAATAAAAAATAAGTTAAATTCGTACTTATTCAAATTTATTTATGCTATTTTTGGGAAGAAATTTCAAGTTTAATACAATTTTTACTCTACCTTTTGTTTAATCATTAGATGAAAATACAAAATAGTTTTACCCCCTCCCCTCATGTTAAGAATAGGTTTCTAAATAACATTTCAGCACGGTGCATATTGTTAAATTTAATTCTCTAAACAACTAAAACTTTTTTTTTTTTGTGCACATTGAATGTTTTAGAGGAAAAGGAATGAGATGCAAAGTGGTGGAAGGAGGGGAATAAAAAGTAATAGCAGCAGCATAAAACAGTAAAAGGATATAAATCAATGATGAAGATGAGGAAAACTTGAAAATTACAGTTCATTAGAAAAAGTGTGAACCCACAAATTTAACTCAATTAGATGTATTTAGCCAATAATATGCAAATGCATTTGAAATATCTTTAAAAGTTACGTAAGCGGATAAAATGTAGTGACACTTTTTTTTATTAATGACTTTACATATATAAAAAAAAGTTATTTACCCGGAGTTGGTATCCTATAACCTGCTTGCATGCTTCCATGTGTCATGGAAGTTCTTGTTTGCATATAAGAACCTGGAGGTTGGGTTTGTGATGTCGCCATTGATTGCATTTGTGTAGCAACAGGATGATGAGGATGAGAAGATGGAACATTGCGTCCAGGGGGAAGACGTTCAATTCTAGATCAGAAAAAGAAAAATTTCAAGAATTATAAGATTTCAAACATCAGTAATCTTTATCTCAAAAAACATTTTTAAATTCTGCATATTTTTTTTATTACTTATATTAAAATATCTTTTGTTAAAAAACTTGTTTATATTGTTTTATAATTTTCAACAGAACTAGCAAACTAGGCATCATTGGTATACTGCTAATTAATAACATTAACTCATTGAACAGAAAAGTTTTGCATCACTTTTCTGTAACAATATTGATATAATATTCATATTAAAATGAAACATATCTAGGAACCTTATTCACATTTCAACAAATATCAAATTTTTAAGAAAAGGGGAAAGTAATTAAAATCCATGGGGGGGGGGGGGAATCAACTTTTTCCTATCACATATGTAAAGGAATTTGCCAGTGAACAGTTTATATTATTTCCATTATATCCGTCAATTTTTTAAATTGATATTTTGCACACATAATACGAACAATTCAGACACATCCTTAATATTAAATGTAAAATTACATTTTTCTAAAGATTAACAAACTTAGTTTCACAATGCATAATTGTCCTCAGACCAGGTCTTTTCTAAGAACGAGCTCCAAATATGTTTCCCAATTTAAAAATTCATTTTATTTTTCTAATAATTACATATGATCCTCCTATACACATCGACTAATCTCTCACCCCCACTTTCAAATAAAATGTCATCAAAAGGTTAAATACATTTGGCTAATAAGCCAATAAAAATCAATTTCATGTTAACATGCCGTTTCCCTATTCAGTTGTAATGCTTTCAATCCTCATGTGCGAAGGTCAAAAATTGATTCCTATTACAAAACTTTCAAACCATAATTTCAACTTACCTTCCTCTTGGAGGACCAATCGGCCGAGGTACTTCACGCACTAAAAAATAAAATATTTATCAATAGACATCAGAATAGGATTTAAACTGACTTCACATAATCTAATATATAAAATTATAATTTACAAGGTTTGAGAATGAAAGCTCTTGGGTAAAAGAGAAGAGTTAAAGTGACAAAGGAAGGCCAAGAAAAACATAAGGAAGTGATAAAGATGCATTTAGAGAAAGAGGGATAAAGACTTGACTAGAGATAGATTAGTTTGGAAGACTATTTGTAAAAACCATCCAACATGTAAATCAGACATTAAATCAAATGCTAATGACACCTTAACGATTAATATTTGATTCTGACTTATCAGTGATTCTCAAATTTTATCAAAAAAAAAAAAAAAAAAAAAAAAAAAAATCCCAGTTTCAAATTCTATTTTTTCAGTCAGCTATTTCATTTAGTACAAAAAATTCCAGATATACTGTGTGAGTGGTTGTGTTTTGCTAGCAATATGCAAAATTCCAGATGGTTACCAAAATCTGTTCAGCTGTGAAACGCATTTCAATGTGCAAAGAAATATTAGGAAAATTATCTTTTATTCACCGATTGCTTTTATTACAAATACTGTCTTATACAGGTTATCCGACCTTTGGCTTTATTTTTTTTTGTAAACACATTTCTATATGTGATGCTATTTTAATCAAATGCTTTAATAAAAATCATTTCCTTATTTGCAATGTAATAGTGAAAATCTATTTTCATGAACAAGTTTATTTTAAGTGGTAGGCAGAGAAAGGGACAGGTATGAAGATAAAAGGAAGTAGAGAGGGGGGGGAGAGAGAAAAGTAGAAACTGGTGGTGGTCGGCAAAGATTTACTTACTTGGGTGAAGTGGTCGGATATTGCGACTACGAGAACCTAAAACTGGCACAGCCATACCCTAAAAAAAAAAAAAAAAAAAACTTTTTCATTAATTTGAATGATTATTGCTTGAATTTAAAATTTGTTTCAGAAAATTTTTTAAGTTTATTGATTATCGACTATGCACCAAATTTTGAAATAAATATTTTATCAAAATTACAAATTGTAAAATTAAGTTGATGTGTCAAAAAAAAAAAAAAAAAAAAAGTGACGTAATAACAGGAAGTTGGGAGAGATACATAGCAAGAAAACAGGGTGCTCTCCCTCTAGGATGTTTAACTATGAACAGATGTATTTTGGTGCTTCCTACCACAAAGGATGAACTGAAATTTCAATGTATACTTGTATATTAATGATGAATGTCATGATCTTCTTGTATCTTTCTAAGTTGTCCTTTATAAGTTTATTTTAATGAATTTCTATGAATCTTGTATGTAAAAGCGCAAAAATTTCTTTCTTTTACCTTCTGGGGTTCATCTATTCTGTGTATTGGTACTTTTTCATCTGACAAAGGAGTTGGTGGTCTTTCACCGGGAGATAATCTAGAAGAAAAAAAAAAAAAATACATACTTCCACATATATTGTACAAGCAAATTTGAAAACTAGATTTATGGAGCCATTGATATTTTTTTTTTTTTTTTGCTAATAGAATATATTTTTGCAACAAATTGTTAAACCAAATTAAATTTCTCCTACTGCTGTCAATACTATTATTTCCCTCCTTCAACCATTCTATGCCCAACAACCAAGATTATTATACGAGACATTGCATATTTATTATAGCTATGTACTACTAAACTGTGTATCCTGCTTGTTACTATGCAGAGTGGCCAACGTTATCCGTTAAAATAAATGGAGATAACCGTGCACAGTGGATGATGTTACACATTAAACAATGGTGAGTGGGGTTTCATGATTTTTATCAACCCAAAAACCAATGGTAGGTTTGTATCTTTCCAATTTCATCCAGTGTACATAGTGACAAGCAAATGAAATCAGAGGCAATGAAGCAATATTATTAATAGTAAATTATACAAACTGATGAAGAAAAACACCATGGAATTTCCACTCTTGCTAATTCATATTTCTTACAAAGATGAAAGTTTTCATTTCCTATGTTGATTTGTTTTGTTGTTTTAATTGAAAATGTTTACATATTACGAGTTATCAGCAATAAATCCTTTCTCAGAAAGGGTAAAGCCTGGGAGCATGAAGCCTGCTAAGATTGAATACAATCATTCTTCCTCAGCACGATAGCAACAAAACTAGACTAATTTAATATATCTAATTCTGACAGGACTGCCAAAGCATTTTTTGTAGGTCAGAATGCACTGGTTCTCAAAACCACACCTGATCTTGTGTCTAATCTACCCTGTAGAAGAGTTAAGAGTGCATTGATATTTTATGAATAGTGTAAAATACTGTTTTTGTTTTTTAAGGTTGAATTAAGAAAACAGTTAAAAGAGATCAACCTGAAGTGTTAAACAGAACATATAGAAAAGATTAAAGTAAATGAAAATTAAAACAATGCATTACCTGGTGTCTGTAGGTCCCGCAAGTGGAATTTGATTAACGATCGATATCGCAGGATTATTGGGAGCTACAACAGCAACATTGTTGACAACGTTTGATGGTGGCTGTGGTGTCGGCTGTGGAGTCACTAATGGAGTTGGTTGCGGCGTCGTTAATGGCGTTGGTTGTGGCTGTTGCTGAAGGGGTGGCACCACTGCCGCCGGCTGCTGCTGTTGTTGTGCTGGAACTTGCGGATTATTTGGGCCCTTTTGGTGCATCTGCAATTGATTCTGTTGCATTCGCTGTTGCTGCATGTGATGACTAGGTTCACTAGCTTTCATCTTCGTGTAACCAGTTTCATTCATGTAGTTGATCACGGCTTGTCTCAATAAATTATTGCTGATTAATTTGTCGGGGGAAACATCCACCTCTTCGCATGATGGACATTCATGCTCTTCAGAATCTAAGAGAACATTTCGTATACCTGCGGGAGAGAATAGGGAAAGTTTTTTTTTAAATTCATCTAAGGTATCAAATACTAACAGTTTTCAAATGCATAATAGAAACGAATACGTAAACAGAACATACCAATAAATTTCAAATAACAGTTAAATATTTCATAATATAAAAACACCTGAAATTTTCTTTCTATTCCAACTGAGGGCCATTATCAGTTAGTTCCATAAAATAATGTAAAGAAATATTTTTTAATAGATTTTACGAAAAAGAAAATCTCAATGAACTATGTATTTAAAATAGGTCAAATATTTAAACTATTTTTTATAAATATTTTTAAAATAATATAAATTGTATCAACTTGCTAAAATCATTTGCTGCTTTATAGCTGTTTGTAAGAAATGCAGTCTTAAGTGTATATATCTTTTAAAGACTTTCAAATTTTTGCCTCAGAGGTCAATTTTTAATATATCTTTAAAAAGTTAGAATATTTTCTTTTGGACTGATAAAAAAAAAAAAATTCAAAATAAAAAACTTATATATTTTTTCTTAAAGACAACACACCAATATTTTTTTTTAAGACTTCACATTGTAAACATTAGTTTAAACTTTTCTTTAAAAGCAAACAAATTGAAATATAATTATTAGAAATTATTTATTCCCGAGAAATCTGACTTATATTTCCAGGTGAATATTGCTAGTAACAAATAAAACTTAGAGAAAAGTATTAACCACTCATTATGTCCATTTACTGGTTAAATAGTAAAACTACTAATTTTCAAATTCAGAAAAAAATGATTATCAGCATCAAGATCAATTGTTAGAAAATAACCTTGAATTTTTTTTGTTCATGTGCAATGCAAAAATCTGTATATTAGAAATATGCGACGTCTCAGTTTTGTATTTGAATAGTTTTCAAAATATTTTCATTTGTAATGTCAACTGGTTTTGTTTTACAGCATAACATTCAATGATGAAACATTTGCTTAAATCAATGTATGACTTTAAAAAAAAAAATTTTATACTACAATCAGAGTTTTTGGAACTAAATCCAAGCATTTTGGTTGAAGTTTTTATGCTTCAAGTTCTTTCTAACAAAATATTTATTAGGATATTTAAATCAAATGATTTATTCCAAAAGGTGTATATTTAGAAAATTAATTATTAGTCTATTGTAATGTATCTTGCGAATTGACAAGTGTTATGATTCCTTGTAATATTGAATTTGGTGCCAATAAAGAAAACGTGTGGGGATGATAAATCAAGTAAAACTTACATTCATCACAGAAACTATTTCCGCAGCAAGGTATAACCACAGCATCTGTGAGCAGTTCACCACACAAAGAACAAAGCAGCTCCTTTGGTGCAGGAGATGCTGCAACTATACTAACAGGATTTGGATCAGGCAAAAATGGAGGCCGTTCCTTCTTGCCTTGTTTATATGCAATACTGAAAAAGAAAATTAGGATTTTTTACAAAAATAATTTCATTACAAAATTAAATTTGTCACAACGCATTTCATTTTTCATAAGTCAACCATTTTAAAAACAAAAAATATTACTTTGTGACTAACATTTGAAAGGAATTTGGAAGCATTTAAAATGTCAACTATAAAGTGATTTAAAGTGGCTTTAAAAAATTCTTAGCAAATAACTCATTAAAAAAGATTGAAAATTTTAAAAACTATTTGTCTCTCGAGATGAGGATACTTTGCATTATTCTGACTACTGTTTTCATTTTTAAATGTCATTCTCATGTTTTGGCTGATGTTACCCTTGGTGGCACAACAAAGTGCAAAGTAATAATCAGTTCCGAGTCTTCTAAAGCGTGAAGATGCAATCATCAGTAGTACACCTGATACTAAGAATACAATTAACCATTGATATTTCTACCTGGTCATGGATGATGCAATAAGAAAAAAACTATCTCCATCGACTAAAGTAAACTATTCAAAATTCCATCCAGATTTCAAAGTTCAACAAAACACAAAATTACGTTAGTCAAAATGTGAGAATAGCATCTAAGAAAAATTTAAAAAAGAAATCAAATATTGCATCAAATAATTTTGGAGATTTAAACATTAGGAAAGTAGTTATAAGTAATGTAGCGCAGGAATATATTTAGGGAACAAGTTGATCAGCTTAAAAATGTGTGTCAGTATAGAGATTTGTTGGGAACTAACAAAATATTTAATAATTTGATCAGTATGTGCATATTGTATTGACAATGTAAAATGTACAATAATGAGGTGAGAACTTACGCATCAATTGTAGGTACAGCAAAATGACCAGATTGTGTGAGAAGGGCTCCTGGGTGATCAGGACTATCAACTAAAGTCAAGAAACTTTGGGGGATTCCTGTACTTCTCTTGATTTTCAGGTCAACTATATTGGTATCCTAGATGGGTTCAAAAAGAGAACAAAACTAAGTATAGAATATTCATCAACAGAATAAAATAGAAAAACGTAATTAAAAAAAAAAAAGGTAAACTATTTAAAAGTTTTGTTTTTATTTGTAAATAAGATTTAGGCAAATACAATTAACCATTGATATTTCTACCTGGTCATGGATGATACAATAAGAAAAAACTATCTCCATCGATTAAAGTAAACTATTCAAAATTCCATCCAGATTTCAAAGTTCAACAAAACACAAGATTACGTTAGCCGAAATGTTGTGAGAATAGCATCTAATAAGATTTAGGCAAATACTCAGATAAGATTGAAATTGATTGTATTCCTTTGTTCTATCTAGTGATTCATATTTTGCAGACACGTTCCATGTAACTATACAATAGCAGATACAATCATTTATACAAAGTATACAAGTTAAACGTCTACAAAAGAAAAAAACACTGTTTAGCATCATGATTAGTGAAAACTTATTTGAATGCAAATGGATTGACATCATTGAATTCTATAATAAAAGGTTGTTTGTGTGTAAATCTGAAGTTTTATACTTACCCCTTTGATGGTGCATGCATATATATAATGCCCCGGTTTTCCACATTTATAACAAACATATCCAGCAGGTGGAGTTCCAGTCTGTGCTTTGCCCTTTCCGAAACTGATAAAAAGATAAATACATAAAATTTTTAAAGTTACTAAAAATTTTTTTTAAATACTAATGGGGCTTTTCTGGGAGCAGAGGTTGGCACATCTCCTGGTTGACAGATCTCCAGATGCCCCTTTAAGTTCTATTAGCATAGCACAAAGGCCAACTGGACAATGACCATCAATTGTACCGTGCACAAACAGTGGACCTAAGATACATTAATGACTTCACATTCTTCAAACAGCTCCATTCAGAGAAAGCATTCTGCAAACCTCTAGAAAATCTTGAGCATGTCAAGAAAGACACAGTGAAGGTATTAATATGAAAAATGTGCAGAAATATTCTTGTTAGTATATCACTATCTCTCACTCAGATATGGTAACTCTTAAGGATAAGTGTCATGCTCCCTATAGAACTATATTATCATCCTACCTCAAAATTCAGCCTTGAAAGATTATGCAAGATAGCCAATCTCCATAATAAAAAAAAAAATGTTTGATAAAATAAACATTTAAAACTAAGATTAAAATAAGAGGTGACTTAATCTTTGGCTTTTACTCAGTTAAAAGATCCTCACTCATGATTTCACAGCCAATGAATAAAAGTCTTTTATTCATTGGCTGTGAAGTAAAGGGAGTCAAGCAAAAAGTGATTCAAGTTTGCATTTCTTACCTTGACGACGGCTCAAAGAATTTAGATTGTGCCATCATTGCTTTGATTTTTTCGTCTTCGGATGCATCGGCGTTCGCTAAATCCGGAGTCTAAAAAAAAGAATTTAAAAAAGATGGAAAATGTCTTTAATCATGCAAAAACTTTCAGCTTCAGGATTTTTTTTTTTTTTTTTTTTAATATTTTGATGCCCAAGTGAAATGTGGCAGTTAAAAACAAGTGAAATGTGGCAGTTAAAAACAAGTGAAATGTGGCAGTTAAAAACAAGTGAAATGTGGCAGTTAAAAACAGGAAAACTTATCAATGACAAATATTAGTGTATACCAACAATTATGGAAAAGAAAATTTAGAATCCACAAACTTCAAATGACAAATCAACATGTCTATTTTAGAATGGAAATAGTTTTTATGGCGATTGCATTATGCGAAAGTCATTCAGTTTGTGGAGTTGGTCACATCTAAGAAAACATTGTTTTTGTACTAATATTTGAATTTTTAAAAATGTTTTATCTTAAATGAATAAATCATTAGTAAACTTTGGACAAATGTCATTTTCAAAGGAAGACTTCCTTTTTCCTTTCTTCATTGCACTGGTATTAACTCCAGGAGGGGTGACCCTCTTGTGGGGACAACAAAATATGTTCAATCTAAGTGAGAAAAATTTAAAAAGTCTGATGGTTGATGTGTATTTTTAATGTGGTTTACACTTTTTTAATTTTTGCTTTGAAAATGACATTTTAATTTTGTCAAATGTCAAAATGATCTTATTCATAAAAAAAAAAAAAAAAAAAAAAAAAAAAAAAAATCAGGTTTTCAAATTTCTTAAAATATTACTATTAAAAGGTTTTGACCATATTCTTTAAAATAAAAAGACAGAAAAGAAAAGGTGAAAAAATCTATTTATCAAAGATAAAAGCAATATTAAATTTAAAAAAAAAAATTTAAAAAAAAAATGATAGCAAGAATGAATGATTACTTACCTGGCTTAGTCTATCATGGGCAAAGTCCTGTGTATCTGGCTAGAAACAGAAAAACCAAGAGTTATTAAGGGATCAAATTGTAGCATGTTCACTTAATGTGAGCAGTAGTGTTAGATTTAAAGAAAATTAGAAGTGTGTAAGAACTTATGAGAAAAAAGATAACTTAAATGTGAAATTTTTTTTTTTAATAAAATGTTAATGTGAAATTTTTTAGAAAAAAAAAAACAAAGCAAATTTTAAATTAAAAACAAAATTAATTAAAAAGATTAAATTTTGAAGTATCTTTTTATAATTTAAATTCGATATTGGATGAATATTTATTAGAAGAAAATAGGGTAGGAAAAAGAAAGAAATTGTACAGAGGTTGAATTTCTGCTGCTTCCATTTGTTTCCCCATCATTTTCTTGCTCTGACAGGTGAAAGGAGTTGAAAAGGATATATTGAAGATATTGGCATGTTGCTCGGATTCTGGAAGATGTGAACCCCATTTTGTCAGCTTAAGAAGCAAAAAGTAACAGTTTTAGCTTGAGACCATTTCAAACAAGGCAAAGTAAACCAACACCACAAGAAAAATACAACAATACAAGAAAAAGAAAGTTTCAGCAGTTTCTTTTGCAATGAATCCCTGTACCATGTCCTGCATTTGCTGTGTGGTTTTATCCATGTTGATCAGTTTTGTTGGTAAAAATAGTGAACTAAAATGAAAACTGATTAAACAATCTTCGATCATTTTTGTTTATTTTTGAGAAGATGAACATTTTTTTTATCAAATAAAACAATTCTTTTTATAGATTCTAATATCTAGTATTGTGTTAAAGTTCTGATTTTTTAGATGAGGGCTGATATTGCATTGATCAGACTTGTTCTCATCTTGAGTGTTATTTGTGCAACGTTTCGGTCGGATTGGCCTTCGACTGTCTTCATGCATGTTGGTTGTTGTTTGGAAAAAAGAGAAAATTTACCGACTGTAGAAAAATAGCGACTAACTCACAGAATACAAAAATATCTACGGAGCTAGTAACTTTTCTCTTTTCCAAACAACATGCCTGAAGTCGGTCGAAGGACAACCCAACCGAAACGTTGCATAATTAACATTCAAGAAAAATCAATACATCAATGATCAATACAATCTAGTAGTGTGATTTGCTAAAAATACGCAGATAACAGCAAAGTCTTTTTCTGATCACCATTTAATAGTTGTGCTTCTGAAGTGAAATTCATTTTGAAAATGAGAATTTGTATGTTTGGCTTAATTAGACTACTATTCCCAGCTGATGTCACCTCCAATCTTACATGCATCTTATCAAACTCTGGAACCATGAATTTATTAGCTTGTTCTAATTCTATTGCTCATGACCAATTATGACTAAAGGAACAAGCGCAAGTTACCTACATCGATTAAAGTTTCATTCCAAATTCTGTACAGATTCTCAAATCCAACAAGGTTAGAGGTTATAGCGATTGAAATGTGAGAAATGTGAAATCCAGGACACACTAATCCGAATAACCCAAATAATATTAAATGAAATCTTATTACTTTGGAGATCTCACTAAAGCTGTCTTTTCAGTTTTTTAATTTTTATTTAATATTTTATGTTCATTTTGTTCTGTGGGCAAATTGAACTAAGGTGTGCTTTATTTTTGTTTTGTATGCTAAATGAACGTGTTTTGTTGTGAAAAATAAGTTCCAGTAAATGTGTAAAAAAAAAAAAAAAAAAAAAATTATACAACCCAATCAGATTCGAGAAGGCCAAAATAAATTTTTTTAACTGCTGTGTTTGTTATCCATTGTCAAATGAATGCAGAATGTTTTTCCTAACATCAAAACTAATTACGCTTATTTAATTCTATGATTTTTTTTTTTTTTTTACAGTGATCACCACTTATCAAGGCCAGGAAGCCACTCAGGGATAAGGATTATTGCAAGTACATTAAGTTAGTGAGGAGATTTGCTGAAGTGTTTACTTAAGGGGGCGGTTCATTAGGAATTTGTTAACATTGGACTTGAAGACATTCAAGTTGTAGTCCGGAGGGAAGCAGGCAGACGGAACAGAGTTCCACAGGGGTGCAGTTCTAAGAAAGAAGCTTTGTTCATGGAATCCGCGTTTTGATTTAGGCACAGATATAGAGTGGGGGAAATTTTTCACAGTGGATTCAGCTAGACGGGTGTTTTTCGTGAAAGATTGGCGAGGGGGGGGACCAGAGATTGGAGTTTAGACGAGCATCTGCCATGGAAATAACGATAAAACAAGGACAGGCTCGCAACGTCTCCTCTGTGGGAGAGAGGTTGAAGGGTAGAGAAAAGGGCATCCCCCACTAAGCCACGAAGTCTATTTTGTACTCTGCAAGGCAGGATAGGCTGTTTTTAGCAGCTCCTGCCCAGATATGGCAACAGTATTCCATTCTTGGACGTACTTGGCTTTTATATAGATAGAGAATTGCATCAGTAGTGAGATATCTTCTGGAGCGGTAGAAGGATCCCACCATCTTTCCAGCGACCTTGGCAACAGACTTTATGTACGTGTTCCATTTCAGATCAGGAGTAAAGGTCAAAACCCAGAAGCTTGTCAAAACACGGAGCCTCACCCAGACGAGAGCCATCCATCACAATAGATGCCAGCTGGGGGATCAGAGCGTTGATGATGTAAGGATAGGAGTTTGGTTTTGGATGCATTAAAGGTAACCAGCCACATCTTCCCCCACTGAACCACGCGCTCGAGATCAGAGGAGAGAGAATCAGAGAGAACTTTGTCATTTACAGCCTTTGATGTGTTGCCGTAGATGGTTGTGTCATCAGCATAGATGTCAACGAATGATTTAAGTATGTGTTTAGGGAGGTCATTGATGTAGATCAGGAAGAGAGTTGGGCCCAGGATTGACCCCTGGGGGACTCCAGCATTTATATTGCAGGCCTCCGATTTTTGTCCATCGACCACTACTCTTATGAGCCTATCGGAGAGAAATTATTTAATGATTGAGAAAACATTTCCAGTTATACCGTAGCTGGAAATCTTGTGAAGTAGACCCTTATGCCATACCTTGTCAAAGGCCTTTGATATGTCAAGAGCAATTGCCCTAGAAAGAAAGCCTTTGTCAAGAGATTCACTTATCCTGTGGGATATAACCGTCAGCACATCTGTGGTAGATCTTGCAGAGCGGAAACCATATTGTGTGTCACTAAGAAGGTTATTCCTGCTGAGGTGGTTGACTATTTCTCTATTTAATATGGATTCCAGCAACTTACTCATAACACACAGGAGACTTATAGGTCTGTATTGAGAGGGAGATGACTTATCACCTGAATTCTTAAATATAGGGCAAACTGAAGAGGTCTTCCAGGGAGTCGGAAAGCACTTAAATGATACATTAAAACAATAAAATATTGTATATAGAGTAATAATCTGTGACCACCCATAGTTATAGCTAATTTATATATTTATACATTAACAGTTTCTAATAAATATTTTATAATATACATTTGCAATTTTCATATATATGCAATATTTTTGCTTATATAAAATCTTATATTGTTAGGGTGCTGAAAACAGATTTAACAGTTTGATCTAAACCCAAAAGCCAATTTATTTAATTAAATAAAAAAAATTACTAAATTTCAATTCAACTTAAGCATTACTCCGTTTGATTTTGGGGGCTAGGGGTGGGCGGGCATCATTCATTTTGACAACAAAACTTTGCATTATTCTTAAATTCTTTCAAAATACCACATTCACTTTGGATTTAAACCTACTTAACAAGTCCAGGATCTATAAAAAAAAAAAAGTTTTTACAATTAGGCATTTTTAAATTAAAAAAAATATATAATCTTAATGGATGTGGATAGTGTATCAGTTTTGTTTTCAGATGATCTTCCTCTCAGAAATGACCTTTTAGAGGAAGGGGGCAATATAGTATCTGTTCTGTATTTTTTTTTTTTTTTTTTTTTTTTTTTTTTTGGAAGAAAAAGGATAGTGTTGTAATGATATCCTCTAAGGCATTAACTCCTTTTTGAGGAGGAAGGAGAAGGTTTTTTAATAATATCATCCTCCCAATCATTACTTCCTCCTTTGAGATCAGTGTATTATTATGTGAAACTTCAACTTGATAGCATATCATGTCAATTTTTAGACACTCTAGAGATTATATTTGACTGAGAAACTAAAAATGTTAAAATTTAGATATAAAAATTTACCAAAACAGTCAATGCAAAATTACTATGAACTGTAAATAGAATAATCTTTGCTGTCGGATAACAAAATTATTTTTTGATTAAACAGGTATCTTCGACATTCCTACCATAACTAATGCAAACAATGTCTGCTTCACCCACTTTAGAATGGGATGTAAAAGCATTAGATTTTATTTCCTGCTTGAAGAGAGAAATGAGCATTTTGCATAAATGATAAAGTAATAAGGTAAATTAGTTTATTGAAGAAAAAAAAAAAAAAAAAAAAAAAAAAAGCTAATTTTTGCAGTTATCTAAACAAATTCCTTCATGGGATTAAAACAGACATTTCCACGTAGTTCACTCATCATAAAGTATATTTTTATAACATTAAGTTATACTTGTGTCTTGAACACTGAAGTAATTTCTGAAAACAAAAATATATAGACAAAATATATATATATATATATATATATATCTCAAGACAAAACCAAACTGAGAAAGCAGATCTGGAACAAATAGCAGGACCAATATCCTACTGATAGAGCTATATCAATAAGAGATTTTTTATGTATACAAGAAGATTTGATGAAAATAAAAATTGAATTAAAGAAAAATCCTTACTCATGGATTTTCAAAAAGACTCGTTTCATCATAAGCATTAGTAAAAAAAAAAAAAAAAAAAAAAAAAAAAAAAAAAAATTAACTTTATGCTAATCAGGGATTTTTTTTTTTTTTTTACTAATGTTTATCTGCTGATGAAATGAGTATTTTTAAAAATCCATTGTATTTATTTTAATTTTTTATGAATTAATAATTGAAATTTTTTTTTTTTGTTTTTACTTTCAATTTTTCATTTTTTTTTTTATATAAAGATAAACGAAAACAATAGCATGTAAAATTCTAGGTTTTATGATTTAAATATTATTTCGAGCAGTTATCTGTTCTTTAGTAAAAATGAATTTTCTTACAAAAATAGAAAAACTGGATATTTTCATTGTCTTAAACGAGTCAGTCCACACAAATGTATTCTTTTCGTTTTAACACCATAAATTATTAAGAGCAAATAATTTCTTCAGCCAACAGTTTCATTTCAAAAGAAAATCTTCTCAGTCTGTAAAAAGGTGATACATATCGAAAACTCCCACTTGAGTCCCGTTTTTACATTCTGTTTCTGCGCACATGTAGTCGGTCAGTTTACATCTACAATAGATTTCATGTTATAGGTTTGGTTGAAAGGATTGGCTTTTTGGAAGTCTGGTGTATTTTGTCTTAGTTTGTGGCTATTAAATCTACTAATGTAATCTTGTCTTCCCTATGATTTGGGCACTCATGACAGACATAATATTTCAACTATTAGAAGTAAGATTGCATTTGAATGCAACTAAACTACGAAAATACTCATTAAATGTTGACAATATAGCTCATCGCAAATGGAGTTAACATGTAAATATTTTTTTTTACATATGATAGACATTACTAAATTAGTTGTTTTCTGGGGGAAGGAGAAGAGTTCTTAAAGATCGAATTGTTTCTGGGCTCCAAAACTTTACAGCATGGGTGGGTTTATGCAAACATTGGCCATCAGTGAAGAATGCCAGCTTGTACATTTTTTTCTTCCTTGCATGCGTATAATATATATATATATATTATACACAATATAAATGTTTTTATTTAATTCTCACCATGTTTTATCTTTTTTGGGGGGGGAATGAGTTCTGCTGATCATATAATTTGAACCCCAGTTTCCTTTGATTCTCCTGTTTCAACTTCCAGCACAATGATCATAGAGAAAGGGAAGAATTAAACTATAAAAGTGGACATATTTTGGTAGGCTGGCATAATGATGTTCAACAATCCAAATGAATGCAACTTTGCATTACATTTTTAATTGACAGCCTATTACTAATTCTCTTAAAGTGGCCATCCTGTTTTAACGGGGGTTATTAACTGTTATATTTTTAATTCTTATCTACACACACACGTGTGCCTATAAAACTCCGCCATTTTGTACTCAAGAATTGCTCAATATATTTCTCTTCAATCTTCATAAAAATAATTATGGCTGTTTGTTTAGCAAATTTACCCAATCTTCAGAAGTTAATATTTTCCTAAATTGTTGCATAGATATTTATAAAAACTATTTGGAATGCGTTAACACACTTCTGAATACCCGTCAAGATAAGCCACATTAGAGTTAGTTTTTGAAATAGCCACGTCTTACGTAAAATTCTGTATTATATAAATGAAACTATGGCTGGAACAAATATTTATAATATAGAATTCGTCAATACAAAATTACGATAAAAAAAAAACCTTTTCAATTATCAATTGCAATAGCTGCTGTTACCTTTCCTGAGAGACCAACATTTAAAAATTCCTCAGGCCAACATTTAAAATAATAATAAATGTATATTTATATCATTCCATATTGTTGGAATTGTACGGAACGAGTAAAAGAATGCATAAAGTTGGTTATGGTTGAAGTGATCAAATTTCACACTTTTTTAAATGCAAATAAGTCACCACTTAACAAGGCCAAAAGACACTGCAGGACGAAGGTTAACGAGATTGTCAATTGGATTATGAATAATACTGTGAACAATACATTGGAAACGATGGGTGGAATATTTAAGAACATTCATGTGTCGGAACTTTTCAGATAAAGATTTGTATTTAGTTTATTCAAAATAACCATTCCAATCTTTGACGTTATTCTCAAAGTTTCCGATGTGATTTGACTTTCTCCATTGCATCTTGTTGAATTCAGGAATTTTGAATAGAACTTTATTTTAATAAATAGTGGTAGCTTGCTCCCATTCTCTTAGCCATGAACAGGTAAAAATCTTAATTTGTAATTGTTTTTAGAATCACCTGCACTGAGGCAACCTACAGAAGACTGCAACTTAGCACTTATATCTGTTACATAGGTGAAACTAAAAATACAATTATGACAATTCTACCCAACAGAACAAGAGGATGGTTCCTCTATTGATTAAATAAAGCATCTTGTTCAAAATCCACAAGTTCAGCAGGATGCACCTGAAGTGTTATGCGAATAAGATAAGTCTAAATAAACCAAATACAAAATACATTATCTGAAGCGTTACTGTTGCATGTGATATTTTCCCCAAACCAAGACAATATCTTAATCATGCTAGTATATCTCATCTAATGTGTCTTTAGTTCATATGACATTTTAGTATAATTCATACCTAATTCAGATATGTAAAGAAAAAGTTCCATGTTTCCTCCATTTAAACACTTTACGTTTATATAAAAGGTAGAAATCATACAGAGACATTAGATCTTTACACTCATTTATCATACAGATTTTTTTCCTACGTAAATACGCGTACAAGCTAGACTTACAAGTCCTGTTCTTGCTACCAGAAAATAATAGAGAAACAGCAATAAAAAAAAAAAAAAATTAAATTAAAGTAATTTCCTGGATTTAATTTCACTTAATTGCCAGTCAGACATTAAAATTTTCATTGCCCAAAATGATGCAGCTATGAGCTACATTATATTTTATCAAGATTGTTTCGCTATCATTACTTTTTGAGCAAGACTAACCCTAACTCTTCACACAACCTTGCACACGTACAAGTTCACTTTTAAAATATTTCAGCATGAAATGAATTTAAAAATCTTTAAAATTATCTAGCATACTACATCTCTATGAAATGAAAAATACAATCTTTCTCACAAATAACTAGACAAAAACTAAAAGAATTTTACAATAGGAATTAAACTACAAAGGAACTGATCAATTTATTTTATCATTTAATCCAGTTGTCAGGATCATTGTCATTTTTAGCAAAAAGTAAACTTTAGCTTTCAAAGCGAAACTTCAAAGTTCATCTTTTACTTAAGATATTACAGTGTTTTATTCCGTTCACAGCATGTCAGATGATAAACTGAAGGCCAGGATAATCTATCATGGTTTTTTTGTGTTCCCCTTTTAAGAATGCAATTGTAGATCAACTCAGACGACCGGATGAAACTGGAATCTTTGTTAGCAAGATAGGATGCATAACAGACAAGTGTTCACTTGCAAATATCAATATTTATAGTTTATTTCGAATGGTTCTAACGGAAATATTAATGTTATAAATATAAAAATATCCAACACCAAGTACTGAAAGAATTCAATCCATAACTTTTTATGATTATGAGCAGTCAATTTTAAAAAGCTTTTGCAAAATGTACATCTTAAGAATTTCATTTTTGTAAGTTCAAACATTAAAATAATTTCAGACATTTACAAATTTTAATTTTCAAATCAAAGTTAAAACTTGTAAATATCTTAAATATTCTTTTAATGTTTAAAGTTAGTAATTAACAAATTTTCTGTATAGAAAGTTATTTTTCAGAAAATAGTTTCTATTTATCTTCAATCTTTATAAAGTGGAAACTAGACATGAGATTCTGTTAAAGCAGACTCATGATAGGAGGGATTTCAAAAAGCCCCTTTCATTTTTTATGTTGCATTTTATCAATTTTATCAAATATTCCTAAATAATTTTTAAAATTCCTTAATCTGTTCTAAAATATCAAGTTGAATTTTAGTTTTCATTTAAAGTAAATTGATATTTTTAAATTTTAAATATAAACATTTGGAAATCAGCCTCCAATTCTGCTCCTTGATGTAAAAATTTATCTTAAGCATAAAATGTGTTCTAGATAATTAAAGTCACTTTAACGTTTCAGTGTTCAAATTATAAAAATCTAATTCCTATTGACTATTTCAACAATTTTGTTAAATCTAAATTATTTCTAAGATCATAAAATGAGAGTGTGCAACTGAACTAGGCGTTTCCACATTACAATCACTGCTAATGTAAAAACCATTAGATTCTTTTTTTTTTTTTTTATCTCATACAAAAAGTTGTTGATAATTATTGCAAATTGTCACAACATGCTTTTTTTTCAACTGCTTACCTTTCGAAACAGTCATCTTGATAAAATAACGATACAACTAATCAAAATATTGAAAAATAGAAACTTAATATACACTCATCGTATTTGTTTACATGATGCCATCAAAGGGAAACCATGTCAAATAGTGCAAGAACGGATAGAGAGATCCTACAAAAACGTTGGAGATCGATTTGTCATTCTTCGAAGCTATCTATCTTGTACATGACCAAGAGTCTTATAAAATCCATCAGGATAATGTAAGGTGAACTGGAAACAGAAGCTAGACCAAAGCAATTGGAGAACTTCAATTTGTGGCCTACTGCAAAAATTGGGCAGCACGACTCGGACTGTATCAAGAATTATCTTCCCTTGCTAGTCACCAATTTGCTTTTGAAAGGATAATTTGAAATCAAGTTTTTGTATTGAAGTGCTGAAAATACTTTGGAATCTTGAGAATGAACATGATCCAAAGGATTTGGATCAGTCAAATGACTTACATATTTAAGCCAGGCATTCATCTACCATCCATTGACATGCTTCTGGCGTATTGAAGCATGTCATGGAATATATTCAAGAGATGGCACACTGTCATAGCCAAACCACCATAGATAATCCCACCAACATCAAGTTCCTGATGAAGCACAATTGAAGGGAATCTTTCCTGTTGCATAGCTACTCGATCATTACATAAAAGCCATTACAGACCAGAAGCGTTGCAACTCATGCCTCACTGGCATTTAAGATGGCCGAACGAACAGAGGCTTAATTCAAACAAATTTGGTTTCACTAAAACTATACTGTAAAAACTAAAATTAGAATTGTTTAAATTTTTTTTAGCAGTGATTATAAAATACCCCTTCCTCCCTGACCATTTTCACGTCCATGAGATTATTGTTAAGGCAACCAACATAGTATATGTTCCAGGAGTTGTACTACCATAATAGGGAGCACTCAATTGTTGACGAGTTCCAGTCTTTTCTCTCAAGAGTTGATCCACTGGAAAGACCGTTACAAATGGTCATACATCACTTACTCCAATCTATTGATTGTTGTTTCGCCTCAGTCTTTGGTGATTGTAATAGATTTTTAGGTTCCAGATTTTCTCATAAATGAATCGGCTGAGAGATGACATTTGAAAATGTGAAGAGGACATCTAACAAGAGAAGTTAGATATGTTGCGATATTCATTCCTGAAATAAACCGTGACCAATTTGCTTAAACATGGCAAAAGCTTCTGCACTTATACGGTGTTGAAGAATGACTTTATTTCTATGGAATTACAAAAAGACAATGCTGGATACACAGTGAACTATGTATCAAACTGAACAAATCTTTACATATGAACAATGACAACACTGAAGTATACATTTTTTTTTTTTTTTTTTTTTTGCTGTATAAATAGTTTTAATTAAAAATATTATGCCAATTGATTACAAATCACAAACATGCAATCAAATTTGTAAAAAAGTAAAAATATCACAAGAAAATGTGTTGCCTTTACAAAGATTAAGAAAAAAAAAGTTGCATGGGAAAAAGGAATAAAAACTTGAACTATATGAATTGTTTAAAAATGGACAAGCATATCAAATGTAAAATAAATTTCAGCATTCTCAATTATTATCTTAAAAATAGTCATTATTTGAAACATTTTTTAAATTTGCAAGAAAAACGTGCAATCGTGAGAAACCACAATTTAAATATGTGCATAGATCTATAAAGAATGTGAATTTCCTTAAATTTAACAAAATTAACATTTCAATAATAGTTTTAATAAATAAAAAAAATAAGATTTTATAGTGCGTTAGAACTACAGACAAGTTGTCAAGACTTCTAACTGGCTAGTCACAGGTTCTAGCTGACCTCATGACACCTGCCCGACAAGGATCTGACACAGGTAATCTTTAACCTGATGGAAATTCAATTGTTATACAAATCAAATTTTAACTCAAAATTTTATCCCTGGCTATTCTAGCGAGAATCTGCAATCAGATCAGAATTGCATTCATGAGAATTTCAATTTTTTAAAAACACTATACAAAAGTGTATTGTGTAGGATTACATCTTGATATTATATGGAATACACGAGTACAAAAGCAAAGCTTTAAGAATGATAAACATTGTCATCTCAAAATTTTATAGTAACATTTCAATTAGTCTTTCTCTATGGCAGACTTAACCCACAAACATGGATTTGATCATTAAGCAGTATTAAGAAAAACATTTAAAAAAAAAAAAATCACTAATTGAACAGAAAATTCATCACTGACCAATAGTTATAGTGAAATTGTTTTCAAGAAAATTTAAGTGAATTGACAAGTTCAAATCCATCTTGATATAATTATCAAATATTAAAATAAAAATCAGGTTTTGCACACACAGAAATGCAATTATTTGTCTTCTAACAAATTCAAATTATGTCAACATTTGGGAAAAAAGTTGTTGATTGAAAATAAAAAAAAATGCAAAAGTAAATGTCATTTGATGCAATATAAAGTAAAATATGAAAAAAAGTTGCCAAATGTCTAAAAGTGGAATTTTTTAAGTGAATAAACATCCAAAAACTTATATCGCTTTAGATTTAGGAATTAAACCCCATCATATCAAATAGTAATTTATATTTACGTAAATGTTTATATAACAGCAGAAAATGTAAAGGTCAATATAACTTAAGATAAAATTTTTTTAAAATATGGTTTTAGATAATTCAATTTTAGTAGACAAAGAACCAATTCCAATTATCTCCCTTTTTCTTTTATAAGATTTTCTAATGACATTTCTATTGGTAGTTTGTTCCTAAGATTTCATTCATGTTTATGGATAATAAAAAAAAAAATAAAAATAGTTTACATGGAATATATGCTCAAAAGGTAAATTAACAGAATATTCCCAAATTAAATTAGAAATTTTTTTTATTAATCTACATGAAGTTTTCAGTATGATAGCATTTAGAAAATTCCATAAAAACTGACAAATCCAGTCAATGAAATTCACCCATATCATTTTAAAACAATAGTTCATTTATAATACGAAACAAAACTGAAATTTTTGTAATAATGAATTTGGGTCTGCAGCATTATTGGGATTAAATGCAGAGACAGATGTTGCATCTCGACAGAAATAAACACATTACGATATGCCCCTCAAGGGTTCCAACTCAGGATTCATTCTCAATTATGTATCGTGACATGGGGACTTGCTGTAAGATCAGTTACACACTAAGTGAGGTCTCAGCCCTTGGCTAATAACCCTCATTGAAATACTAATTTTGCACCGACAGACAAGACTTTCTAAAAAAGCATCCCCAGAGAGATAACAGCTTCAAGAAGGATGAATTAATTGAAATAGGAAGGAATATTGATTTAGAGGTTAGGGGAACCATGAAGAAATGCCAGTTGATGAAAGTGATCACTGGACATATGGTGGACAACGATATCTTTGAACAAACACTAGAAAAATTACCAGCGGAGACAACCGTGATGCCTGATTAAGTCAAACTGGAAAAAGCTAGAATAATGGCCAGAACGGAAAGAATGGAAATAGAGAAAGCTCAAATTGAGCATTAGATTACAATGTGCAAATTGAGCATAGCTTAAGTTTAACATTACGAAACGTATGCCTGGTCCCAAAATTCATGGAGAAGTTGATAACAATTGCATTTTGAGAGGACTATGAACTGGCCAAAAGAATGCTGGACAATGCTTTTGTAGACAGCATTAAGTGGCAAAGCATAAAAGCACTTTCAGCAGAAAACTGCACAGATTATGAAATATTAAAAAACACGACCCTAGTCCTGCAAGCATACCAGCAAAAATTTAGGAATTTAAGAAAAAGTGAGGGACAGACTGGATTTTGTGAAATTAAAAGGCTACTTCAACCGGTGGTGCAATTCCAAAAATGTGAAGGCAAACTTTGACAGGTTGAAACAACTCATACTGATCAAGCAGTTCCAATACTGTGTTCCTGATATGAGGATACACCTAACGGACAACAGGGCCGAAACCGTGCTCGATATATATATAGCCACGGCAGCAGATGAATATACAATAACACAAGTTGAATAAAACCCCTAAGAACTCATGCATTTGCAGGTCAGAGAGCAATGTACAGTAAATAGAGAGAATAACTATCCACACATGCCCATTGAGAAATCTCTAATCACAGCTAGCCGACCACTAGTAGGATGAAAAATGAGACTCAAATTGTGTTTCAACTGCGGGAAACCAGAGCACATAGATTGGTTAAATCACAAGGAGCCGCGTGGACAAATCAGAAGAATACTTACCAACCATTCATCCAAAAAGGCTTTGTCCAGAGTAGGAAAAGACGAGAATGCCAATGATGTCAGGGTAATTGACGAGTTACCAATGAAATAAGTCTTTGCTCATGGGAAATGATGTGGGCATCAAATTACGACGTTCAATGAGAAACCCTGGGAGAAATAAAGCGACTAGGATAGCAAATCTAAGTGAAGGGATGAGAAAATCTTCAACCCGGATAGATTAATCGACAACCAAAACGACTGTTGGTTCAAAACAAAAACACCAATAGACATGAAACAGCTTTACTAAAAAGTCAAGGGACAGAAAGTAAGGTTACAGGCACCAGGGAAGGTTTCATAATTCGATAAGTCAAATTGTAAGAGACGTGCCGAGAAGGAGAAAACCCCACGTGGACCACGAATATCGGATTAATATTGTCAGATCCGTATATTATCAGTGGGAAATACGGATCAAGCCGATATGAAAAACATGACAGCAGGAACAAGGGGTGAGTGAGAAATATCCCAGTAAATAGAGATCCTGTAGTTCTCAATGAGTTGAATGAGAAACTCCAAGTACTGAGAAAAGTAATGCAGGTGATACTGCCGGTACGAGTCAGCCCCCCCCCTCCTTGATTAGATTTTTATTTGATCAGAAAAACAAAGTAATAAATGCTCATATATTAAACAATTAGCAGATATGATACAAAACATCCCCTCTAGTCCCTTATCACGCATTTCTTCATCCCCTTAACCTCCCCCCCATTCATTCTTCCTTTCTAAAGGAGGAGAGGGAGGGCAATTAATTGGAAATAAAGTTGGCGCACAAATGAAACCTGAGGCAAAAAATATTTAAATACATTTTGAATTTAGACGTCACCAAAATCGACTCAATTTGGCGATAACTGCACGGGATACGGGATAAAGGGGTTAACATTTATCAGTATAGAAAAAAGAAAAAAGAAAGACTAAAGAACCATGCTTACCGCAAATTGAGGACTGGACGTGTTAGCACAGATTAAAATTCTGGGAAGCTTAAAATTGGACAATGACTTCTCTTGAACATTTTATTTCTGGATTTTTCATCTTATTCAGATTATACTTTTTCTAAGATAAGTACTGATTATTGATCTCCCACTTTTTATCCCAATCCTGTCCACTCCAATGAATAGCCGAACTAAAATCTTCAGACATTTGACTAAATATCTTATACAAGGTGTCCAAAAAGTCAATGAAGGGTTTTCAATCAAAGACATTGGGAAATTTTTTTTTAAATTTAAAATTCAATCTTTATGAAAAAACATGCCTTAAATGTTGCCCATTTTCAGCTTTACATTTGTGCTTTTTCCAAAACGTACATGACAGATTGCAGAATCTCTGGATTGTGATTTAACTTATTTCGTTCCTGATATTCAATTCTTTGGGGTTTGACATTTTGAGGCCCGTCAGCTCGCAAAACAAAAGGGAGTTTATTTGCAATCCAGATAATCTGCAATCTGTCATGAATGTTTTAGAAAGAGCACAAATATGCAAAGCTGAAAATGGGCAACATTTGAAAGACATTTTTCATAAAGATTTGATTTTGTATATTTTTTTTTAATTTCCTAATGTCTTAGATTGTGTTAAAATTATAGAAAGATATCAAAAATAATCTATTTAAGTTCAAAATCTGACTTTTTGGACACCCTGTATAAAAGAAAAAGATAATTTTTTGCTGCCCTCATTCGCCTCGTTTGGTTTTGACTCATTGGGACATTGCATTCCATGTTTTGTTTAAATTTTCTTGCACAATAAAATAATTGATGTATATATAAATACATATGTATAATGTTCGGTCATTTTTTCTTGTATCGTGCTCTGGGTTAATTCACAATCATACTGATGAAAGAACCTTGGATTATATTGCCATCTGGGTCATAACATTCCACAACTGGCATATTACATTTTTTTTTTATTAACGTAATCAGGAATTCCAAGTTGGAATCCTCTCGAAAGACGTATTGTAACAAAGCCACAACAGTAAACATAATGAAAAAAATAAACATGTGTACACGCTTCTACACTTACGTGGGATAAAAAGGGGCCAACATGCCTATATATTTTTTATAAATACAGCAGAAAAGGGCAGACCCCCCCCCCCCCCAGAGAACCATGCTTACCACTAATCGACAAATGAATGTGTACTGCAAATATCAAAGAATTATTAAAATTCCGGGAAGCTTGGAATTGGAAGATGACTTCTCTTGAATATTTTATTTCCCTGGATCTTTCATCTCATTTGGATTATACCTTTTCTAAGAGATGAGTACTGATTATTAATCCCGATCCTGTCCACTCCCATGAATAACTGAACTAAAATCTTCAAACGTTTGTTTTCGTTTGACCAAATATTTTATATAAAAGATAAGAGATATTGGTTAACTTATGAACTTCCTTTCTTTGCTAATTTTGTTTTAACACATTGGGACAATGCATTCTATGTTTTGTTTAAAAGAGAAAAAGACACTGGTTAAGTTTGCTGACTTAGTTTGCCCCATTTTGTTTTGCCCCATTGAAATATTGCATTCTATGTTTCAGATTTTAAATTTTATTGCATAATGAAATAATTGTATATATAAATACATATATAATCTTTGTCTTGTATTGTTCTCTGGGTTCTTTCACTATCATACTGATCAAAGAACCTTAGGTACTAATGATTGGCATGTTACTTTTTTCTTAACACAATATGTAATCTGGAATAAATCCCAAGTTGGAATCTCGAGGGGCATATTGTAACAGTCATTACACTACCCTTCTCAGGTTGAGAACTCAATGATATTGAACATAATGGAAAGCTCTTTGTAGATCACACATTAAGTAGCAGTTAGATTTCAGTATAGATAATTAACACAAACGTTATCTTGTTATATTTGCTAACTCAGACCAACATTGTCATTCAACAAATCAAACCATATCTGACTCGGCAATTTTCATGTGCTCTCCCATGTTATTTACAATATTTTAAAATCTTTAAAATTAATCAAGTTAGGAAACATTTTTGAATCCACAGAAAGTAATTGAAAAAATTGTCCCCTTAAAACTAACTTTCTGTACATGTTAAAATGTGTAAACAAATAAAAACGACTGCATTATGGGGAAGTAAGCTAATATATTAAAATTTAGAGGCTTTAAAATTTATTGTAATGTTTTCAATATTGCAGAAGCAACAGGTGTTGTCATTGTTTTCAAAATATAAACTGAAAACTAAGTCAAATCAATTCATCAAGACATTTTAACAATCTTAAAATACAAGACCAAATTGTTAAATTGCTTAAAAAAAAAAAAACCCTTCTCACTTTTCTAGACTCCTAATTCTAAAAAATTAGAAATTCATTTCATGGATCTAATTTTTGACATTTGACTTCTATTTAATTAGGAAATCACTGCATTAGTTATGAACTGTCAAAAATGTTAAAAAAAAAAAAAAAAAAAAAAAAAAAAATTCATAATCTTGAAAACGGTGTGAAATCCCCAAAATAAATTTATGTGCATATGAAACTAAAAAATATTTCAAATATTTAAGTGCGGGCATTATAAAAAATATTTTATCAAAATTTGAGTAAAATAAAGTTTTAAAAATTTATGTAAATCTGGGAAAATAAAGTCTTCATTAATCTGGTCAAATTTTTTTTTTTTGCTTTGCTGTCTAGAAGTGATTTTGGGTAACTTTAAGCCACCGAATATAAAGTCAGTTTTGCTCAAAGGTTTCTTGCTTTTGAAATTGATGTCATGCTTGTACAATACTATAATTTAAAAAGCCCATATATTGTGCTTTTAAGCAACTTTTCACCGTTTTCAATTGGTAGCTTTTATATGAATCATTAAATTGTATAGTTTGCATGATTTGAGATCTTCATTAGATTGTATTACTTTTTTTTTCAAGTGATTCCACAGGTATTATGCAAGTAAAATATATCTAATATAGTTCTTGCAGATTGAGGTACATTTCTTTGAGATTTTAATTCTATAAATTTTTAAACTTAAATTCGTTAGTACAGAGTAATTCCTATTGTTAAAATAATCAATATGGAAATATCAAACCAAAAGTACTTGAATAACTGACAGTGTGTGGGAATATATATATATATATATATATATGAAAAGCCATGATAATTTAGTAAAAACATTTTTATTTACATTTTTTACACAAGGCTGGGAGATCAGGACAAATCATGAGCGCTTTATAGTATGCCAAGTGCTTGGCAGGAGTAGAATAAAAAGTTAAAATTTCATGTAAGATCAAATTCAATTTCTCATATACCAAAAAATTGAGCCGATCAAAAAAAAAAAAAAAAAAAAAAAAAAAAAGTAAATTTAGCATATTCCAATTACCCAAAATCACAGCTTCCTGATAAACTATGTTGAGTTTTATTGGTATTGACCACGTCAAATTGTTACTTATGACTGACAATGTTTTAACAAAATATGGCTGAATTACAAGTGCATCAGTTAAAAACATGCTGAGTTTCTTAAATCTAAATAACAAAACAGTCATTAAATAAAAGTATAAATTTATCAAAAAAGTTCCATTTAAGACTAATTTCTATTGGAAAATGAATTTAATATCTTTGACAAGTATTTATTCATCAAGGTTTACATAAGTTTCATGTAGTTCTACACAAAGATCAGAAAATGTAAAATGTCAATATGTTCACACTTCAAAATACGTCAAGAATATACAATCATAACCTGATTGTTTTCCACAAAGCTATGTAGTTTTGAGGTATTATCATTAACCAGTTAACAGGTCTTTGTTTATAAAGAAAAAAAAAAGAAACATGCCAAATCTTCGCAATCTTCACACGCCATACTTTTGATTAAACCAGCTCAATTCTGATCACACATGCAATGAAATATTGTGAATAGACTAAAACTTAGATATTGCTTGTAAGAATTCATAACCTTAAAACAATTTTAATTTAATGACAAATGTAAATAAAATTAACTTTGAAAATCCTATTTTAAAATAGTATTTGATACCAGCATGCAATAAAAACTTAACATGCTTATTGTAAAATTGGTATTTTTGACATTTACAACTATTGCTAACAAAAAAATAAGGCTATTCAAAGTAGTTTTGAATTTAATATGCAAGACAAAATGGAATTTGTGGAACAAAAAGTACAAAATTGGAAACAAATTTCTCACTTGCCAGTTATTGTCAAGCGATGAGACATGTGACTGCATAGATTTACTATAAGGATGGAAAGAAGTTTCAACTACCACAACAAAATATATACAATTGTACAATTACAATTATCAGGTTCCAATTTAGTCAAGTTTTGGCCTTTTTTCAGTTTCAGATATGTTTACAATTAAATTTAACAATTTACATTTTCAAATGTAAACATTTGAATGACCAAACAATGCAATTTAATAGTTTATAGTTCATCTACAGAGAACTGTTTGGTCTAAACAGACGAAAGCAATGTCTAAAATCTGACTTCTGGAAATGGTAACAGACAAGTCTGATTATTCAGAAAAAGACACCAGGGCTATGGACAAATTTATCTTTAAGGCATAAACATTTGTTTTCTTCAAATTTTTTTTTTTTTTTTTTTAAACAGTCCTCGTTAAAAAAAGTACATTCTATTAAACTTTTGTTTAAATAATTTTTTTTTTTTTTTTTTAATGAATAAAGACATTTTTCACTCAATAGTGAGCTTTGGAAGATTGTCAGCGAAAGTACAATCACCAAGATAAGCGTTTCATTATTTCTAGTCACCACTTTGAAAAATCACTTGCAAATGCGACTGTTTCACTCGCAATGTAGAGCCCTGTGCACACATACTAAACACTACCTGAATAATGTGTAAATGTAACTATAAGTTTTATTCACACACACATGAACAGAAGACATGGCAAACAGGCACTAAGAATGATTCTATATTGTCTGCCTATGTTCAACCTTAAGATGTTAATATCAAATATTCATGTTATACAAAATTTAATACAATATTTAATAATTTAATATATTTATAAATAAAATACAAAAGTGTAAAAAAACGAGTAAACAAGACAACAATAGTTAAATTATTTGTTTTTATTCAAAGAAAAATGTACAAGCCATGTGAATATGTTGATTCAGTAACCAACAATTTCCTCGTTGGATGAGGAATTATTAACATGGAATAATTTTCATAGTTTAAAAACAAATTTGCACATAAAAACTAAACACTGTTGAAAAGCAGAAATTTTTAATGTTTAAAAACTAAAGAGTCCATTTAAAATAAAATTTAAAAACTCAAATTTTGTTTGAAATCTGAAACCTCCAACTTTATTTAGTCAACATGAAGAAATCAGATAAAAAAAAACATCAAAATCAAATAAGGCAACACATTTTGGCACAATTCTATTTGATTGAAAACCTTGCAGAGTGCATCAATAGCACAAAAGCATTTGTAAAACTAGTCAATAGATTAACATAAGTGTCCTTATTTGTAAAACTAGTCAATAGATTAACATAAGTGTCCTTATTTGTAAAACTAAGGTTAATTATAACCTCAGGAGTTGCTATCATAAAAACAATTGTGGTCATAAATGAACATTTGGAAATTGATAAGCATGATGCAAATGGTTGTTTAAAACTTGCTTTTATCCAAAAAGAAAAATGTACAAAACATGAATTAGGAATGTGGATTCAGTAATATTTAAGGACTTTAAAATTTTATTTGCACACCTCATTAATGAATCGAGTAATGAAAGATTTTAATATTTCAAATGCTGTTTTTTGAATAACAGTAAATAATTAAAGTTTTTTTTTTAATTTTAGAAACGTTTTTAGTGTTTAAAGGAAAATATGGATAAGTGAAAAGTCCTGTTTTATTTTTAACTTCACATATTCATTTTTCAAGAATCAATACAAATCAAATTACTGTTTGATATAACTGGAATGGTGGAGATGTTAATATTTCAAGAATCTCTTTCAAAAGAAACGAGACCAAAGAATATCCTTAAGAAAAACATTGAAATAAATCGTAAAGCAGAAATGGATGTGGGAACAGGTCAGAAGTAGACAAAGATTTATTATCGCAATTACTAGAAATTTTCATTTTAACCATTTTTATATCCAGGATACGGCATTAAAAACTAGTAACAAAATACAGTACAGTATATAATAAAATATTATAAATAACATTAAGGTGGGGCAAATACCGTAATTAGGGTCCAGAAAACATTGTATTCCACATCGTAACCGAAAAAATGTATCCCCGTGTTCTATTGTATATTATCTATTAATATTTTAATTTAAATTATAAAATATGTAAACCCTTTTCTGCTTTTACAACTGACCCTTTCCCAGATTCATTTCGCTAAGACCTCCACCATCCCAGTTATATCAAACGGAGTTCATATTTACTGATTTGTATTGTGATTATCTCGAAAAATAGATATACAGTTAAAACCATTTGTTTGTCTATACATCATACAAATATAACCTGTTTCATGCATAACCTTATACTCTCATATATATATATATATATATATATATATATATATATATCTCAAACCAAGGTTTTATTTTGATTAGTAACATAAGTCTTGTCAATACAAAGCCTTTGACCATTTGACATTTTTCAGTAAAACTGAAATGGTTTTCAAAAAATCATTTTTGGATAGATCTGTTCTCAAATGTTACAAACGATACACCTATCTGCACTAACCTAAATTAATACTCAAACAGCATTCAACAATAGTAGACCCATGTATTAATGATGGAAATCTTATCTGCATCTATTTTTGATGCTGTATCCTGGACTCCAGGGTGAGCAACATCTAACGCCTGCTTTCCATGCAATCCAATCAAAGATGTTGGTAGGAAATATGTTGCAGTCAAGTCACATCTTCCCTGCATTCCAGAGGAGTATCAACAGTAGCAAAATGGATTTAATCTCAAGACCATCTACAGTGATTTTCAGTTCTTACACATTTGAACAGTGAAAGAGTTAAATTCTAATTTTCAAATTTATTTGGCCTGACATGCAGCTAAAGTTCTTTAGACTTGGTGGGCAATCACAAAGATGAGGTCTCAAAAAACCATCATCCCACTGGATTAGCAGGCATCAGGCCTATAAAAATCTTGACTCAATTAAGGAAAACTTAAACCTGACCAGGGAAAAGTTTGCAAGTCAATTTCTAAATATGTAGTTATATTGAAAATATAACAATTTGGAATGTTTTTATCGATTTTAATCTGAAATAAACAAATCTATTGTTTGGAATCGGCTACAAATTCTTGTCCAATTTTCCCTAATATTCATTAAATAGGATTATAACGAATTTGGAATGGATTTTATTTACTTCGATACATAAAACTCATAATAGCACCCCCCCCCCGCCGCCCAGAAAATGTTCACATTCTATTGCAAAGGGATGCAACTCATGCTTTACTTGAAAATTGAAATTATATTTGCATTTGTGATCAACTTAATATGGTTACAAGATTCACATGATGTTTAATATACAAAATTAAGTTTAAAAATAGGAACAAGAACAGTTTTAGCAAGGTCATCTAATCCAATTGAATTGTTTACAAAAATATAATCTCCAAATGGAGACATTGCCATGCATTTATTTTATTTACAAATTTCCTGAAAGAAAATTGGTTAAAAAAAAAAAAAAAAAAAAAAAAAAAGCATTCACATCTAAAACTAGAAAGGGAGGGTTATTTCTGATAAAAAATTTTAGGAGTTAAAAAAATAAATCCGTATACTTTTATTTAAAATTATTGAAAGCTAGAGTATACTTTTACTTAAAAAAATTGAAAACTAAGAGTAATTAAACCATATAATGGTTACATATGACCAACTTCTGATCTTTATGTAGGAGGGAGGGAGGGTGAAAATTAAGTAAAAACTAAATTTTTGAAATAAAAAAAAGATGTACATACGCTTTTTCTGTACTCATCGTTCCGATAATGAGGCCTGAAAATCAGAAGAAAAAAATAATGTTACGAAATTAATTGCAAACAGATACAAAATATTTACCTACCTAGAATAAAATCAGTCAACCAAATTTCAAATTTATTTAAAGAATCCAGCAGTAAAAAATAAAATAAAAAAAGTGAAATTCCTTAAATTTTAGACAACCTTTTTTTTACTGGAGGTAGGGAGTGTTCTTTATCAATTAACTTTTTCTACTGTCATTAAAATCCACCCCCAAGGCTTAAAGTCAAGTCATGAAGGATGATTTTTATGGCGAGAAAACTGCAAATGTGCATTACTACATAAATGATAACATGTTTATGTATAGATGTTCCATCTCGAGTAAAACAGGACACTTGTTATACAGCTACAAAAGATATTAGCCGACTTAAGGAGAGTAGAAAGATCTTGGGTTTACTTCAGCAGCTGCCTAACTCGCTTCCCTGATTGTCCTTTAGTCTTCACATTCCACAAGCAATGTTTCTGACAAAGAGGGAAGAATTGCTCTTTACTTGGTCAGAATCTATTTCATTTAACATTTATCGCTGGCAAGTTTTTCACCTTGATTATTTATAACCTCACACCCCTAATCAAGTGGCTTCATGCCTTGATTGGAGTGATTTCAATTTTAAAAAATTGAAAATTTTAGTGAAGAAAATAAATTTAATTGTAAAAATCCTCAAAATAACTTGAGATAAACTTCTTGTCCTCAATCCGTATCATGGCAAAAATCCAATAAAAGTGAACATATCCTGAGAATTACAACTCAGGAAATTAAAATTAAGTGATCATCCTACACTTAGTTTAAACATCAGTTTTATCTGCTGGCATGCGTTGGATGACTTGTAGAAATTAAGTTCCAAATTTATGTGACCAGATGCCCTTCCTGAAACCAACCCAGTGTTTTTATCGATACACTACCTTTAGGTCACTGCCCTTGTCAAAGCAAAGTATAAACCTCTGCCCGTCTAACTCTCTCCAAAACATAAGCCAAACAAATAACTTTTTTTACTTTCAAGTAAAAGAATCATTTACTATCAATTTATGAGAGGATGAAAATTGGAACTGTGGAACAAGTCAAAGTCTCAATGTTGATTTTGGAAGCATTTTTATAATTGTCAAAATACAGTTTAGCATCTCTATAGGTAGCAATACACATGAAAAAATTGAAACGCTTAAAATATTTCAATATTGGTATCTATAGAAAGAGTTTAAGCAATGAAATTTACCATGTAAGTGTATTTTTGTGCTAGGAATTAGAATATGCTCCTGAAAATCTCCAAAAATTAATGGTTTCCAAATAATCTGCAGTAAATGCACATATGCTGCAATTCCTTAAAAATACCGTGTATTCATTAAAAGAAAAGTTAGAACTCAAAACTGAATTGTAATACATTTTATGTACAAATAACTGAAATCGAAATCTAGGACTGTTTTAAAATGAATATATTGCAATATTTCTTTGGTATTATTGAAGATTAATACCTTCCGTTAACCCCCATCCCATCTGACCACCTCTCCAAAATATGCGATTTTATCGTAGGTAATTATGTGTGAATACCTTAACTTCAATGAAAAAAAAAAAAAAAAAAAAAGCATTATTTTAGAATTTAATGTAAATTGATTCCCCATTTTGAGCCATTCTAGCGTTTTAGGGCAGTTAACCATTTTTCTATTGGAGATAAATCCTGTGCACTTTTTTTTTCTAAAGACTATTATGTGTGGTTTTAAGAGGGTCTTTGTGCAATTATGAGGGTAGGGAAAGGAAAATGTGTGACTACCCTGAAGACTTGAGAACCAAAAACAATTTTAGAATTTAGAGTGGGGGTTAGTTTCAAATTTAATGTAAAATAATTCACCATTTTCAGACCATTCTAACGTTTTAGGACAGTTGACTAATTTTTTTTATGGGTGATAAATGGTGCACTTTTCTTAAAGGAATTTTTTTTTTTTTAGACATATCTTACCAAGGAACTTTGTTTGGTGAGGAGCTTGCCACTTAGACTTAGCGTTATTGTTAAAAGGTTTAAGAGGAGGCTTGCCACTCGTACCTAGGGTTAGAGGTAGGATTATGGGAGTTTTTTGGGTTTTTTTTAAAGGTGTTTGACCCCCGATATTTACGGTTAGTGGGTCATAATTATTGGCCTTTGAAAATGTTATGCCTTAGATTTTGGACATCAAATTACTTTTAAATATGAAATTTATTTTTGTTTGTCTTAATTCTTAAAGGGTCTGAAACTTAATTACGACAAATAGACAAAAATAAATTTCATTACAAACAAGTGATGTCACCAACAGAAAATGTGACGTTTGGAAAACTTAAGTATTTTTGCCCACTTATTTAAATATCAAAAAACTTTTTGGCTAAAGCTAACAAACCATTCACAAATTGATAAATCTGGTTTATTTTCAATTATATTTCTTGTCCGAGTGACACATTTCGTTAAACTTTCCAGTTTAAGACCATTTCTCTACCTGGACTTCAGGCCAATGTCACACTGTAGTATTCTGATACTTGTCAGTGAAGGAGAAATCCTTCATGACTGAGAATTTATGTTTGTTTCTATCCAGATTGACCCTTTCTGGGGAAGCTGGATTTTCCTCGCATTAAAAACTGACCTTGTGTCTAACTGTCCCCGTGGGGAGGCAAGTAAATAGGAACTTAACTAGAAACTGAGCACCTCCTACAAATATTTAAATATTGATTCTTGTATTATATATATATATATATATATATATATATATATATATATAATTGGGTTAGTGTCCATTCAATTATAATCCGCTGAAAAAAAAAAAAAAAAAAAAAGACAAAATACAGTACTGCTCGCACACGTGAAACAATCTTATTTCACATTTTCGTTTTTTTTAATTTTTTTTAAACAAAACACTTTAATTCACCGTTAAAACCTAATGTAATGGATAAAAGTGCACACGTTACACGTTTTTCAAATATATTTTTTAAATTTGACCAAAAAATAATGCCGGATTGCTTTAAAATTATATATTCTGATAACAATAGCTCTAGTTAAGCTAATTATGTTCTAATAATATGAGCTCCAACTAAATATGTAAGAACATTTTTTTATATTCATATTTTCATTGTTTTTAATTTTTAATTCGTTCTGGAATAAAACAAAAGAAAATGTTTACAGTAAAGTAATTAATATCAGCGATAGTAGCTGCTCCTACAAATCGTTTAGATTTGTATTAAAAATAGAACGATTTTTTCCAGGTATCATGATTTTAAATTGCTCGGTACAAGATAAAGCTGGTTACATCTTTATATTTAACGGATAAATGTAATAAAGATTGATTTATTTAACAGTGAGTGTCCGAAGAAATTTTCAAAATTACAAAATCTTACAGAAAACGCTGTTTCATAACATTTTTAGCACTTTATTTGCTTAAAACTTTATATATAATGTAAACTATTAATTTATTTGAAAATATATTCATTTTTTAACAAAAACGGTCGTATTTTGAGGACTTAAGATGTTTTGGTTTTTAGAATATGATTTTAGCAGAACCCCCCCCCCTTGAAATGTATAATTATCCAAAGCATTTTTATCGTCCGTGTGTATTGCTACTATAAGTAGGATATGTTAGAACTAGGGAGGTACCGATTATCAAATTGGCCGATTACTGATTAATTGGTAGATTAATAGATTTTCTAATGCCGATTTATCAACAAATTGTCATAAATGATACTATTAATTATATTGGAAAGGAAGACAAATTAACTCTTGCTTGCTAGTGAAAATTAGACATGCATTGCCAAACCATATCAAATGACGCGCTGTTAACATGTAGACTTTTACAACTGCAATGAATTTAAGGCAAATGTAAACATATGGAAAATTTCCTTTCATCCTATTGAATTATTTTTATTTTAAAATCATTTGTCAAAGAAAATTACTTCATCTTTCATGTTGAATTGTACAGTAAATTGCGACGATGTGTGAACCGAAAATAATGCATTCTTCAGTCATACTCTTGTTCCTCATTTTTGGACTCTTGCTACCATTACATATATATCTTTATTTTACTGGTTTCGATAATGTATATTCTATTGAGATAAATTACTAATTACATATCAGACATATGTAATTTCAATATGTAAAAAATTAACTAAATATTTACAATAACCTTCAACCATCATGACAACCAATTTCTTGTAATAAAAAAAGGAAGCACAATGAATATTTAGGGACAAACATTTCAGGAACAAGTGGCAGCAACTATGAGCCTCCAGTGAAACACCAAACTATTATAGAATCAATATTAGCCAAAAAGAAAATTAAGGATATTAATAATCACAGGTTACAAGAGATCCATTATCTGATAAGAGAAATGATTGATATTAAACTATATTCTGTAACATGACATTTGATTTAATAGGCTTGTTGCAAAACTTTGTTCAAATTACAGCATTTTATCAAAAATGTATTTCCCTGCAAAATAATTTTCAATATGTTTACAGAAGTAAAAAATTCAACCGTTTCTTGCTGAAATTAGCAACATTTTATGAACTACAAACATTTGGACAACTACAACAGATAATGCTCCCTTTTCGAGTTTGACAGGTCACTGGTTTTCAAATGATTTCAACAGTGCAGAGCTGTCGGCTTAGAGTTGTTCCATTCCCTGGTGCACACACATGTGCAATAAGTGAATTGCACAATGTTTGATTATGAAATAAAATTTTCTTAGTCTTGTGGGATGCAGGAATAAATAGGGTTGCTGGTGTCAGGGAATGTGATTTAGAATAACTATCATACATTGTAACTCAGGCTGTGAAGACAACCATTACATCATTTAACAGAAATACAGTTTCTCACTTTAATTGCTTTCTATTAGCAATTAGAAAATTAACTGAAATACAAGATCAGCTTAATTTGAAAAAAAACTTATTCAAGATGTGACCACATGGTGGAATTCAAAATATTATATGAAAAAATTAATGTGTGCTGTTGATAAGATTCCTACCTTAACTTTAACAATGGGGACTTATATTCAGTTCCTGAGTTCATTTGAAGAAATCGCGAAAGAAGCAAGTTACAGAACAAACATATCAACGATAATACGTACAAATTTAGCTCTGAGGTTATTTCTGTCAAAAGCTGTCCAATCTAATTTTAGTATTTCTGACTTTAGTGGAATCCTTTGTACCATTGTGGAACCATTCAGGTTATCGAAACAAGATTTTCATCTAAATAATAAAATTTGTGTATGTCTACTTTCCTAGACCCATTCAAACATTAATTTGAAAAGATTGGCACAGAAAATGTTTTTAGAATTGGATTCTACATCTACTTTCCATTGATGATCAGCAGTATACGCTAACTTGCTGAGGATGAAGCACAAACATTTGTATATTACATGGCAACTTTGAAACCACCTGACAAAAAAGTAACCAGTAAAAATGTCGCAAAAGATGCTTTCATCACTCCTAGTATAAGACAGTAAAAACATTTCTAATTCAATTTCAGCCTTCATTTTTGAGGTGTGTAAAATGAACATTGCATTTCTAAAAGCAAAATTGCACTGATGGACAATTTTTTTTAAGTATCAAATAAAACTGAATAAAACGACAATATGAACATTCAATAATTCTAAACTGGTTATTATGCCTATTTTTTTTAAATTCCAGCTGTAATATATAAGTCGATAAAAATGTTATGTTCAATTTTAGTGGCGAAAATAAAGTACCAAATATCAAACAATTTCCAAATCATATCACAAAAACCAATCAAACATCTGGAATTTTGCATGCCTAACCAATACATATTGTAAAATGCTATATCAAAATGTCAGCTCTTTACACCATGTACGACTTAAATCAAATGCAATAATTTTATGTAGTATTTTCCATTTTGTTTACCATGGCGATGCAATTAAGTAAACTTACATGTTCAACATCAATTTAATTTTAATAAAAGAACTGCATGTTAACAAGTTATTTATACAATTGGTATTTCTTTGTGATTCTGTTGAATTCTTCGTTTGGCACTGATCATATTGGTCTATTTGAGGTGATTTCCTCAACCCCTTCTCCAGTCACTCGTTTTATTGTTTTAACATCTTTATTTTTGTATTGGCTTTGTTCAAGTTAACGCTTTGATTACAAATGATTTATTTCTGGTTTGTGCAGACCGTTCTGCTTTATGTTAATACCTAGAGAGTCGATCTTATTCATGTTCACGAGTTTTAAAATAAGCAAACAAACTTGGCTTTTTTTCAGAAAATTTTTTAACCGGTAAACATTAATCAGAAAGGACTTGTGGCATATGTGAAGCAGAATGATGCGCACAGATTTTTTTTTTTTTTTTTTTTTTTTAAGAAATTCGTTCATATTTTTCATGAGAATTTGCAATGCTATAAATTCCTACCTTAACTTACCATTGGGGACTTGTTCAAGAAATTGTTCAGTTACTGAATCCATTTGAAGAAATCACCAAAAAAGAAAGTCTGAACTTCAACCATATCAATGATAATACCTACAATTTTCGCTTGAGGTTATTTCTTTCAAAAGCTGTTCAATATAATTCCGATATTTTTTACTTTAGTAGAATCCTTACCACTGTTAAACAATTCAGTGAATCAATGGAAACAAGATTTTCATCCAATCTAAATGATAAAAGCTTGTCTACTTTTCTAAATCCAAGATTCACATTTAAATTTCAAAAGAATGACATGGAAAACACCAAGAATCGGATTCTACATCTATTTTCTACTGATGATAATGAAGCAGAATCAGCAGGTTAGTGAAAATAAAACTCTCCTTCAAGCTTGTTTGATGAATTAGCGTCAAATAAGCCTACAATAACAAATCAAAACTTAGAGCAGGTAGAAGCCGAGTTAAACCTGGAAACTGCAACTACAAAAGAAATACAATAATCACAATCTGACTCAAAAGGAGTAAATCCCTTTTGATGAAGTGCACAAAAGAATTTGACCATTACGTAGCTTTACAACTATTCGCAAGAGGTGATGGCCCATTTCAGTAGTGGCCAAGTAGTCACAGGGGGACCTTACCACTGCTTAGTAAACTGGCTTCAAAATATTTAAGCACATAACCTTCATTTTGGAGGGTGAGAGGCTCTATACTACAGATGGTAATGTGTATGAACCTATGAGGAACAGCCTGCATCATGAGAAAGTGTTTCAAATTACAACTTAAAAAGTATTCAACTTTAAATACTGAGGAGAGGAGACAAGCAGCTAGAATAGAAGAGGAAGTAGAGCAGCAGGATAAGAACTTCAGCTTATAGTTATTCACTTAAAGAATTACAATTTGTACTTGGTTTGTAATTTCTTATTTAATTGTTCAATTATATTCATTTAAGAATTGGAAATTGTATTTTGTAATTTTATTTAAAGACAAAGTCATAATAGTCACCAGACACTTAAATGTTAAGTTACATCAGCAGTTACTATGTTATTGTGTCAAATCCATCTGAAGAGTCATTTGGCAGTGATAGAATGATTTCAATTTAATAGGAAAGAGAAAAGTAAATAATCGGCAAATTAATCAGCAAAGTGGCCGATTAGACTGATTAATCGGTACACCACTAGTTAGAACACATCTCTAAATGTACTAAATGTGTTAACTTTATAAGCATAGATATGGCACACCAATTTGAAAAGATTTGTTTTTAAATAAATCACCTTTCACTGAAAATAACTGAAAGCAAGGATGAAAATAGATTTAATTATACAAGAGAAAGAATTGTATATTTAGAATGTACAAATTTTATTTGCATCCATTAGATTTAAAAACTTGATTGTTCATAAATGTTATCTTGATATCATTGAGCACATAAGCGCAGGTGCTAATGAATTAAGAGTGGGTGGAATAAGTTATAGAAACTCCTAACATTACTAACCAGATTTTTTCAAGACCGACATATGTAAGGTAGTGAGACCTGGCCAATGAGGGTTGAGGACATACATTGCATGGAGAGAAATGATATAAGATGTGCAATGGAGGTCTTTAAATCTGATGACAAAGATTAAATTTAAATAGCATAGGGAGATGCAGAACAGGAAATTGTTAGGATCACGAATAGAGAGTGATAAAGCCGAGTTTTAAAGAAAGGATAATACCCTAGCCAAAAATAGGCTAACTTGTTAGTCAATTTCTAAAAGACAAAACAAATCTAGCATTAAATCAAATATTTTTAAAATCATAAAATTGTAAGCTAAAATCAAAGGGAGTTTCACTTTTTTTCACTTGCTTCCACAATCTAAACTAGGTTGGTATGTGATGTTAATTTTAGTTTCTTTGAAGTCTTAAATTTGATTGGGGGGGGGGGGGACACCATTACAATAGAAAATTCAAATATTTTAGATTTACATTGTTAGACACGAATTAGCAAAACTTACCCAATTTCAATTTTTTCTGAACATTAAGTTTTAGACATTTTCTAAATTCAAAATCAGGTAATGAATTTGATCAAAATATGGATTCATGAAACACGATAATCTTAATCAAGATAAAAAGGGACAAAAGTGGTGAAAAGCCGTTTTTGTTTAGGGAATTTAATTTTTCCAGCTTGGATTAAAACGTAAAACATCAGCAGACGACATTGAAATATATAGCTACAATTTCTCGTCCGTTATCTCCCTCAACATTAAAAAGCATTTAAAACATTTTGAGTAAAAAAAGTAAAATTTTGTTTTGTCCGTTAAAAACAAGTCTTCAGAGTTTAAGACAATTATTTTTGTTAATAGAAAAAAAATGGAAATAATGAAAATAGGCATTAGCCAACTTGTACAATAACACTACATCAAAAAATGTTACCATTTACATATAGAATCAACATTGCATACACAGCAGTTGTCATTTTCAAAGTTTTTCAATTATTCAGTGCCAATCAGCGTAAACCTTACAACTTATGCAATTCTAAATTGAGATGAGGGTTGATTATATTCTCACTACTGTTCTCATCTTGGATGATATTCTCATGTTTTAGCCAACCTCAGTACAGGCAATAAATACAATTCTAAATTAAGACTCAAAATGATGGCTAATCTCATACATTAAATAAAGGAGCCCTTCAAAACTGTACCTCAAGAAGCTTAGCGATTACATCAGCTAAAACATGAATTTAACATCCAAGGCAAGAACGGTAGTCAAAATAAAAAATATTTTAAAAATTCGGAACATTTTTCACTCGTAAATTTAACAGCAGAGTTATTCTTCCCTGTTAAAAAAAAACAAAAAACTTTAAATTACAAAAACCTGTTTATCTGTTTTTGCAGAACAGTGTTTACCTTGGTTGGATTGAGTTAGCTTTTTCTCTGGCCTGCATGACATTTCTAATCATGGCGACCAATGAACAGCAATCCTGAGCAAAGTAGCATAAAATGGCTACCTAGATGCAATTCCATAGTCAAAGGACCTGAGAGTTTAGCAAAGTCCTCTTTGATAGTTGTTCACCCAGACAGGTAGGGAGGATTATACCAGGAATTAGTTCTTCCAGGCAATGAACCACACATTCAAACCAGTAAATGTGTCACTACAGCTGAAGAGACAAAAGATGGAAGTGTTGAACAGCGGTTGGGACAGTCAACTCACTGGCAATGCGAGATATGACAGGCAGTCACTGTCAAAAACTTCAGTCACCTTCATTGGCCATGATTTCAAGTTTGAATAATCATTTTATGACATTTTGCACAAGATAAAAATCATGCTTAGTCATGATATCTGTTTTTGCAAGAGTATCTTTGCATACAATCACTTGATTAAAATGAAATGCTGAAAAGTAGGAAATCAAATCTCTTGAAATTCAATATTAACATTTAAATCAATTTTTGCAGACTTACCATGATCTGGCTTGTGGTCTCTGAGGTTCAGTTATGGGAACCCGGGTTACAATAACAGATGCATTCTTTGGTATAAGATCCTCATCATAGATATATCCTAAAAAGAAAAGAAAAAATACACTAAAGACATTTTCTGAACAAGAGCTAATCTAATAAAACAATCTTATTACTTTGCAGATTAAAAAGAAAAAGTGTCTAGGATTGATAGAAAACTGATAACTTTCATCTCAGCCAGAAAGTAGGGAAGTAGAGTTGAGTCTTTGAACAAGAACTTTCTTTACAAATTGTTTTATTAATAAATCTTTAAAAATTTATTAGTGTGTATAATTTCTCTAATTCAAATTGGGTATGACATTAATAAAGGCGGAATTTTCGACCCCCATAGCAAATAAAATTTTTTTTTAAATTGTAGAATAAAGTTGATAATTTTTGCTGTATACTCTAAAACTGGTGAATTTTCAAAAAATCCCCAAAAAGCTAAAAACGGGGGGGGGGGGGGGTATGGAACTGAAGGTTATATTTCTAAGCATTTTGACCTAAACGATGCAAACGCGATTTTTAAAATTCTCAAAAATCAACTTCATTTTTTTTTTTTTTACAGACTTCTTTAAAAAACTGAACTAGATAAAATATGCGGTAAGTACGGATGCGCAGAGTTGAAAAGAAAACCAGTCTGTTTTGCCCACCATCCTCTTTTCAACTACCCACCCGATGGTGCTAGTGCAGAGAGTGATCCGCGCTATTTTTTAAATCGTATTTCCAAGTTTAATTAAAGTTTGTTTTTTTATTCAATTGTAAGGTTGAAGTATAGAATAGGTACAAAACACCCTATCCCCATGTTAAGAATGGCTTTTTAAATAACATTATTTACGTCCGGATCACTCTCTGCACTAGTACCCGCCTGTTTGTGTTCAACTTGAAATTTCACAAACCTTCTGATAAAGTTTAATGTAAGTGTATTTTTAGTGTAATTTTTTCAATGATTATAAATTGTTTTCTTAACCAACTGTAATTCTGTATTAATATTAATAATGGTGCTAACTTTTTCAAATAAATTGTCAGTAGTATAATTAATGAATTTAACTTTTCTGGATTTTTAAATGAAGGAAGGAGGGTCAACTAAAAAAAAAAAAAAATGAAGGAGGGTCAACTAAAAAAAAAAAATGAAGGAAGGTCAACTAAAAAAAAAAATGAAGGAAGGAGGGTCAACTAAAAAAAAAATGAAGGAAGGAGGGTCAACTAAAAAAAAAATGAAGGAAGGAGGGTCAACTAAAAAAAAAATGAAGGAAGGAGGGTCAACTAAAAAAAAAATGAAGGAAGGAGGGTCAACTAAAAAGAAAATGAAGGAAGGAGGGTCAACTAAAAAAAAAATGAAGGAAGGAGGGTCAACTAAAAAAAAAATGAAGGAAGGAGGGTCAACTAAAAAAAAAAAAAATGAAGGAAGGAGGGTCAACTAAAAAAAAAAAAAATGAAGGAAGGAGGGTCAACTAAAAAAAAAAAAAATGAAGGAAGGAGGGTCAACTAAAAAAAAAAAAAATGAAGGAAGGAGGGTCAACTAAAAAAAAAAAAAATGAAGGAAGGAGGGTCAACTAAAAAAAAAAAAAATGAAGGAAGGAGGGTCAACTAAAAAAAAAATGAAGGAAGGAGGGTCAACTAAAAAAAAAATGAAGGAAGGAGGGTCAACTAAAAAAAAAATGAAGGAAGGAGGGTCAACTAAAAAAAAAATGAAGGAAGGAGGGTCAACTAAAAAGAAAATGAAGGAAGGAGGGTCAACTAAAAAAAAAATGAAGGAAGGAGGGTCAACTAAAAAAAAAAAAAATGAAGGAAGGAGGGTCAACTAAAAAAAAAAAAAATGAAGGAAGGAGGGTCAACTAAAAAAAAAAAATGAAAGGAGGGTCAACTAAAAAAAAAAAATGAAAGGAGGGTCAACTAAAAAAAAAAAATGAAAGGAGGGTCAACTAAAAAAAAATGAAAGGAGGGTCAACTAAAAAAAAATGAAAGGAGGGTCAACTAAAAAAAAATGAAAGGAGGGTCAACTAAAAAAAAATGAAAGGAGGGTCAACTAAAAAAAAATGAAAGGAGGGTCAACTAAAAAAAAATGAAAGGAGGGTCAACTAAAAAAAAATGAAAGGAGAAAAATGAAAGGAGGGTCAACTAAAAAAAAATGAAAGGAGGGTCAACTAAAAAAAAATGAAAGGAGGGTCAACTAAAAAAAAATGAAAGGAGGGTCAACTAAAAAAAAATGAAAGGAGGGTCAACTAAAAAAAAATGAAAGGAGGGTCAACTAAAAAAAAATGAAAGGAGGGTCAACTAAAAAAAAATGAAAGGAGGGTCAACTAAAAAAAAAATGAAAGGAGGGTCAACTAAAAAAAAATGAAAGGAGGGTCAACTAAAAAAAAAATGAAAGGAGGGTCAACTAAAAAAAAATGAAAGGAGGGTCAACTAAAAAAAAATGAAAGGAGGGTCAACTAAAAAAAAATGAAAGGAGGGTCAACTAAAAAAAAATGAAAGGAGGGTCAACTAAAAAAAAATGAAAGGAGGGTCAACTAAAAAAAAATGAAAGGAGGGTCAACTAAAAAAAAATGAAAGGAGGGTCAACTAAAAAAAAATGAAAGGAGGGTCAACTAAAAAAAAATGAAAGGAGGGTCAACTAAAAAAAAATGAAAGGAGGGTCAACTAAAAAAAAATGAAAGGAGGGTCAACTAAAAAAAAATGAAAGGAGGGTCAACTAAAAAAAAATGAAAGGAGGGTCAACTAAAAAAAAATGAAAGGAGGGTCAACTAAAAAAAAATGAAAGGAGGGTCAACTAAAAAAAAATGAAAGGAGGGTCAACTAAAAAAAAATGAAAGGAGGGTCAACTAAAAAAAAATGAAAGGAGGGTCAACTAAAAAAAATGAAAGGAGGGTCAACTAAAAAAAAATGAAAGGAGGGTCAACTAAAAAAAAATGAAAGGAGGGTCAACTAAAAAAAAATGAAAGGAGGGTCAACTAAAAAAAAATGAAAGGAGGGTCAACTAAAAAAAAATGAAAGGAGGGTCAACTAAAAAAAAATGAAAGGAGGGTCAACTAAAAAAAAATGAAAGGAGGGTCAACTAAAAAAAAAAAAATGAAAGGAGGGTCAACTAAAAAAAAAAAAATGAAAGGAGGGTCAACTAAAAAAAAAAAATGAAAGGAGGGTCAACTAAAAAAAAAAAATGAAAGGAGGGTCAACTAAAAAAAAAAAATGAAAGGAGGGTCAACTAAAAAAAAATGAAAGGAGGGTCAACTAAAAAAAAATGAAAGGAGGGTCAACTAAAAAAAAATGAAAGGAGGGTCAACTAAAAAAAAATGAAAGGAGGGTCAACTAAAAAAAAATGAAAGGAGGGTCAACTAAAAAAAAAAAATGAAAGGAGGGTCAACTAAAAAAAAAAAAAATGAAAGGAGGGTCAACTAAAAAAAAAAAAATGAAAGGAGGGTCAACTAAAAAAAAAATGAAAGGAGGGTCAACTAAAAAAAAAAATGAAAGGAGGGTCAACTAAAAAAAAAAATGAAAGGAGGGTCAACTAAAAAAAAAAAAAATGAAAGGAGGGTCAACTAAAAAAAAAAAAAAAATGAAAGGAGGGTCAACTAAAAAAAAAAAATGAAAGGAGGGTCAACTAAAAAAAAAAAATGAAAGGAGGGTCAACTAAAAAAAAATGAAAGGAGGGTCAACTAAAAAAAAATGAAGGAGGGTCAACTAAAAAAAAATGAAAGGAGGGTCAACTAAAAAAAAAAAGTCGCTCGATTAAAGACATGAATTATATCTAATTTGTCCTTCCATACATATTTGAATATTGCAGCCAGAGTTTTTGGGATACGATAAACAAGTCTCGGTCCAACCAGTGATACATTTTTGGATAATTATTACTTCTAAAAAAGTACATTTATTGTATTAATTCATTATCTTATGACTAACTTAATACTTAACTTTGAAATAATTCCAGAAAACTTATATTTTCATTGCCAGAAAAATGTAAACGCGATTTTTGTCAATGAATTTTTACGTGAAATCTAAGGTTTTTCAGATTTGAGATAAAATTATTCCATGTATTTTTTTATTTCACATTTTTTTTCCTTTGAGAAATTTACTTTAAACTATAATCCTTCAAATACAATAAAGTACTCATATTTAAAAAATTATGATTAACCGGCGTTAAAAACCATGCCCCCTACAGAAGTAGCCATTAAATTGCCCGTATCTAATTTTTTAGGGGGAAAAAACTTGTTAAAAATGGTGCTAATGCACTTACTGATCCGCGCTATTTTTTAAATCGTATTTCCAAGTTTAATTGAAGTTTTGTTTTTATTCAAGTGTAAGGTTAAAGTATAGAACAGGTACAAAACACCCTCCCCATGTTAAGAATGGCTTTTCAAATAACATTTCAGCACGGGTCAATAAATGCTCTAGTACTTTAAAAATATAATTACATTGACGGAGACGATTTTATCACGTACGTCGACATGTTTAGTCTCGCAAAAACAACGGGGATGCTAAAGTAAACAACGCCAAAATGTCAATATTTAAAAATTTGTAGAGGGTGTTTAGTTTTGGTAAAATTTTAGAAAAAGCGTGAACTCGAATTAGTAGAAAATTTTTCTTGTAGATTTCGGTGTGCTAAAAAACAATCTGAAAACCGTATCCGTCGTAAATTAATAGTTTCGGAGATATGAACATTTTTATGGATTATTTTCTTTATAAAATCCGCTATAATGGCGTAAGTCGGCTGATTGCGCATGCGCACAGCGGCCATTTCACCGACTTCATTTAGGCTACGCATGAACAGTAGTCACGTGACATTTCACAAGGCGCATCATGTATACATGGCGGACATTTTAAATTACAAAAAATATTTTCATAAAATAAGTTTTTATCTCAGTTTATAGTAAAAATAATGCTGTTAGTAAGTTTACGCGACCAGTTTAAAAAAAAAAAACATGTTTTTCATTCTTTTTTGGGAGGGGGGATTATATAGAACTTGTTTAGCTTAACAGGTTCTTCCGCTCCCGCTCCACCAATGTAAACACACAATCCGGCCGCAACACCGCCGCCCCCATCCGCTCCGCCAATGTAAACAGTTTTTGTGAAATGTGTGATTATTACTCTGCGCGATAAATTTCGGCACGTTACTTCCGGAAAAATGGTTGTTTTTGTAAACTGCTCACGAAAATTTTTTAGGTCAATTAAAAAGAATTAAAAACTACGTAACACAAATGAACCACATTTTTTATAAATACCCGCTAAAAATTCCTTCGCAATGTGACAAGTCATTTTACGCTCGTGCGCAAGAAGCGAAATTCCGTGAACAAATACAATGCGTTGTGATATTTTTTTTTACCGACCGAAACTAATAAAATGCTGATTTTTTTAATAAATGATTTCTCTTCGGTCTGTGCGCGTGCGTAAATCAGCCGACTTACGTCATTATAGCTGATTTTATAAATATAATCCATTGGAAAAATATTAATACCTCCGAAACTTAATTTGCGACGGATACGGTTTTCAGATTCTTTTTTTGCACACCGAAATCTACAAAAACAATATTTTATCTACTAGTTTGAGTTCACGCTTTTTCTAAAATACCTTAGTTTCTGATACAACACAATCGGTCATCCATTTCCGAATTTAGCTTCTTTTTTTTAAAAAAAAAAGCAGTTTAGTCAGCGGACCCGAAAGTTGTAATTGAAAAGCGCCTACGTTAAAAATCATGGTGCTAATGCAGAGAGTGATCCGCGCTATTTTTTAAATCGTATTTCCAAGTTTAATTAAAGTTGGGTTTTTTATTCAATTGTAAGGTTAAAGTACAGAATAGGTACAAAACACCCTTCCCAAGTTAAGAATGGCTTTAAATAACATTTCAGCACGGCGGATCACTCTGCATGAGTACCAAATTCATTAAATAGATTTTAAAAAATTCATGCTAATATGTAAGTTAATTGACTTAAAGTAAATGTTTACTTTAACTACAACAGAACACCGACCAATAAAATTTGGTTCTTTGAAGCTTTTCGGGATCGCTGACAACGAATCATTCAAACCCGTCGCAAATTTACCGTTTGCATGGTATTAACCCCTGAACCTTCGCACTATTTTGCGCCATATTCGTTATTATGCACGCTACGCGTTAGTTCCAATTGAAATGTACATGCGCGTATGTGATCTTTCACAAGGCGCATCATGGATATATGGTGGATATTTTAAATTACAGGAAATATTTTTCATAAAATAAATAGTTTAAATAAAATTAAAGTTTTCACCTCAGTAAAAAAATAAGTTTTTACGGGCGGTTTACGAAAACCGCTGTTCGTTTTTTTTTTGTTTTGTTTTTTTGAGGGGGGGTATTCAATTATAGAATTTGTATGGATTTAACAGGTGCTTCTGCAGTTTAATTTATCGTTTTTCCGCAAGTAACGCGCCGATATACACCAAGCAGAACTTTAATTTTTCAAAAGAATTCTGTTTACATTGTGGGGAGGGGAAGGGGCGGCGGTAGAGGGGCAGAGGGAGACGGGTGGTCTTGAAACTTGAAAATACTATTTAAAAAATAGTACGGATCAATATTACACAAGCTTCGACTAACAGTAAAAATAAAACGCAATTTAAATTCCCGAAAAAAAAAAAAAAAAAAAAAAAATTCAACTAAGAGAACAACCTCAACTAAAATTGTAAAATAGAAAACGAGGGTAATCAGCTGCGTACACCACACCACCCATACCCATCATGTCGCTGTTTCGGAGATTTAAAAACAGGACAGTTGTAAAATAGCTCTCCAGTGGAAAACATCACGTTTTAAACAAAATGTAGATACAATATTGTTACTTTATAAAAAAAATCATAAATTTAAGATTAAATATCTATTATGCAAGATGTTAATTAGCATATAAATTTGAGAAAAATGCATTAAAGGTTAAGTTAAGTACCTTTCGTACCACACAACTTTTACCAAATGTATCAATTTTATTTTCTATCTATACATTTTGAAAAAATGTTTCAGCATTTTTCAGAGTAGGGCTAAACAAAGTTAAATATACAATAAATGTTACTCAAAGTTACTTTTTAAAATTTTGAAAAAGCTAGAAATAAACAGTTCAGTAGAAAAACAATTGACTTGATAATCGTTTAAAAATCGAAAATTAACGAATACTTTACAAAGCTAATGGTAGCCATTTTTTTTTTATTCGTTGTAATTGAAATCGTTTCGTACTAAAAATTAAACTTAAAACGATTTAAAAAAACTTCACGTAGGAAGGGTAATTTGTCTCGACTTTGGTAAGATCTATTTTTCGCATCTTTTGGTTGCTACTATAAAAAAGTATTTTAAAATTAAATTTCAGCTTTCTTTTTCGGACTAAGGAATATTTAGAAAAAAAAATCCGACTGACGAGCTTCACTTTGGACGTAGGATTTTTTTTTTTTTTTTTTTACAATCTTTAAAATTAGCGACCACTTCCAAAAGACGATCAACGCCATCTTTGATGTCCGGAAAAATCTACGATAAATTAAATTTTATTTATAATTTTTAAGCATTTGGTAAAAGTTTGTTTTCAGATTTCTCGGCTATAAACTGCAAGATTAAGCATTTTGCTTTTATAAAAATAAACATTTCCTGGTATAATTTCAGTGCATCGATATAAATCGATACATTAAAAATTTACCAGAAAATGTTTCACATGGAAGAACAAAAATATACTTACGTTGTTTGCTTTGAGCATTTGTGATTTGCAAGTCAAATTCTGTGGATTTTCCCAACTTCTTCTGTAAAATAATGGCCTTTTTCAAGTCAATCAGCGAAATGTGGAGACCGTCGAAGGTGACTGTGTCGTATTGCAAACAGCTTTTGAACTTATAATGGACTGACGACATCTTTAGATTTTTTGTTCTTTTGTATGTCTCAGGTCAAGAGAGGAGTTCTTTTTGTTTTTTTGTTCTCGCGCAACATCAACTTTCTTTTTTTTTACTGAAAAAGGACGAACTAATATTCTTGTTGGCTGCAAAAGCACAACTAGCTATTTTTTTATGAGTAAAATGTGTTAAATGCGCAGTTACTATAACGAAAAAAAAAAAAAATACACGAAATATTTGTCGAAGATTATAACGATGTTGTTTAACAACAACGCTCCTCTTCATATGTTTTTCTTCGCCATTAGAAATTCCTTATTTCCTTTGGATTTTTGCTTTTTTTTTTTTAATGAGTTGCTTTCGTTATTTTTGTTATATAAAAATAACTGGAAAAGAAAAATCTGCTTTAAGATGGGAATCAATTCAAATCTTTTGTTTTCTTTGTAATTAAGTATTTTGAAAATGGACGAACACGTAGCCAGTCTCCCTTCTGGTATGAACAAGATGGTTGATATATTGACGCCAAAATTGTCTATTACAGCGAAAATCAATGTTAAGGAAAAAGTAAATTAGCCCCTGCGTGTAGGGAAGATTTTGTTGGTGTCAGAACTAACAAATGAATTGGTTTTAAGGGGAATCAAATAATCGTTGATAATAAACAACGACGTAGAGATGGAGTGAAGTGCAGTGGTCGCCTGAAATTTTCCAAAATGGCTACTAGAGATTGGTTTCTTCTTTATATAGGAATGAGACCACGTGTTTGTGACGTCACTAACGGATTTTCGTCAAACACAAAGCAGTTTCTGTCGTTTCGTATCCGCCGGAAAAAAAACAGCTGTTTAATATTCTTTTTCTAACAATTTTCTTCTTAAAATTTATTTGAATCAATCAATTAATTAATTAATTATCTTTTTAATAAAATTTTAAACTAGAAAAATCTGATTTAAAAATATTAAAATTTCATACGAAATTATTTTGGGATCACAAAGCATCAGCAGCAGTCAGTACCCCCTCCCTCAAAAAAAAGAAAGAAAAGAAAAGAAAGAAAGTACACCCAAAAACTACATCCACTGAGGGTCGAAAAAAAAAAATAGAGTGTGAAAGAAATATTACAAAGTAAAAATAATTATAAAATTAAATATATTTTATAAAAACATATTTTTCTAAATTAAAGTGCCAAATTATTTTCTTATATTAAAATATTAGGGTATTATTTAAAATTCAACCTAATAAAAAAAAAATAAAAAAAATTTGGATGATGAATGTACCCGTCAAGGAACGAACTTGTCATATTCCCAAAATTATATATCAAGTAGTTTTATTTTTAACTTAAGAAAATCAAATTTTATGGGTAAGCAAAAAGGGACTGTCAAAATTGTCGTAATTTTGGGATATAATTATCTTAAAAATACGAGTACCATTGAGGGTTTGTTTTACTCTACACATAGATAAGAAAAAGTTGTAAAAAACAAATATATAACAAATAAATGTGGTAATCGTGAAGAAAGAGAGAGCCTGTTTCCTCCGTTTGACTATAGGTGGCGTTACTGTCTGTCCACCCAGTTACGGAAGCACAAAATGTATATAATGCCACCCTTGAAATAAAAATAAATGTTTTTGTTATATTTTAATTTTAAACATGGTTTGATTTTTTGGGGTGGGGGGTGCAAACATATTTAAGTTTTGTCAAATGCAAGATAAGTTACTTTTCTATCAACTGGATAAGTTTTTAGCGTTTTTATTTAATGTAAAATGTTTATTTGATTCGAAAAGTATACAGTGTTTATCGGTATATGTGAACAAGACAAAAGACGGCTTGCTCGCTGTTGAATACGTTATGTTTGGGAAAATTTCAAACTAAAACTCAATGGTATTTACGTATTCCTTGTATTTTTTAGATGATTTTATCCAAAAATTACGAAAATCGATAAGGTAGAAAATTATTCATTAAAAAAAATAAGAAAATAGAATTTGATAAAAACAATTGTAAAACACAGAAGAGTTCAAAGGGAAGGTAATTTTCCGTTTCGATTTTAACAAGATAGCCGAAATTTTTCACCTGCTACCACAATTAAAGCTTTTTTTTGTTAATAATTCAGTAATATTCATGTCATTTCGACGGCATAATTTGGAAGCTACCATTGTAATTTATTAGAAATGACAAAAGAAATCAGTTGAAACCATTGTTTTTTTTAATCTGAAAACGCCATTTATCGACTACAAAGTTTCGTCTCAATAATGTGGAAGCGAAACGCCCTATTTTTTTTTTATCATAATCTGAGAAACAATACTAAGATGGAAAACATTACAAAGTTTGTCAAATAATTAAAAAAAAAAATTCTTAGTAAGAAAAAAAAAAAAAAAACACGGAAGAATAAAAAATTCTAAAAATTAAAAATATGCTAGCATGTTATGTATGTTAAGAATTTTGTGAAATTTCTCTGACAAGGTTTTTGCCCAGGCAGAATTGGAAGAAAACCAAACAGAAATTACAACAAGCTCACCTTAAAACTTCAACGTAAATTTTATTAAAGTAAAAAAGGTCCATGTTGCAAAAGATGCGTCATCTTCAGCTATCTGCCACTTTGGGCTGGTAACATTCCCGAAGGGAATAATAGTTTGTCTTTAATAAAGGCTGGGTTGAAGTTCCTGCTGACGAAGAAATGCACAGGTTGGAGATGTAGAGGTATCTTCCACGATGGATGCTGCTAGCTGAGCATACACAAGGAGTCCTTGTTAGAATCAGTCCAAATGGCGGACAAGGCAGGTCAAACCATAGACCTTAATTTTGTCTTGACAGACATTAAATTGTAGCACAAGCATGCAGATATAAATCCGCCCTACTTAAGGGCATTGGTAATTGTAACGATAATGTTCTGCTCCACATTTGGGCATTAAAACGTCTTGAAGCAGCAAAGTATTTTCGCTGCCTCGATTCGAGTGAGAAATTCAGTCTTTCTAACTCTGCGTCTTCTCAGATTCTGATCTGAAAAGGGAATTTGGTGCTGAGAAAATTCTCGGCAGTTAGTTATAACATACAATTTGATTGGTTAAAATAAATCCATGGGCGGAGAAACCGTCCAATAAAAAGCTTGCTTATTTATGCAGAATTTCTTACAATATTTGATATTTTACCTGAATTTGGATAAAAATGGTACACATGGATAAACGGGAAAATAATCTCATTTATTCTTCCTATGTGCTATTTTTGGCATTTCTACACTATTAGGACGAAATTTCGAAAATCGTAAACTGAATTTCATATGAAAATAATGCTATCTACATAGTCTTCGTATTTTTAAGATGATTATATCCAACAATTATGAAAATCGATAAGGTAAAAAATTATTTATTAAAGAAAATAAAAAATAGAATTTGATGAAAACGATCATAAGACACAGAAGAGTTCAAAGGGGAGGTAATTTTACATTTTGATTTAAACAAGATAGCCGAAATTTTTCACCTGCTCCTACAATAAAAGTTGTTTCAATAATATTCATGTAATTTCGACTGCATAATTTGGAAGCTACCATTGTAATTTATTAGAAGTGACAAAAGAAATCAGTTGAAACCATTGTTTTTTGTTTGTTGTCTGAAAACGCCATTTATCGAGGACAAAATTTTGTCCCAATAGTGTAAGAAAACATAGAAGGAAAGCATTACAAAGTTTGTCAAATTAATAAAATTTTGTGAAAGTAAAATAAATTAACACGTTGAATTTTTTACAATTTTTCCGGGTTTATTATGCTTGCCCTATGAGGTCAAAATCCTGCTAGATTTTTTATTCTGTGATATTGGTTAGGTTAAGAAAAAATGGTGGCAAATAAATACCAATAGACTCCTGATCATAATACTATTTTTCATAAGCATAAAGGCAGCAATATTTAAAGATGGCTGACAATCATTCAAATACAACATGATGACTTACTTAAACCCTAGTAGCATCCAAATAAATAAACATACAAACATGTAGTTAAGTACATTTTATTCCTAATTAAATTCTTCATTATTTATTATTGGGCTTGATACCTACAGTCTGTTTCAGAGTCGAGAATATTTGAAGAAAAAATCTTTTCTAGACATTTTCTATAATATTGCCTCAATTTTTTATATGCATATCATTAAATAGATTTTCTTGTTAAATCTCGATATTTCTCATGTAGAGTCATTTATATTCTACCAATGACTCACACAAAATCATCGTTGTTTTTACCTCCACCGAGGAGGTTATGTTTTCAGTCATGTTTAGACCAAAATAAACAAACAAAAATAGTTATCTTTGTTTGTTTATTTTAGTATAGCCTAGAGTTCACATCGTTTGACCAATCATCGCTAAACTTGATCAAAATATTGATCATGGTCCAAATCAGAACTGATTTAATTTTAAGATATCTAGTTTAAAGGTTAACGGTCAAAGAAAAGGTGAAAACCTTTTGACAATGACTTCGATTCTCCTCATTGTAGAGACTTGTTGCTTTGACCAAATTGCAGCTAATGAAGCCCACCCCCCATGTAAGATGGCTTTGAACTTGAAAAGTTTATCAAAGCTGAAAATTTTGCAGTATTTCAGTTGCTGATTTTTTAAATTTTAATGCATGAATCTTTAGTTAAAAATGAAGACAATGAAAGGAAATCTCATTTTAACATTTAATAAACAAACTTTGTCATCTTCGTTAGTATAAGAGAGAAACGGGTTAGTAGCTGGAAGTGTTCTTGTGTGTAAAGATAGATTTAATAATATGCCGGCTTGTTTAAGGAAAGAATAATTCTTTATACACGTGTTGTAGTCAGTAGTAGGCAGAATAAAGAATTAGACAGTTCTGCGATGTAGATAAGCTAAGCCGGTTAATGGAGAAACAAAGGGAGAGGTATTCAGTGTGTGTCTAGTTTATGTATTGACGTGAGTAGTCCTGTAGCTTGTAAAGAAAGTTTGTACGTCTAGCACGTGTTGGGGACAAAGGATTAAAGAGTCCTGTGATGTAGATTAGATATCCGACAAGCCTATAGAAAGAGAGAGAAAAGTGTTCAGTGTATACATGTTGTAGGAGCGTTCGTCCGATAGTAGAGATGGGGCAAAGGTTAGTGTCTTGTGATAAGAAAGAGTATCTAATAAAAGCAAAAAATATGTTTTTTGAAATAGACAAAAGTTTTCTTTTGCAGATGCAAATATATTCACTATTTTGCTGCACCTAATGCTTCAGATACACTAACTATCCATGCAAGAAAGTTATATAAAACGGGGAGTATTGTCTTTTCAATCTATATAATTATAAAAATCAAATGACCTTGTAACGAGTGATGTAACCCACTTTCCGGTTTACGACATCCGGTTGCGCATGCGCGCATAAACATTAAGCCATAACAATGTAAACAAATAAACACAAATCGCTTCTTTTGCAGATTTTGACCTGCGCCCTGAAATATTAACGTTATTATTTCGAAATTATTATTCAACATGGGAAGAGTGGGGGTATTTAACAACTATTCTTTATTACAACTATACTGTTGCTATTTTCTTACAACTAAACAACTTTAACCCGTTGACAAACATAAGAACAATTGTAGTAAAACCAAGACTACTACTACTACTACTACTACTACTACTACTGCTGCTACTACTACTACTCTCTATCCGTCCCTTTCCCTTCCTTCTTTTTTTATTTTTTGTTTACATTTCTAGATACAAAATAGTTGTGTGAGAACGGTAAATTTGTTGACACATTTACTAATCTGTTTCAATATTAGTTTTATTTTATTTTATTTATTTAGGTTTTATTTTTTTGCTTCAGGTTTTATTAATCATTTTTTTTTTAAGATTTTAAGTTTCTATAACTTGGTTGAAGGATTCCAATATGGGTTTTTCATTCTTATACTTCTCATCAGTAGGTTCATGTGCGTTTTTGCTGCTAAATAACTTTCGTCAACGTTCGATTCGTAGGAAAATCATGTTTAATTTTCGATTTTTGAGCGATTATTCGGAAAAATAGGTAACTTTATACAAATAGAAAGGATTTTTTTTTCATATTTGAGTGATCCGTCCGTGATTTTTCATTTTAATATACTGTTATATTGGTAAAGAGGCTAGTTGATATCGGTTGATAAATTGGGAAATATCATAACGGAATAAAAAATATTTTTTTTTATCTCTTAGGGAACGCCAACGGTGAATGGTGAATTTAAATTCAAATAAATATGAAAGCATGCACACCCCCACCCTTGCCTTCGGCGAGCATGAATTTAAATTCAATAAAAAAAATAAATAAATAAATAATAATAACAAACAAAACGCACTAGCGTTCGAGGCGTACACACACACCCCTCCCTCCCTCTGTAAATGCAATGCGCGAGAGAGCCCACTATCAGCGAAGCTGATGAAAGGGAGAGAAAGAAAAAGTGAAAGTCGACGTGGACGAGTAGAGAAAGCAGTTTTGAACTGAACATTTTTTTTTAATGGTGCAAAACGATAGCGTTTGTATAAAAATATTGAGAGGCAAGAAAACAAAAACAGAACAGAAAAAGAGACTGTGGAGAGCAGTGAACGTCATCAAATGGACCAGTTGTTTTGTTTACGTTTGAGTGAATAATGAATAAAAAAAAATAACAAAAATTTGCTATGAGCCGGTGATGCTTAGGAATGCCCAAAGCGCAACGTAAACAGATTTCCCTAAAATAAACAAGGGTTGAATTCTTTTCGTCCGAGAATGGACATCATGAAAAGTTCACGGTGAAGATATTAAGGATGAATAAGAAGAGAGTTGCAATGAACAAAAATATCGTCATGTCGACGGACGTCCCCATCCAAGAAGTAACTAAACAGGAAAAATCTTGTGAATAATGAACTTTGCGGAGACATTATGAAACACGAAAGTCCAATTGGATAAAGTTAAGTAACTATTATGATTTCCCCATCCTGATATCCCCGCTCCTTGTCCTTGGCCGAACTGTCATACCAATATGGAAATGGTATATACATTTTCTCTTCTATTATTTTTTTTTTTTGTTTGTCACCTTGTTTTCGTTTCCTTCTTTTATGATGTTTCCTTTTTTATCATCCAACATCACCCCAACCTATTGCGGTGTGATATTAAATTTAAGGATGCTGAATAAAATTTGTGTTTTAAGATTTTAGCATTGTGTCATTCTTGCTTTGAGTTTGAATTGTTCGGAACAAAATGTGCTAATGAGAACCTCAGACAACGTGTCAAATAGGTCACAAATTGTGGACGACACTTTACTTATCATTATTTTATTTTTATTTTTATATTGTGTTACGGACAACGTAGGGTGAAGCGCTGACCTAGAGTCATAAGATTCTTACCAGGGGACATCCACCCCGACTCAGCTTCATACCGGTCCGTAACAATACTTTCATAGAAATGTTTCTGTTATGTCAAAAACAAACTATTTTCTTTACGTCACAAGTGTCATGCTCGTACATGAATTCCATAGCTAATATAACATACTGACCCAACGGGTCACGGGTAGTCTAGTCTTTTACAAATTTATTGTGTCTGGTGACCATAACACAAAAGATGTAACTTATCTAATAATGTTTCTCTAGTTCATAGATAGAGGATTTAAATTAGAGTGTTGTTACTGTTGTGATGACAAGTCGATGCGATTTTGTGATTAGTGTGTTTCACTTGATGTGGTGATCTGTGTTTCCTCATGGAGTGCTCTTTTTAACAAGAGAAGACATTGAAATATCATTCACATAGTCAAGGTCATCCTGTGACCTCATCTTAGGACTATTTAACACAATTGAGGAAATTTTAATCAACTTTTGTCTTAAACATCCTGTTTTATATGAGTAATTATCAACATCATTCATTTCTTGTATCTGTTTGACAAAGTCTTTCAAACTTTTCAGTCTCATTAATTTCTTAGTTTCAATGATTCGGTTGTTAACAAATTTGGCAAAAACCTTAAATACTTTACCAGTCTGTTCAGTTTTGCTTTATTTCGTCAAGTACTAGAAATTATTGTACTGCTCATTGATTGTTAGGCAATCTTGATTTTTTTTGTTTTTCATTTGAATCTGTCCATTTTCTTCTGGTAATTTTTAAATTTATTATTGAACATTTTTAAAAGTTTTTTTCTGTTTCATTTCGCAGATATTCTACACATTATAGCTTTTACTTTTTGCCATATCTAGTTTCTTTCATATTTTGATTTAGTTGGCAATGAAATTAGAATGCATCTTTTTTAGTTGGTCATTCTTTTCAGTAGTTATGTACTGTTCATATCTTTTCAGTAGTTATGTACTGTTCATATCTTTTCAGTAGTTATGTACTGTTCATATCTTTTCAGTAGTTATGTACTGTTCATATCTTTTCAGTAGTTATGTACTGTTCATATCTTTTCAGTAGTTATGTACTGTTCATATCTTTTCAGTAGTTATGTACTGTTCATATCTTTTCAGTAGTTATGTACTGTTCATATCTTTTCAGTAGTTATGTACTGTTCATATCTTTTCAGTAGTTATGTACTGTTCATATCTTTTCAGTAGTTATGTACTGTTCATATCTTTTCAGTAGTTATGTACTGTTCATATCTTTTCAGTAGTTATGTACTGTTCATATCTTTTCAGTAGTTATGTACTGTTCATATCTTTTCAGTAGTTATGTACTGTTCATATCTTTTCAGTAGTTATGTACTGTTCATATCTTTTCAATAGTTATGTACTGTTAATATCTTTTTAATAGTTATGTACTGTTCATATCTTTTCAGTAGTTATGTACTGTTCATATCTTTTCAATAGTTATGTACTGTTCATATCTTTTCAATAGTTATGTACTGTTCATATCTTTTCAATAGTTATGTACTGTTCATATCTTTTCAGTAGTTATGTACTGTTCATATCTTTTCAGTAGTTATGTACTGTTCATATCTTTTCAGTAGTTATGTACTGTTCATATCTTTTCAGTAGTTATGTACTGTTCATATCTTTTTAATAGTTATGTACTGTTCATATCTTTTCAGTAGTTATGCACTGTTCATATCTTTTCAGTAGTTATGTACTGTTCATATCTTTTCAGTAGTTATGTACTGTTCATATCTTTTCAGTAGTTATGTACTGTTCATATCTTTTCAGTAGTTATGTACTGTTCATATCTTTTTAATAGTTATGTACTGTTCATATCTTTTCAGTAGTTATGTACTGTTCATATCTTTTCAGTAGTTATGTACTGTTCATATCTTTTCAGTAGTTATGTACTGTTCATATCTTTTTAATAGTTATGTACTGTTCATATCTTTTCAGTAGTTATGTACTGTTCATATCTTTTCAGTAGTTATGTACTGTTCATATCTTTTCAGTAGTTATGTACTGTTCATATCTTTTCAATAGTTATGTACTGTTCATATCTTTTCAATAGTTATGTACTGTTCATATCTTTTCAGTAGTTATGTACTGTTCATATCTTGACACGATGTAAAATAAATATATTCAAGGGTGTTGTGTGCATTTGAAGTCAATAACTTACACATAAAAAAATCTAAATTTAAAACAATATCCAACACTTATTTGATAAATCCAGAAGATTTTATTAAAATTTTAATAATTATTTTTGCATAGTTTAAAAACATTTGCAGCTAACTTCGTGTGGAAAAAAAAAGAAAATTGGATTTGTTAGTTTCCATTCTACAATAAGATCCTCGAGTGAACCATTATTAATGAAACCAAAGAATATTTATATAAGCATGCACGAAGTTATGCAATGCAGTTATTTGCTACTGAGGAGTAAGTACTTATCGAACCTAAATGCTGTTCAAGATAAGAGTTAATGAAATTAATAGATTGTCAGTTGAAAGATACTGTTTGTAGATTAAAAATGATAAAATGAATAAAATTTGCTTATTTATGACAATGTGTTATTTATAACAATGTGTTATTTATGACAATGTGTTATTTATAACAATGTGTTATATATGACAATGTGTTATTTATGACAATGTCTTATATATAACAATGTGTTATATATAACAATGTGTTATATATAACAATGTGTTATATATGACAATGTGTTATATATGACAATGTGTTATTTATGACAATGTGTTATATATAACAATGTGTTATATATAACAATGTGTTATATATGACAATGTGTTATTTATGACAATGTGTTACTTATGCCAATGTGTTATTTATGACAATGTGTTATTTATAGTAATGTGTTATTTATAACAATGTGTTATTTATAACAATCTCTGTTATTTATGACAATCTGTTATTTATGCCAATGTGTTATTTATGACAATGTGTTATTTATTACAATGTGTTATTTATGACAATGTGTTATTTACAATGTGATATTTATGACACTGTGTTATTTATGACAATGTGTTATATATAGCAATGTGTTATTTACGACAATGTGTTATTTATAACAATGTGTTATTTATAACAATGTGTTATTTATGACAATGTGTTATTTATAACAATGTGTTATTTATGACAATGTGTTATTTATGACAATGTGTTATTTATGACAATGTGTTATTATGACAATATATAATTTATGACAATGTGTTATTTATGACAATGTGTTATGACAGTGTGTTATTTACGACAATGTGTTATACATAACAATGTGTTATTTATAACAATGTGTTATTTATGACAATGTGTTATTTATGACAATGTGTTATTTATGACAATGTGGTATTTATGACACTGTGTTATTTATTACACTATGTTATTTATAACAATGTGTTATTTATGACAATGTGTTCTTTACAAATTTTTTTTATTTATGACAATGTGTTATATATAGCAATGTGTTATTTATGACAATGTGTTATTTATGACAACGTGTTGTACATAACAATGTGTTATTTATGACAATGTGTTATTTATGACAATGCATTATTTATGACAATGTGTTATATAAAATCATGTGTTATATATAACAATGGGCTATTTATGACAATGTGTTATTTATGAAAATCTGTTATATATAACAATGTGTTATATATAACAATTTGTTATTATTATGACAACGTGTTATTTATGACAATGTGTTATTTATGACAATGTGTTATATATGTCAATGTGTTATTTATGACAATGTGTTATATATAGCAATGTGTTATATATAACAATGTGTTATTTATTGCAATCTGTTATTTATTACAATCTGTCCTTTATGACAATGTGTCATATATAACAATGTGTTATATATGACAATGTGTTATTTATGACAATGTGTTATAACAAGTTATGACAAGTTGTTATTTATGACAATGTGTTATATATAACAATGTGTTATTTATGACAATGTGTTTTTATGACAATGTGTTATATATATTATGACAATATGTTATTTATGATGTGTTATTTATGACAATGTGTTATTATGATAATGTGTTATTTATGACAATGTGTTATTTATAATAATGTGTTATTTATGACAATGTGTTATTTATGATAATGTGTTATAACAATGTGTTATTTATGACAATGTGTTATTCATGACAATGTATTATTTATGACAGTGTGTTATATATAACAATGTGTTATTATGACAATGTGTTATTATGACAATATGTTATTTATGACGCGTTATTTATGACACTGTGCTATTATGACAATATATAATTTATGACAATGTGTTATTTATGACAATGTGTTATTTATGACAATGTCTTATTTATGACAATGTGTTATGTATGACAATGTGTAATTTATGACAATGTGTTATTTATAATAATGTGTTATTGATGACAATGTGTTATTTATGATAATGTGTTATAACAATGTGTTATTTATGACAATGTGTTATTTATGACAATGTATTATTTATGACAATGTGTTATATATAACAATGTGTTATTTATGACAATGTGTTATTTATGACAATGTGTTTTGTATGACAATGTATTATTTATGACAATGTGTTATTCATGACAATGTGTTGACATTAAACTTGAAAATATCTAAGTTGTAAGTCAAAAGGAAGCATTTCTGTGGAAACATGTTCCACAGATAGAAAATTCTTGGAAAAAAACTCTGCTTGTGAACACTCTGAAGTAAAAAGGAAAATTCTTTGCAGTGTAGGTTTATGTGGCTTTTGAGTCGGCATTCTCAAATTCACAGTAGTAATCTCCTGATATTAGAGATCATAGTTGCAAGTTAGGTATATCAATAATTCGAAAGTTGTAGATTATCACTGAGACCATCAAATATAAATTTACTGAGATTTCCGACTTACAGAAAGGTCCTACCGAGTCACATCCACATCCAAATATAAATTTAGTGAGATATCCGAATACAAAAGGGTCCTACTGAGTCAAATCCACATCCAAATATAAATTTAGTGAGATCTCAGACTAAAAGAAGGGTCCTACCGCGTCACATCCACATATAAATTTAGTGAGATCTCCAACTTACAGAAGGATCCTACCAAGTCACATCCACATCCAAATATAAATTCAGTGAGTTCTCTGACTTACAGAAGGGTCTTACCGAATCACACCCAGATCAAAATATAAATTTAGTGAAATCTCCGACTTACAGAAGGGTCCTACCGAGTCACATCCACATCCACATATAAATTTAGTGAGATCTCGGACATATAGAAGAGTCCTATCAAGTCACATTAATATCAAAATATAAATTTTAAAGAGATCTCCAACTTACAGAAGGATCCTACTTAGTCACATTCACATCCAAATATGAATTTAGTGAGATCTCAGATGAAGAGAAGGGTCCTACAAGTCACATTCACATCCAAATATAAATTTAGTGAGATATCCAACATACAGAAGGGTCTTACCGAGTCACATTCACATCCAAATATAAATATAGTGAGATACCAACTTACAGAAGGATCCTATCGAGTCACATCCACATCCAAGTTTAAATTCACCGACTTATATTGATGGCCACAAGTAAAGCGACATAACTCTAATAGTTATTTACCCTTGGATGCGCGCACTCTAATAAAATAAGTTCGGACCACAGTTATCTTGTGACCGATCTATTGTTAAACACCCGTGTTTCTATTGTCGTTCTTTAATGCTGTTTGATTCTCGCCAGTCGGCGACGAGAGATTATTTTTTATGACGAGCTTAAGCTACATAATTTTCGGAATTTAATACAAAAAAAAATGGCGGTGGTTTACCAGTTTTTCCCAGTTTTAGCATACATGCGGACCAAACCACAATCACCGTTCATTGGAAAAAATGGATAGACAGGTTTGAGAATTTATTTGTTGCTATGAACATTCACGGCGATAAAAAAAAGAAAGCGACACTTCTCCACTGTGCAGGAGACAAAGTTTTCGATATTTTCCACGATTTCACAGACCAACAAAAGGGCATAGGCACAACCAACATTTTTGACGACGGCAAATGTAGTTTCGATTTGTAAGTGATTTTTTTGTGGTTTTGATTTGTTAGTGATTTTTTGTAGTTTTGATTTGTTAGTGATTTTTTGTAGTTTCGATTTGTTAGTGATTTTTTTGTAGTTTCGATTTGTTAGTGATTTTTTGTAGTTTTGATTTGTTAGTGATTTTTTTGTAGTTTCGATTTATTAGTGATTTTTTTGTAGTGTTGATTTGTTAGTGATTTTTTTGTAGTTTTGATTTGTTAGTGATTTTTTTGTAGTTTTGATTTGTTAGTGATTTTTTTGTAGTTTTGATTTGTTAGTGATTTTTTTGTAGTTTTGATTTATTAGTGATTTTTTTGTAGTTTCGATTTGTTAGTGATTTTTTTGTAGTTTCGATTTGTTAGTGAATTTTTTGAAGTTTCGATTTGTTAGTGATTTTTTTGTAGTTTCGATTTGTTAGTGATTTTTTTGTAGTTTTGATTTGTTAGTGATTTTTTTGTAGTTTCGATTTGTTAGTGATTTTTTTGTAGTTTCGATTTGTTAGTGATTTTTTGTAGTTTTGATTTCTTAGTGATTTTTTTGTAGTTTCGATTTGTTAGTGATTTTTCTGTAGTTTCGATTTGTTAGTGATTTTTTTGTAGTTTCGATTTGTTAGTGATTTTTTTGTAGTTTCGATTTGTTAGTGATTTTTTTGTAGTTTCGATTTGTTAGTGATTTTTCTGTAGTTTTGATATGTTAGTGATTTTTCTTTAGTTTTGATTTGTTAGTGATTTTTCTGTAGTTTCGATTTGTTAGTGATTTTTTTGTAGTTTCGATTTTTTAGTGATATTTCTGTAGTTTCGATTTGTTAGTGATTTTTCTGTAGTATCGATTTGTTAGTGATTTTTTTGTAGTTTCGATTTGTTAGTGATTTTTCTGTAGTTTCGATTTGTTAGTGATTTTTTTTAGTTTCGATTTGTTAGTGATTTTTTTGTAGTTTCGATTTGTTAGTGATTTTTTTGTAGTTTCGATTTGTTAGTGATTTTTTTGTAGTTTCGATTTGTTAGTGATTTTTCTGTAGTTTCGATTTGTTAGTGATTTTTTTGTAGTTTCGATTTGTTAGTGATTTTTTTGTAGTTTCGATTTGTTAGTGATTTTTTTGTAGTTTCGATTTGTTAGTGATTTTTTGTAGTTTCGATTTGTTAGTGATTTTTTTGTAGTTTCTATTTGTTAGTGATTTTTTTGTAGTTTCGATTTGCTAGTGATTTTTTTGTAGTTTCGATTTGTTAGTGATTTTTTTGTAGTTTTCATTTGTTAGTGATTTTTTTGTAGTTTTGATTTGTTAGTGATTTTTTTGTAGTTTCGATTTGTTAGTGATTTTTCTGTAGTTTCGATTTGTTAGTGATTTTTTTGTTGTTTCGATTTGTTAGTGATTTTTTTGTAGTTTCGATTTGTTAGTGATTTTTTTGTAGTTTCGATTTGTTAGTGATTTTTTTGTAGTTTCGATTTGTTAGTGATTTTTTTGTAGTTTCGATTTGTTAGTGATTTTTCTGTAGTTTCGATTTGTTAGTGATTTTTTGTAGTTTCGATTTGTTAGTGATTTTTTTGTAGTTTTGATTTGTTAGTGATTTTTTTGTAGTTTCGATTTGTTAGTGATTTTTTTGTAGTTTCGATTTGTTAGTGATTTTTTTGTAGTTTCGATTTGTTAGTGATTTTTTTGTAGTTTCGATTTGTTAGTGATTTTTTGGTAGTTTCGATTTGTTAGTGATTTTTTGTAGTTTCGATTTGTTAGTGATTTTTTTGTAGTTTTGATTTGTTAGTGATTTTTTTGTAGTTTTGATTTGTTAGTGATTTTTTTGTAGTTTCGATTTGTTAGTGATTTTTCTGTAGTTTCGATTTGTTAGTGATTTTTCTGTAGTTTTGATTTGTTAGTGATTTTTTTGTAGTTTCGATTTGTTAGTGATTTTTCTGTAGTTTCGATTTGTTAGTGATTTTTCTGTAGTTTCGATTTGTTAGTGATTTTTTTTGTAGTTTCGATTTGTTAGTGATTTTTTTGTAGTTTTCATTTGTTAGTGATTTTTTTGTAGTTTTGATTTGTTAGTGATTTTTTTGTAGTTTCGATTTGTTAGTGATTTTTCTGTAGTTTCGATTTGTTAGTGATTTTTTGTTGTTTCGATTTGTTAGTGATTTTTTTGTAGTTTCGATTTGTTAGTGATTTTTTTGTAGTTTCGATTTGTTAGTGATTTTTTTGTAGTTTCGATTTGTTAGTGATTTTTTTGTAGTTTCGATTTGTTAGTGATTTTTCTGTAGTTTCGATTTGTTAGTGATTTTTTGTAGTTTCGATTTGTTAGTGATTTTTTTGTAGTTTTGATTTGTTAGTGATTTTTTTGTAGTTTCGATTTGTTAGTGATTTTTTTGTAGTTTCGATTTGTTAGTGATTTTTTTGTAGTTTCGATTTGTTAGTGATTTTTTTGTAGTTTCGATTTGTTAGTGATTTTTTGGTAGTTTCGATTTGTTAGTGATTTTTTGTAGTTTCGATTTGTTAGTGATTTTTTTGTAGTTTTGATTTGTTAGTGATTTTTTTGTAGTTTTGATTTGTTAGTGATTTTTTTGTAGTTTCGATTTGTTAGTGATTTTTCTGTAGTTTCGATTTGTTAGTGATTTTTCTGTAGTTTTGATTTGTTAGTGATTTTTTTGTAGTTTCGATTTGTTAGTGATTTTTCTGTAGTTTCGATTTGTTAGTGATTTTTCTGTAGTTTCGATTTGTTAGTGATTTTTTTTGTAGTTTCGATTTGTTAGTGATTTTTTTGTAGTTTTCATTTGTTAGTGATTTTTTTGTAGTTTTGATTTGTTAGTGATTTTTTTGTAGTTTCGATTTGTTAGTGATTTTTCTGTAGTTTCGATTTGTTAGTGATTTTTTGTTGTTTCGATTTGTTAGTGATTTTTTTGTAGTTTCGATTTGTTAGTGATTTTTTTGTAGTTTCGATTTGTTAGTGATTTTTTTGTAGTTTCGATTTGTTAGTGATTTTTTTGTAGTTTCGATTTGTTAGTGATTTTTCTGTAGTTTCGATTTGTTAGTGATTTTTTGTAGTTTCGATTTGTTAGTGATTTTTTTGTAGTTTTGATTTGTTAGTGATTTTTTTGTAGTTTCGATTTGTTAGTGATTTTTTTGTAGTTTCGATTTGTTAGTGATTTTTTTGTAGTTTCGATTTGTTAGTGATTTTTTTGTAGTTTCGATTTGTTAGTGATTTTTCTGTAGTTTCGATTTGTTAGTGATTTTTTTGTAGTTTCGATTTGTTAGTGATTTTTTTGTAGTTTTGATTTGTTAGTGATTTTTTTGTAGTTTTGATTTGTTAGTGATTTTTTTGTAGTTTCGATTTGTTAGTGATTTTTCTGTAGTTTCGATTTGTTAGTGATTTTTTTTGTAGTTTTGATTTGTTAGTGATTTTTCTGTAGTTTCGATTTGTTAGTGATTTTTCTGTAGTTTCGATTTGTTAGTGATTTTTCTGTAGTTTTGATTTGTTAGTGATTTTTTTGTAGTTTCGATTTGTTAGTGATTTTTTTGTAGTTTCGATTTGTTAGTGATTTTTCTGTAGTTTCGATTTGTTAGTGATTTTTTGTAGTTTCGATTTGTTAGTGATTTTTCTGTAGTTTCGATTTGTTAGTGATTTTTCTGTAGTTTTGATTTGTTAGTGATTTTTTTGTAGTTTCGATTTGTTAGTGATTTTTTTGTAGTTTCGATTTGTTAGTGATTTTTCTGTAGTTTCGATTTGTTAGTGATTTTTCTGTAGTTTCGATTTGTTAGTGATTTTTTTGTAGTTTTGTTTTTTTAGTGATTTTTCTGTAGTTTCGATTTGTTAGTTTTTTTTGTAGTTTCGATTTGTTAGCTATTTTTCTGTAATTTTGATTTGTTAGTATTTTTTTGTAGTTTTGATTTGTTAGTGATTTTTTTTAGTTTCGATTTGTTAGTGATTTTTTTGTAGTTTCGATTTGTTAGTGATTTTTTTGTAGTTTCGATTTGTTAGTGATTTTTTTGTAGTTTCGATTTGTGAGTGATTTTTTTGTAGTTTCGATTTGTTAGTGATTTTTTTGTAGTTTCGATTTGTTAGTGATTTTTTTGTAGTTTCGATTTGTTAGTGATTTTTTTGTAGTTTTGATTTGTTAGTGATTTTTTTGTAGTTTCGATTTGTTAGTGATTTTTTTGTTGTTTCGATTTGTTGGTGATTTTTTTGTAGTTTCGATTTGTTAGTGATTTTTTTGTAGTTTCGATTTGTTCGTGATTTTTTTGTAGTTTCGATTTGTTAGTGATTTTTTTGTAGTTTCGATTTGTTAGTGATTTTTCTGTAGTTTCGATTTGTGAGTGATTTTTTGTAGTTTCGATTTGTTAGTGATTTTTTTGTAGTTTCGATTTGTTAGTGATTTTTTTGTAGTTTCGATTTGTTAGAGATTTTTTTGTAGTTTCGATTTGTTAGTGATCTTTTTGTAGTTTCGATTTGTTAGTGATTTTTTTGTAGTTTCGATTTGTTAGTGATTTTTTTGTAGTTTCGATTTGTTAGTGATTTTTTTGTAGTTTCGATTTGTTAGTGATTTTTTTGTAGTTTCGATTTGTTAGTGATTTTTTTGTAGTTTTGATTTGTTAGTGATTTTTTTGTAATTTTGATTTGTTAGTGATTTTTTTGTAGTTTCGATTTGTTAGTGATTTTTTGTAGTTTCGATTTGTTAGTGATTTTTCTGTAGTTTCGATTTGTTAGTGATTTTTTGTAGTTTCGATTTGTTAGTGATTTTTTTGTAGTTTCGATTTGTTAGTGATTTTTCTGTAGTTTCGATTTGTTAGTGATTTTTTGTAGTTTCGATTTGTTAGTGATTTTTTTGTAGTTTTCATTTGTTAGTGATTTTTTTGTAGTTTTGATTTGTTAGTGATTTTTTTGTAGTTTCGATTTGTTAGTGATTTTTTTGTAGTTTCGATTTGTTAGTGATTTTTTTGTTGTTTCGATTTGTTAGTGATTTTTTTGAAGTTTCGATTTGTTAGTGATTTTTTTGTAGTTTCGATTTGTTAGTGATTTTTTTGTAGTTTCGATTTGTTAGTGATTTTTTTGTAGTTTCGATTTGTTAGTGATTTTTCTGTAGTTTTGATTTGTTAGTGATTTTTGTAGTTTCGATTTGTTAGTGATTTTTTTGTAGTTTCGATTTGTTAGTGATTTTTCTGTAGTCTCGATTTGTTAGTGATTTTTCTGTAGTTTCGATTTGTTAGTGATTTTTTTGTAGTTTTGTTTTTTTAGTGATTTTTCTGTAGTTTCGATTTGTTAGTTTTTTTTTGTAGTTTCGATTTGTTAGCTATTTTTCTGTAATTTCGATTTGTTAGTATTTTTTTGTAGTTTTGATTTGTTAGTGATTTTTTTTAGTTTCGATTTGTTAGTGATTTTTTTGTAGTTTCGATTTGTTAGTGATTTTTCTGTAGTTTCGATTTGTTAGTGATTTTTTTGTAGTTTCGATTTGTTAGTGATTTTTTGTAGTATTGATTTGTTAGTGATTTTTTTGTAGTTTCGATTTGTTAGTGATTTTTCTGTAGTTTCGATTTGTTAGTGATTTTTTGTAGTTTCGATTTGCTAGTGATTTTTTGTAGTTTCGATTTGTTAGTGATTTTTCTGTAGTTTCGATTTGTTAGTGATTTTTTGTAGTTTCGATTTGTTAGTGATTTTTTTGTAGTTTCGATTTGTTAGTGATTTTTCTGTAGTTTCGATTTGTTAGTGATTTTTTGTAGTTTCGATTTGTTAGTGATTTTTTTGTAGTTTTCATTTGTTAGTGATTTTTTTGTAGTTTTGATTTGTTAGTGATTTTTTTGTAGTTTCGATTTGTTAGTGATTTTTTTGTAGTTTCGATTTGTTAGTGATTTTTTTGTTGTTTCGATTTGTTAGTGATTTTTTTGTAGTTTCGATTTGTTAGTGATTTTTCTGTAGTTTTGATTTGTTAGTGATTTTTGTAGTTTCGATTTGTTAGTGATTTTTTTGTAGTTTCGATTTGTTAGTGATTTTTCTGTAGTCTCGATTTGTTCGTGATTTTTCTGTAGTTTCGATTTGTTAGTGATTTTTTGTAGTTTTGTTTTTTTAGTGATTTTTCTGTAGTTTCGATTTGTTAGTTTTTTTTTGTAGTTTCGATTTGTTAGCTATTTTTCTGTAATTTCGATTTGTTAGTATTTTTTTGTAGTTTTGATTTGTTAGTGATTTTTTTTAGTTTCGATTTGTTAGTGATTTTTTTGTAGTTTCGATTTGTTAGTGATTTTTCTGTAGTTTCGATTTGTTAGTGATTTTTTTGTAGTTTCGATTTGTTAGTGATTTTTTGTAGTTTCGATTTGTTAGTGATTTTTTTGTAGTTTCGATTTGTTAGTGATTTTTCTGTAGTTTCGATTTGTTAGTGATTTTTTGTAGTTTCGATTTGTTAGTGATTTTTTTGTAGTTTCGATTTGTTAGTGATTTTTTGTAGTTTTGATTTCTTAGTGATTTTTCTGTAGTTTCGATTTGTTAGTGATTTTTCTGTAGTTTCGATTTGTTAGTGATTTTTCTGTAGTTTTGATTTCTTAGTGATTTTTTTGTAGTTTCGATTTGTTAGTGATTTTTTTGTAGTTTCGATTTGTTAGTGATTTTTTGTAGTTTCGATTTGTTAGTGATTTTTCTGTAGTTTCGATTTGTTAGTGATTTTTTTGTAGTTTTGTTTTTTTAGTGATTTTTCTGTAGTTTCGATTTGTTAGTTTTTTTTTGTAGTTTCGATTTGTTAGCTATTTTTCTGTAATTTCGATTTGTTAGTATTTTTTTGTAGTTTCGATTTGTTAGTGATTTTTCTGTAGTTTTGATTTGTTAGTGATTTTTTTGTAGTTTTGATTTGTTAGTGATTTTTTTGTAGTTTCGATTTGTTAGTGATTTTTTGTAGTTTCGATTTGTTAGTGAATTTTTTGTAGTTTCGATTTGTTAGTGATTTTTTTGTAGTTTCGATTTGTTAGTGATTTTTTTGTAGTTTTGATTTGTTAGTGATTTTTTGTAGTTTCGATTTGTTAGTGATTTTTCTGTAGTTTCGATTTGTTAGTGATTTTTTGTAGTTTCGATTTGTTAGTGATTTTTTTGTAGTTTCGATTTGTTAGTGATTTTTTTGTAGTTTTGATTTGTTAGTGATTTTTCTGTAGTTTCGATTTGTTAGTGATTTTTCTGTAGTTTCGATTTGTTAGTGATTTTTCTGTAGTTTTGTTTTCTTAGTGATTTTTTTGTAGTTTCGATTTGTTAGTGATTTTTTTGTAGTTTCGATTTGTTAGTGATTTTTTTGTAGTTTCGATTTGTTAGTGATTTTTCTGTAGTTTCGATTTGTTAGTGATTTTTTTGTAGTTTTGTTTTTTTAGTGATTTTTCTGTAGTTTCGATTTGTTAGTGATTTTTTTGTAGTTTCGATTTGTTAGCTATTTTTCTGTAATTTCGATTTGTTAGTATTTTTTGTAGTTTTGATTTGTTAGTGATTTTTCTGTAGTTTTGATTTGTTAGTGATTTTTTTGTAGTTTTGATTTGTTAATGATTTTTTTGTAGTTTCGATTTGTTAGTGATTTTTTGTAGTTTCGATTTTAGTGAATTTTTTGTAGTTTCGATTTAGTTAGTTGTAGTGATTTTTCTGTAGTATCGATTTGTTAGTGATTTTTTGTAGTTTCGATTTGTTAGTGATTTTTTTGTAGTTTCGATTTATTAGTTTTTTTTTGTAGTTTCGATTTGTTAGTGATTTTTCTGTAGTTTCGATTTGTTAGTGATTTTTTTGTAGTTTTGATTTGTTAGTGATTTTTTTGTAGTTTCGATTTGTTAGTGATTTTTTGTAGTTTCGATTTGTTAGTGAATTATTTGTAGTTTCGATTTGTTAGAGATTTTTTTGTAGTTTCGATTTGTTAGTGATTTTTTTGTAGTTTCGATTTGTTAGTGATTTTTCTGTAGTTTCGATTTGTTAGTGATTTTTTTGTAGTTTCGATTTGTTAGTGATTTTTTTGTAGTTTCGATTTGTTAGTGATTTTTTTGTAGTTTCGATTTGTTAGTGATTTTTCTGTAGTTTCGATTTGTTAGTGATTTTTTTGTAGTTTCGATTTGTTAGTGATTTTTTTGTAGTTTCGATTAGTTAGTGATTTTTTTGTAGTTTCGATTTGTTAGTGATTTTTCTGTAGTTTCGATTTGTTAGTGATTTTTCTGTAGTTTCGATTTGTTAGTGATTTTTCTGTAGTTTTGTTTTCTTAGTGATTTTTTTGTAGTTTCGATTTGTTAGAGATTTTTTTGTAGTTTCGATTTGTTAGTGATTTTTTTGTAGTTTCGATTTGTTAGTGATTTTTTTGTAGTTTTGATTTGTTAGTGATTTTTTGTAGTTTCGATTTGTTAGTGATTTTTCTGTAGTTTCGATTTGTTAGTGATTTTTTGTAGTTTCGATTTGTTAGTGATTTTTTTGTAGTTTCGATTTGTTAGTGATTTTTTTGTAGTTTTGATTTGTTAGTGATTTTTCTGTAGTTTCGATTTGTTAGTGATTTTTCTGTAGTTTCGATTTGTTAGTGATTTTTCTGTAGTTTTGTTTTCTTAGTGATTTTTTTGTAGTTTCGATTTGTTAGTGATTTTTTTGTAGTTTCGATTTGTTAGTGATTTTTTTGTAGTTTCGATTTGTTAGTGATTTTTCTGTAGTTTCGATTTGTTAGTGATTTTTTTGTAGTTTTGTTTTTTTAGTGATTTTTCTGTAGTTTCGATTTGTTAGTGATTTTTTTGTAGTTTCGATTTGTTAGCTATTTTTCTGTAATTTCGATTTGTTAGTATTTTTTGTAGTTTTGATTTGTTAGTGATTTTTCTGTAGTTTTGATTTGTTAGTGATTTTTTTGTAGTTTTGATTTGTTAATGATTTTTTTGTAGTTTCGATTTGTTAGTGATTTTTTGTAGTTTCGATTTTAGTGAATTTTTTGTAGTTTCGATTTAGTTAGTTGTAGTGATTTTTCTGTAGTATCGATTTGTTAGTGATTTTTTGTAGTTTCGATTTGTTAGTGATTTTTTTGTAGTTTCGATTTATTAGTTTTTTTTTGTAGTTTCGATTTGTTAGTGATTTTTCTGTAGTTTCGATTTGTTAGTGATTTTTTTGTAGTTTTGATTTGTTAGTGATTTTTTTGTAGTTTCGATTTGTTAGTGATTTTTTGTAGTTTCGATTTGTTAGTGAATTATTTGTAGTTTCGATTTGTTAGAGATTTTTTTGTAGTTTCGATTTGTTAGTGATTTTTTTGTAGTTTCGATTTGTTAGTGATTTTTCTGTAGTTTCGATTTGTTAGTGATTTTTTTGTAGTTTCGATTTGTTAGTGATTTTTTTGTAGTTTCGATTTGTTAGTGATTTTTTTGTAGTTTCGATTTGTTAGTGATTTTTCTGTAGTTTCGATTTGTTAGTGATTTTTTTGTAGTTTCGATTTGTTAGTGATTTTTTTGTAGTTTCGATTAGTTAGTGATTTTTTTGTAGTTTCGATTTGTTAGTGATTTTTCTGTAGTTTCGATTTAGTTAGTTGTAGTGATTTTTCTGTAGTATCGATTTGTTAGTAATTTTTTTGTAGTTTCGATTTGTTAGTGATTTTTTTGTAGTTTCGATTTGTTAGTTTTTTTTGTAGTTTCGATTTGTTAGTGATTTTTCTGTAGTTTCGATTTGTTAGTGATTTTTTTGTAGTTTCGATTTGTTAGTGATTTTTTTGTAGTTTCGATTTGTTAGTGATTTTTTTGTAGTTTTGATTTGTTAGTGATTTTTTTGTCGTTTTGATTTGTTAGTGATTTTTTGTAGTTTCGATTTGTTAGTGATTTTTTCGTAGTTTCGATTTGTTAGTGATTTTTTTGTAGTTTCGATTTGTTAGTGATTTTTTGTAGTTTCGATTTGTTAGTGATTTTTTTGTAGTTTCGATTTGTTAGTGATTTTTCTGTAGTTTCGATTTGTTAGTGATTTTTTGTAGTTTCGATTTGTTAGTGATTTTTTTGTAGTTTCGATTTGTTAGTGATTTTTTTGTAGTTTTGATTTGTTAGTGATTTTTCTGTAGTTTCGATTTGTTAGTGATTTTTCTGTAGTTTCGATTTGTTAGTGATTTTTTGTAGTTTCGATTTGTTAGTGATTTTTTTGTAGTTTCGATTTGCTAGTGATTTTTTTGTAGTTTTGATTTGTTAGCTATTTTTCTGTAATTTCGATTTGTTAGTATTTTTTTGTAGTTTTGATTTGTTAGTGATTTTTCTGTAGGTTTGATTTGTTAGTGATTTTTTTGTAGCTTTGATTTGTTAGTGATTTTTTTTGTAGTTTCGATTTGTTAGTGATTTTTTGTAGTTTCGATTTGTTAGTGAATTTTTTGTAGTTTCGATTTGTTAGTGATTTTTTTGTAGTTTTGATTTGTTAGTGATTTTTTTGTAGTTTCGATTTGTTAGTGATTTTTTTGTAGTTTCCATTTGTTAGTGATTTTTTTGTAGTTTCGATTTGTTAGTGATTTTTCTGTAGTTTCGATTTGTTAGTGATTTTTCTGTAGTTTCGATTTGTTAGTGATTTTTTTGTAGTTTCGATTTGTTAGTGATTTTTTTGTAGCTTCGATTTGTTAGTGATTTTTTTTGTAGTTTCGATTTGTTAGTGATTTTTCTGTAGTTTCGATTTGTTAGTGATTTTTTTGTAGTTTCGATTTGTTTAGTAATTTTTTTGTAGTTTCGATTTGTTAGTGATTTTTTTGTAGTTTCGATTGGTTAGTGATTTTTCTGTAGTTTCGATTTAGTTAGTTGTAGTAATTTTTCTGTAGTATCGATTTGTTAGTGATTTTTGTAGGTTCGATTTGTTAGTGATTTTTTTGTAGTTTCGATTTATTAGTTTTTTTTGTAGTTTCGATTTGTTAGTGATTTTTCTGTAGTTTCGATTTGTTAGTGATTTTTTTGTAGTTTTGATTTGTTAGTGATTTTTTTGTAGTTTCGATTTGTTAGTGATTTTTTGTAGTTTCGATTTGTTAGTGATTTTTTTGTAGTTTCGATTTGTTAGTGATTTTTTTGTAGTTTCGATTTGTTAGTGATTTTTCTGTAGTTTCGATTTGTTAGTGATTTTTTTGTAGTTTCGATTTGTTAGCGATTTTTTGTAGTTTCGATTTGTTAGTGATTTTTTTGTAGTTTCGATTTGTTAGTGATTTTTCTGTAGTTTCGATTTGTTAGTGATTTTTTTGTAGTTTCGATTTGTTAGTGATTTTTTTGTAGTTTCGATTGGTTAGTGATTTTTCTGTAGTTTCGATTTAGTTAGTTGTAGTGATTTTTCTGTAGTATCGATTTGTTAGTGATTTTTTTGTAGTTTCGATTTGTTAGTGATTTTTTTGTAGTTTCGATTTGTTTGTTTTTTTTTTGTAGTTTTGATTTGTTAATGATTTTTTTGTAGTTTCGATTTGTTAGTGATTTTTTGTAGTTTCGATTTGTTAGTGAATTTTTTGTAGTTTCGATTCGTTAGTGATTTTTTTGTAGTTTCGATTTGTTAGTGATTTTTCTGTAGTTTTGATTTGTTAGTTATTTTTCTGTAGTTTTGATTTGTTAGTGATTTTTCTGTAGTTTCGATTTGTTAGTGATTTTTCTGTAGTTTCGATTTTTTAGTGATATTTCTGTAGTTTCGATTTGTTAGTGATGTTTCTGTAGTTTCGATTTGTTAGTGATTTTTTTGTAGTTTCGAGTTGTTAGTGATTTTTTTATAGTTTCGATTTGTTAGTGATGTTTCTGAAGTTTCGATTTAGTTAGTTGTAGTGATTTTTCTGTAGTATCGATTTGTTAGTGATTTTTTTGTAGTTTCGATTTGTTAGTGATTTTTTGTAGTTTCGATTTCTTAGTTTTTTTTTTGTAGTTTTGATTTGTTAGTGATTTTTCTGTAGTTTCGATTTGTTAGTGATTTTTTTGTAGTTTCGATTTGTTAGAGATTTTTTTGTAGTTTCGATTTGTTAGTGATTTTTTGTAGTTTCGATTTGTTAGTGAATTTGTTGTAATTTCGATTTGTTAGCGATTTTTTTGTAGTTTCGATTTGTTAGTGATTTTTCTGTTGTTTCGATTTGTTAGTAATTTTTTTGTAGTTTCGATTTGTTAGCGATTTTTTTGTAGTTTCGATTTGTTAGTGATTTTTTTGTAGTTTCGATTTGTTAGTGATTTTTTTGTAGTTTCGATTTGTTAGTGATTTTTTTGTAGTTTCGATTTGTTAGTGATTTTTTTGTAGTTTCGATTTGTTAGTGATTTTTTTGTAGTTTCGATTTGTTAGTGATTTTTCTGTAGTTTCGATTTGTTAGTGATTTTTTTGTAGTTTCGATTTGTTAGTGATTTTTTAGTAGTTTCGGGCGATTATGAAACTATAAAAAAGTCACTAACAAATCATTGTATGCTGCAAAAGAACATGTCATACGAAATTATCAAGTTTTGACAGGCCATGCAAGGCCCGGACGAAAGCTTAGACTCGTATCATGCACCACTATGGACTCTAGCCTCCACATGAGATTTTGAAGATAAAGACAGAGATCCTAGCCCAAATTTTTCAGGCGTGAACATCCTCTAAATTCAGAAGGAAGGTGCTAAGAGACAACTAAAGCAAGTCCTGGACGAAGCGAAGGCAATCGAACTGGCTTATACGCGTGCCGCAGACATGGAACGTAATGAACTACACGCTCTTTACAGCAACGAGAACCACACGCGTCTCACACGTAGAAATAGCGAAAATTTCAACACCAACGGCAGTAAAGACAGTTGTGAATAAACGCGGCAAAACAGTTGCCATGACACTGAGATTTTGAAGATAAAGAGAGAGATCCTAGCCCAAATTTTGCAGGCGTGCACATCCTCTAAAGTCAGAAGGAAGGTGCTAAGAGACAACTAAAGCAAGTCCTGGACGAAGCGAAGGCAATCGAACTGGCTTATACGCGTGCCGCAGACATGGAACGTAATGAACTACACGCTCTTTACAGCAAACGTGTCATGATTGTGGATATTCTTCTACACACCTGACTTGTCCAGTCCGAGGGAAAGAATGCAATAATTGCCACAAGAAAAACCACTTTGCAAGCGCATGCAAAGCAAAGCCGGTAAGAGTAATTCGTTTCACCAATCCTCCCCCGGTATCCTCCTCTACGTCTAGTGACGAGTCTGTGTACTCTGTGAAATTTACACCGTCAATTAAGACACCAAAAGTTACCGCCCTTGTCAATAATTCCCCTGTAATGTTTGTGGTAGACACGGGTGCTAGTGTCAATATAATTGCTGGACACATATATGATGGTTTAAAACACAGACCACGTATAAACAAAACAACGACCCGGATATTTGCGTACAGACCTAAACATGCCATACCCATCCGAGGATTTATTAATGCGAGCATAGAATTTTGTGATAAATCCTGTAGGGCTAAGATATTTGTGGTCAACAGCGACAATCCTTTAGTTGGACTGCAGAACCTCTTGAGTGGTCATTCTGCTGAAGCACTGGGAATGATAACGTTTAACTTCACGTTCCATGTGACGGTCCCAAATCAAGATGAGTTCCCCGCACTGTTTGATGGAAGTCAGATCATTCTTGGGCATGACACAGTATGTGGCTCGATTTATTCCACATTATGCCACTATTAGTGAACCACTGAGACGGCTCACAAAAAAAGATACTAATTGGAGATGGGCAGAAGAAGAAGAAGCTGCAAACAAGTTAAAGGAAGCTCTGACTGGAGCTAAGGTGATGGCATACTTCGACCTGAAGAAAGACACCGACATCCTGGTAGATGCAAGCCCAGTTGGATTAGGTGCAGCTCTGACACAAGATGGGAAGGTGCTATGCTATGCCAGTCATGCCCTCACAGATGTAGAACAGCGATGCTCTCAAACTGAGAGAGAGATCTTAGCCGTCGTATATCCACCTGAACATTTTCATCTCAATTTATATGGAGCGAGATTCAAAATCACCACCGGCCATCATCCTCTTCTTGGTATTGTAAAAAGTCTTAAACCGACAACAACAAGGATTGAACACTGGTGCATTCGTCTCATGCCCTACCAGTACAACCTGGTATACCATCCCGGGAAAGATGACCAAAACCCTGCAGACTGAGTCGTCACCCACAACACATACCATCTAAAGACAATGTAGCAGAAGCCTGTCAATTTTTTCCCTATTCAAGGATGAAATTTCAATACACAATGGTCTCGTCCTTTGAGGACACTGGTTTGTAATTCCCTCAAAATTAAGGAAGAGATCAGTCTCACCAGGGCATGGTCAAAACCAAGCAGCTAATAAGGGAAAAGGTGTGGTTCCCAGGAATCGATAGACTGGTGGAGGAAGCAATACATGGATGCATTCCTTGCCAAGCCTCAGACCCAAGGCACATGAGCTGCGAACCCATACACTCCTCACCACTACCAGTTGCACCATAGACTGAAATCTCAGTCGATTTTGCAGGTCCGATGTGTTAGTCATAATCAACGATTACAGCCGATTCCCTGAAGTGGAGGTAATACCCTCAATATCTGCGTGTACAGTCATTCCCCATCTAAATGTGATCTTTGCTAGACAAGGATATCCGACCGTTCTAAAATCCGATAATGGTCCTCCATTTCAAGGACAAGACTTTAGAGACTTAGCAGCACAAACATGTTTCAAACATAGATGCATTACACTTCTATGGCAAATGGTGAAGTAGAGCGTTTTATGCGCACCCTAAAAAAATACATTCTTGCAGCCATGGTAGAAAGCCACAACTGGAAGACCCAGTTACCACATTTCCTAAGGCAATATAGAGCCCCTCCCCCATACCACCACAAAAATATCTCCATTTGAAGCATGTACGGGTCGAAAAATGAACATCGGCATACTAAATGGTATCAAAAGCCCAGTAACACGGCCGATGCATGAAAAACTAAAAGAAAATGACTCCAAAGGAAAGGAGAAGATGAAGGGGTACGCTGATAGAAAGACAAAAACAACAGCTCTCAGCCAGGGTGATAAGGTCTTGATCAGACAGAAGAGGCAAAACAAACCGTCACCACCATACAATCCTAAACCATATACCATTACAAAAATGAAGGGAAATATGATAACGGTTCAGAGAGGAAATCACCAAGTGACTAAAAACTCTTCTTTGCTAAAACGCATAACACTTAGGGATGAAAACCCTGACTCTGAGGTGAGTACAATCCACACACCCCAGAAGACCTGGAAACGCCCAAAACACAAATAGCTGACCAGTTACCAAGACGAAATCCATCTCGGAAAAGACTGCCTCGAGCCAGACTTAAAGACTTCATAATATAAGATGAAAAAATAAATAAATAAAATAAAATGAATAAACAAAATAAAAAAATAGTCAGTAAAATAAAACAGCTCGTCCCACCAAGATGGGAGGGATGTGATGTCAACAAGTAAAGGGACATAACCCTAAGAGTTATCTACCCTTAGATGCGCACTCTCTAATAAAGTAAGCTCAGCAAGCAGTTATCTGGCGACGGATCTACTGTTGACACCTATGTCTGTGTTGTTGTTCTTTAATGCTGTTTGATTCTCTGACTTACAGAAGGGTCCTACCAATTCACATCCACATCCAAATATTAATTTAGTGAGATCTCCAATTTACAGATAGGTCCTACTGACTCACATCCACAACCAAATATAAATTGAGTGAGATCTCTGAGTTACAGAAGGGTCCTACCAATTAACATCCACATCCCAAATTTAATATAGTGAGATCTCCGACTTACAGAAGGATCCTACTAAGTAACATCTACATTCAAATATAAATTTAATGAGATCACCAACTTACAGAAGGTCCTACCAAGTAACATCCACATCCAAATATTAATTAAGTGAGACCTCCGACTAACAGAAGTGTCCTAGCAAGTCACATCCAAATATAAATTTTGTGATATCTCTGACTTACAGAAGCACCATACCGAGTAATATCAACATCCAAATATAAATTTAGGGAGATCTCCAGCTGACAGAAGGCTCCTATCATGCCACATCCACATACCATTATAAACTTATGAGATCACCCACTTCCAGAAGGGTCCTACCAAGTCACAACCACATCCAAATATAAATTTAGTGAGATTTCTCACTGACAGAACGGTCCTACTGAGTCACATCCACATCCAAATATAAATTTAGTGAGATTTCTCACTGACAGAACGGTCCTACTGAGTCACATCCACATCCAAATATAAATTTAGTGAGATTTCTCACTGACAGAACGGTCCTACTGAGTCACATCCACATCCAAATATAAATTTAGTGAGATTTCTCACTGACAGAACGGTCCTACTGAGTCACAACCACATCCAAATATAAATTTAGTGAGATTTCTCACTGACAGAACGGTCCTACTGAGTCACAACCACATCCAAATATAAATTTAGTGAGATTTCTCACTGACAGAACGGTCCTACTGAGTCACATCCACATCCAAATATAAATTTAGTGATATCTCTGACTTACAGAAGGGTCATACCGAGTCACATCCACATCTCAAAATAAATTTAGTTAGATCTCCAGCTTACAGAAGGCTTCTACCATGCTATATCCACATAACATTATAAATTTAGTGAGGTCACCCACTTACAAAAGGGTCCTACCAAGTCACATCCACATCCAAATATAAATTGTTGTGGAGACGCCTACTAATTAACATAGGCGGGTGAGTGAGATATATAAAGGTATCAATCACCAATACCGAGAGAGTCCGGCAACGACCGTCAAATAGGCAAGACGCTTATGCTGCCTCCAGTAAGACATTCAACACGCCACTTGCTGGAATATTTCCAACTGAAGTATATCTGAAGACATGTAAATATGTATATAACTTTTCTTCCTAATATATTATTGTATACCTTTACTTTCGTGTTCTTGTTAATTATTTGTGCAGACACAACAGTGGCGATGGGAATTCGAAAAAAGACTTAAGCGGGATAAAATCCATTATTAAAACAGAACAGCGGCGTTGAGAATTCAAAAAAAAAAAAGACTTAGGCAGGAAAAAATCCACCAAACAGTGGCATCAAGAATTCGAAAAAAGACTTACGCGGGAAAATCCACTACTAAATTCAACAGTGGTGTACTAAAAATACGTACTCGAGAAAAATTGAAAAAAAAAAACGTACTCGAAGGAAAAAAAAATCTACTGTTGGACACAACAGTAACATCGAGGATTTTGAAAAAGATTTACTTGAGAATTCACTGTAGACACAGCGACAGTATTCAAAAAATACTTTACGCGCAAAGTTATCACGGTCGAAAAAAAACAAAACAAAAGAAAAACAAACGAAAGTAACTACAAAATTGTCAAACGAGTTATTCAAACACTGGATACTTGAAAGCAAAATACCAATAACCTTTTCACAGTGACTACAAAAGTCAAAGAAAAAAAAAAGGTGCTTTCGCTAGCAAAATACCAGTAACCATTTCAAAGTGACTACAAAAGTCAAAGAAAAAAAAAAGGTGTTTTCGCTAGCAAAATACCAGTAACCATTTCAAAGTGACTACAAACGTCAAAGAAAAAAAAAAGGTTTTTGCTAGTACATCATGAACTAAATTATGCAAATTGTCTTGAAGGAGAAAAGTGATCATTTCAACAAACGACAGCATACCAGAAGAGGAGAACCAGGATTTTCCCTTCAGTCAGGTCGAGATGTGATGCCTCGCCTGACCCAATCAAACACAATCATAAAGCAAACTCAAGCCAGCGATTAAAAAAAGTTTATGTGCTCCTACTACGTCCACTTCATCAATATATAAATACCAGTCTTTTCGACAACAGACAGAAAACAGTCCTGTTCAATCTGAAGGCAGGGGCAGCACAGCCATCCGAACGTTCGATTCGAGAAGTCCAAACCGACATAGACGACATGTTGGCAGCTTTAAAACTAACGACTTCAACAGCAACCCATACGAATCAGAAAGAAAACGATTGCAATTTGGTTATCCATCAACAAGCCATCCGGGACGTCATGAAATAGCAGAAATTATTCCGCCCAGGGGATGATGTCAACCAATTCATCACGGCATTGAACAAACCCTACACCATCCACGTCACACCAGAACTGGATAGATATCCCAGCCTGGAGGGCGAGTTCATCAAGTCGGCGAAAGATTTACTCGACCAGGGTATATTTCAATAGATGATTGATTCAAAAACAGACTCATCCACTTTCGAAGCACTAAAAGAATATCTGCAAGCAGCCCATGGCAGCCAGATGACGAACTTCCAACACCTCAGTCGAGCCTGGGACATGGAACGACAAAACGGGGAAAAGTTGACCGACTTCGCGGGCCATCTGGAAAACACCTTGAGAGAAGCAGCTGTCCACAAACAAAATACAAAAAGGACAAAAACACGGAATTGACCGTGGATGGGCTTGTATCCATCATAGGCGCAATGCTGATGAGTGAAAAGGTTAAGGTCTGGAACCCAAACCTTTACCCCCACCTCGTCAGAACAATGGACAACCACTACAGCGCAACTGGCATAGCCTGTGAAGCCTAAAGGTACATCGATCGCGGCGTAAAATCTGACGTCACTGCTGCTCTTGAAACCACATACTACTCGCAAAAACCACAGCACTCTCATCACAAAGACAGCGCACTTAGGACGGACCTACCACCCCGATCCAATGCACGGCCCCATCAATACCAAACAAGCCCCAACAACCAACCAAAACATGGCCATCATCAAACAATCAAAGACCGCCAGCACCCGCCATGTACTCCACTGTGCAAGAATCACTTCAGGGGACGACCATGCTTCCGTGGACAAAACTGCCCGTATCATCACCCACCTCACACCCAAGCACAAGCCCTTGTCACAACAACAAATGACAGCATACCAGAAGAGGAGAACCAGGATTTTCCCTTCAGTCAGGTCGAGATGTGATGCCTCGCCTGACCCAACCCAATAACAGTCATCACATTTACAACATCAACAATGTTTCCCCGTATGCCAGAGATACCTCAAAGACCTCCCATGCTTACAATTCAGATGCAGATACCAACACCCACCCAAGGAATTTCGATGCACACAACCACCATCATACAACCAAAGTCACCACAGCAGCAGTTACAACCATTATCGACGCAACAGCAACGGCTACATCCACAGTAACAGGCAATACGACATAGATACACTATATCCGAAATGTGCTTCACATTCCTGCATCACCACCCCTTACCAGGAAGTCAATACGGACGGAACTCGACCTCCAGCAAGAATAACAAGGGGACAACTACCCGTGCGTTTCAGAGACTTTATCATGTAAATATGATCGAGATCTGGGGGAGCATTGTTATATCGCATATCCCTCCATATTTTCATGAACCGAAAACCAGCAATGGTGACACTAGGACAAATCTGTTCGTTGGTACAATGCAAATGAACACAATAAACACACACGACAACTCCAAATCTCATTTCTTTAGATACACACATCATTAGAATAACTCGCACCTTACTTCAACAAAGAAAACCGCCACAGAAAGCCGCACAGCAAAAGACAAAACCAAAATACAAAACACAAACATCACAGCAAACACAACTCCTAAGCATATAAACACCAATATATAATTCACATAACAATGCAACTGTACAACACAGACTAGATTACATTCACAATTTTGTTAGCTTCAAATCGATATAACACATGCATACATGCACCAAACAGACAGTTCACTACAACACATTATAGCACGAAAAACAAACACAATCATAAAGCAAACTCAAGCCAGCGATTAAAAAAACTTTGTGCTCCTACTACGCCCGCTTCATCAATATATAAATACCGGCCTTTTCGACAACAGACGGACTGGCCCTAGCATGGCATGCTGTGAACACGCTCCGTTTTCAGCCAGCATCCGGCCCCTCTTCAGCGACATCAGACTCAGAGCTTACTATGCCAGCATCGCCCACCGCTGCCATCTCACCTGCGATCCTGATACAAACCCCTTTCCTTCTTCTTCTGATACCAAATCACCACCTCTCACCAACCCCGCCAAGCGACATCAGCTAACAAGGATCGCCAGACACGCTAAGCCACATTTCTGCCATCATCACCCCGCACCCAACCGAATCCAAAAAACTTTGATCGTTGACGATTTTATCTCTATGCCCGACCGTCCATCATAACGACGACGCCTTAAATCTTTGATTTGGTGAGAAATAAAATATATATATATTTAACCTTACTCGGTCGTCTGTATTTTTCTTGCAACCATATGCTTGTTTATTACAGTTAGATTTCGCTGAGACCATAAAGCTTCAAAAGTCAAGTAAAGGTGCACGAACAGTGACAGGAGACGAAATAAAATTCGAAGGAGAGGTCATCCTGCCCATTAATTTAAATGGCACGATGAAGAAATTGAAAATCTTCATAATTAAAGAAAGTAAGAACTTATTGGGAATTGACTGGATTGAAAAATTCAATCTTTGCGATAAACAAATGAACGCTTTTTGTAAAAAAATAACCAACATCAGAAAATATTAAAAACGATCGAAAAAAGAAATTCCCAGAAATATTTACTACTGGACTGGGAAGATGCAATAAATTTAAGGCTTTGTTCAAGCTAAAAAAAGGATGCAACACCGGTGTTTAAGAAAAAATGGAATGAATGTACCGTTCACCGATTTAGACAAAATAAATAGCAAACTCGATAGACTCGAAAAAAACAGGCAGCTTATCGAAAATCGAAACTAGCGTCTGGGCAGCCCCTACGGTGTACATAAAAAAAAAAGTCTGAACAAATTCAGGACACTACTTTCGGCAGAAAGGGTCACTCTCAAATAGAAAAAGAGGGGTTAAGCATCATTTTCGCGGTGACGAAATTCCACCGTTACCTGTATGGGAGATACTTTATACTGGAAACAGATTACAAGTCCCTAGTAACAATCTTCGGCTCAAAAAAGGGTTTGCCAGTATATACGGCAAATCGCCTACTGCGTTGGGGTACGATTTTGCTAAATTATGATTTTCAAATAAAACATCTGGATTCGAAAAAAATAGGTCATGCGGATGGCCTGTCAAGGCTTATACCGAAAATGGAGAAAACCCTTGAAGAGTCAGTAATTGCAGCTATATGTTCCAACTATGAGGAAAAAAACATGGTGGCGAATATAATAAAAGAATTACCAGTCACGTTAACCGATATAAAAAGGGAGGCTGAAAATGACGATGTCATCACAGACATAAAGAAAAAAATAAGGGAAAATAATGAAAAAACACAAAGCATATTTTCCGTATGCAATGATGTTTTATTATATATTGTTATCCCGAAAACCTTGCAGAAAAAGATCTTACGTGATTTTCATACAGAACACGCGGGTATAAATAGGATGAAGGCACTTCTGCGGAGTTACGTTTACTGGCGTAACATGGATGTGGATATTGCACTAACAGTAAACAAGTGTAAAGGTTGTGCGTTAGCCACTAAGGCACGAACCGATAGTCCATAAACCTTGGGAAAAAAATGACCATCCATGGTCACGCATTCATATAGACTTTGCTGGACCGACCGAAGGACAATACTGCCTAATCATAGTAGATAGTTTTTCCAGATGGCCTGAAGTAAAGTGTTTCAAGAACCCGATGACAAATAACACAATAAGTTTTCTGCATGAAACATTTGCACGTTTTGGTGTGCCAGACATTATAGTCACAGATAACGGAACACAATTTACATCAAATGATTTCAAGGACTTTTGTGACACTTTTCAGGTAAAACATATAACTACACCACCGTTCCATCCTAGATCAAATCGATTACTGGAAAGGTTTATAGACACAATAAAACATGCAGTTAGAAAGTTAATAGGGACCCCGACGGATAAAGCATTACAACAATTCCTGCAAATATACAGGATAACTAAGAACCCAAATACACCGTCGAAATTATCGCCAGCAGAATTAATGTTTGCTAGAAAAATAAAATCACCATTTGATAAATTAATACGAAAGCAAGCAATCGTCCATAAAACTACGCACACATCACATAAAAGGTTTAAACCTGGTGATCAGGTATATTTTAAATGTTTTAAAAATAATATTCATATTGGGAGTTTGGTACAGTAGATAAACGTATCGGCGACTTGGTCTACATGATAAAAGGTCCAAAAGGGATACACAAAAGACATCAAAATCAATTGAGAAAACGTCATAGGAAGGACAACAAACATGACAAACCTGATGAAAAGGAAGATCCAATTGAAGTGTTTGATATCGAACCACCACTAAACATGCCTGAACCGAGAAGATCGGGAAGGAAAATAAAGTTTACAGAACCAATTATAATGAACCCCAAGAGGAAAAGATATTGAAATCTGCACGACTTCAAATCTTGGGAGGGGGGGGGGAGACGTCTACTAATTAACATAGGCGGGTGAGTGAGATATATAAAGGTATCAATCACTAATACCGGGAGAGTCCGGCAATGACAGTCAAATGTTGCCTCCAGTAAGACATGCAACATGCCACATGCCAGAATATCTCCAACTGAAGTATATCTGAAGACATGTAAATATGTATATAACTTTTCTTCCTAATATATTATTGTATACCTTTACTTTCGTGTTCTTGTTAATTATTTGTGCAGACACAACATAAATTTACAGAGATCTCTAACTTACAGAAGGCCACTACCGAGTCAAATCCACATCCAAATATAAATTTAGTGAGATCTCTAACTTACAGAAGGATCCTACCGAATAACATCAACATCACAATATAAATTTAGTGAGATCTCTGACCTACAGAAGGGTCCTACCGAGTCATATCCGCATTCAAATATAAATTTAGTGAGATCTCCGACATACAGGATGCTCATACCGAGTCACATCCACATTCAAATATAAATTTACTGAGATCCCTACCTTACAGAAGGGTCCTACCAAATCACATCCACACTCAAAATATAAATTTAGTGGGATCTCAGACATACAAAAGGGTCCTACCGAACCACATCTACACTTAATGTAAATTTAGTGATATATCTGACTTAGAGAAGGGTCCTACCGAGTCACATCCACATCCAAATATAAACTTAGTGAGATCTCATACATACAGAAAGGGTCCTACCTAGTCACATCCACATCGAAATATAAATTTAGTGAGATCTCTTACATTTAGAAAATTCCTCCCATGTCTCAGCCACATCCAAATATGAATTCAGTGAGCTCTCTGACTTACAGAAGGGTTCTACCGAGTTACATCCACATCCAAATATAAATTATGTGAGATCTCAGACTCACAGACAGGTCATCTGGGAGTCACAACCACATCCAAATGTAAATTTAGTAAGATCTCAGATTTACAGAAAGGTCCTACCGAGTACCATCAAAATATAAATTTAGTTTCATCTCTGACTTACAGAAGGGCCCTACCGAGTCACATCCACATCCAAATATAAATTTAGTGAAATCCCTTACTTAACGGAGGGTCCTACCGAGTGACATTCACATCCAAATATAAATTTAGTGCGTTTTCCGACTTACAGAAGTGTCATACCGAGAAACATCCACATCCAAATATAAATTTAGTGAGATTTCTTACTTTTAGAAGGATCCTCCCGTGTCATATCCACATCCATATTCTACCGAGTTCAATCCACATCCAAATATAAATTACGTGAGATCTCAGGACAACAGAAGGGTAATGTCGAGTTGCAACCACATCCGAATGTAAATTTAGTAAGATCTCCGATTAACAGAAATGTCCTACCGAGTCACATACACATTCAAATATAAATTTAGTGAGATCTCCAACTTACAGAAGGGTCCTACCAAGTAAGATCCACATTACAATATAAATTTAGTGACACCTTCGAATTACTGATGTGTCCTACTGAGTCACATCCACATCCAAATATAATATTTAGTGAGATTTCCGACTTAGAGAAGGGGCTTACGGAGTCACATACACATCCAAATATGAATTTAGCGAGATTGCTGACTTACAGAATGTCCTACCCAATCACATCCACATCCAAATATAAATTTAGTGAGATTTCTGACATACAGAATGTCCTACCTAATCACATCCACATTCAAATATAAATTTAGTGAGATTTCTGATTACAGAAGGGTGCTACCGAGTCATATACACATCCAAATATAAATTTAGTTAGATTTCTGACTTACAGAAAGGTCTTACCAAGTCAAATCCACATCCAAATATAAATTTAGTGAGATTTCTGAATGATAGAAGGGTCCTACTGAGTAACATACACATCCAAATACAAATTAAGTGAGATTTCTGACATACAGCAGGGTCCTATCCAGTCAAATCCACATCCAAATATAAATTTAGTGAGATTTCTGACAGAAGGTTCCTACCGAATCACATCAACATACAAATATAAATTTAGTGAGATTTCTGACTTACAGAAGGGTGCTACCGAGTCATATACACATCCAAATATAAATTTAGTTAGATTTCTGACTTACAGAAAGGTCTTACCAAGTCAAATCCACATCCAAATATAAATTTAGTGAGATTTCTGAATGATAGAAGGGTCCTACTGAGTAACATACACATCCAAATACAAATTAAGTGAGATTTCTGACATACAGCAGGGTCCTATCCAGTCACATCCACATCCAAATATAAATTTAGTGAGATTTCTGACAGAAGGTTCCTACCGAATCACATCAACATACAAATATAAATTTAGTGAGATTTCTGACTTACAGAAGGTTCCTACCGAGTCAAATCCACATCCAAGTATAAATTAAGTAAGAACTCTGACTTACAGAAGGGACCTACCAAGTCACATCCACATCCAAATATAAATTTTGAGAGATCTCTTACTTTTAGAAGGATCCTCATGTGTAATATCCACAACCACATCCAAATGTAAATTTAGTAAGATCTCCGATTAACAGAAAGGTCCTACCTAGACACATCCACATCTAAATATAAATTTAGTGAGATTTCCAAGTTACAGAAGGGTCCTACCAAGTAACATCCACATCCAAATGTAAATTTAGTGAGATTTCTGACTTCCAGAAGGGTCCTACCGAGTCAAATCCACATACAAATATAAATTTAGTGAGATTTCTGACTTCCAGAAGGGTCCTACCGAGTCAAATCCACATACAAATATAAATTTAGTGAGATTTCTGACTTCCAGAAGGGTCCTACCGAGTCAAATCCACATACAAATATAAATTTAGTGAGATTTCTGACTTCCAGAAGGGTCCTACCGAGTCAAATCCACATACAAATATAAATTTAGTGAGATTTCTGACTTCCAGAAGGGTCCTATCGAGTCAAATCCACATACAAATATAAATTTAGTGAGATTTCTGACTTCCAGAAGGGTCCTACCGAGTCAAATCCACATACAAATATAAATTTAGTGAGATTTCTGACTTCCAGAAGGGTCCTATCGAGTCAAATCCACATACAAATATAAATTTAGTGTGATTTCTGACTTCCAGAAGGGTCCTACCGAGTCAAATCCACATACAAATATAAATTTAGTGAGATTTCTGACTTCCAGAAGGGTCCTACCGAGTCAAATCCACATACAAATATAAATTTAGTGAGATTTCTGACTTCCAGAAGGGTCCTACCGAGTCAAATCCACATACAAATATAAATTTAGTGAGATTTCTGACTTCCAGAAGGGTCCTACCGAGTCAAATCCACATACAAATAAAAATTTAGTGTGATTTCTGACTTCCAGAAGGGTCCTACCGAGTCAAATCCACGTACAAATATAAATTTAGTGAGATTTCTGACTTCCAGAAGGGTCCTACCGAGTCAAATCCACATACAAATATAAATTTAGTGGGATTTCTGACTTCCAGAAGGGTCCTACCGAGTCACATCTACATACAAATATAAATTTAGTGGGATTTCTGACTTCCAGAAGGGTCCTACTGAATCACATCCACATCCAAATATAAATTTAGTGAGATTTCTGACTTTCAGAAGGGTCCTACCGAGTCACATCCACATCCAAATATAAATTTAATGAGATGTCTGAATGATAGAAGGGTCCTACCGAATCACATCCACATCCAAATATAAATTTCATGGTTACAGATTTTTATGTTGAGAGGGAACACATGTGGTTATTTTCTGGGGTGAAAAAAAGTTGTCATTAAAACATATATGCATTTTGTGTGTGTGTGTGTGTGTGTGTGTGTGTGTGTGTGCAAACAGCAGTTCAAAAACACTTGTTGAAAAGAATTAATTCTCATTTGATATGGTAGTTTTCACGTTCAGAAAATCAGCAAGATTTTGATCACAAATGCTTTTCAAACTGTTGCCATGTATAAAAAATTAACATGTTTGAATGTAAGGGGCATGAGGTGCTAAAGCAAAGCCGCTAGGGTACTGAGGGACCTCATGTCCATGTCCGCATGTGGCTATGGTGCAAGAAACTCACTTCTTTTCAGTTGACGATCAACGGGTGCTGGAAGAGCATTACGATGTCATTTCAGCATTCGGTGACCGTTATAGTAGGGGGGGCGGCTTGCTAGTTAGACACACTCTTTCTGCAGCGGTTAGCATTGTGCATGCAGATGCTGATGGCAGACTTGTCATGGCCAATGTTGTCGTTGAAAATAGATCAAATCGTTGCGGTTTATGTGCCTAATACCACACGATAGCGGGTCTCATTTTTTCGGCGGTTGGAGGTGTTTCTCGGGGGTTCGGAACGGTTAGTCCTAGTGGGTGATTGGAATGCCATCCTTGATCCCAGGGTAGATAAGGTGGGCGGGACTAGCGGGACAGATGGGTGTGACACCAGTCTGTCTGATCTGATGGCTCTGTGCAATCTGGTCGATAGATTTCGGGTGGATCATCCGGGGAGGGAGACGTGGATGTGGCTCTCTAATAGGCCCTCCGGTCTGGGTACCTACCTGGATCGGTTGTTAGTTAGAAGAGGCACCCTCGATTATACTACTTGTCCCACGTTCCACTGGTTAGGTCACTCTGACCACAAACTACTTGTGGCTTGAATCAACTTAGATAGGAAGCACAAACTGGCTTGGTACTGGAAGTCGAACACCTCTTTATTGAAGTTGGCCGACTTCTGGGAAAAGCTGGTCGATCATATCAAGAAGGGGCTAGTGGGGAGGGTAACCGGGAATAAGTGGTGGGTTAGTGCCAAAGCTAGCATTAGGGACTTCTCTGTCAAGTATGGCCAACGCCTCGCACTAAATAAGGCCAAGGCAGAGAAGCGTCTAGAGGATAGGTTGGCCCATGCGGTGGCAGGGGCGGGGGACGCCCTAGAGATAGAACTAGCTAAGGGGGACCTGAACTGTACAGCTAGCGAGCGGTATCAGGGCCAGGTAACTAGGGCTAGGCTATGTAAGGTGTCCAACGAAGCCATGAACATAGATGCTGCAGAGCGTAGAGCTTCACTCGAGTGCAAATCGGTAAATTACATCAGAGAAATTCAGAGCCCGGAAGGGTGCTCGTTAGTGTCGTCTCGGGAGATTTGCGAGCGGTTTCGGGTTCACTTCGAGGATCACTTTGCACAGCTGTCCAGGCTCCGCGTCCAGGAGTTTGACAACTATTTAGCTGGCTCACCCCACCTGGAGGCGGCCTGAGATTACTGTGATGGTCGGGTTGCAAAGTGTGAGGTCGTTGCAGCCTTGAAGCAGGTCGGTTACGACAAATCACCCGGACTCGATGGTTTGCCCTATGAATTATACTTGAAGGCTTTCGCACATATTCATTCCCATTCTGATGAACGTGTTTAACCACTAGTTTGACACGGGATCCATCCCAAATCAGGTTACCAAGGGAGTGGTCATGCTTCTTCAGCAGAAGGGCGGATGTGTTGGGGGGCTAGATGATTATAGGCACATCATGCTCTTAAATGCTGTAACGCCTCACTCGAGAAGGTGGTTAAGGACTCTTATTTCTCTAGAATTCTTGGCACATGTCATCTAGTCTTCTCTGAGGTTGTTACATGAAATCTGGTATGCTGAAAGCAAATATCGATGCAGCAGGCAGAAAGAAGGACAAACAATTGTAGTCTATGTACAGAAGCTTAATTTTCACAAAATTATGTACAAAAATGTTTTTACAATTCTCATTCAATTCATAGTAAGTTTTTCCAAAGTCTCAAATCTCTTCACAGACAGCGACAGACGGATGGATGAGGTGGGGAGGGGTCACGTCTCTATACGGTCTATTCGTCTCGAATCACAACTCCAACTGATCTGGAAATTCTCCACTCTGGCTAATTTTCGCACGACAGTCGTATATATAGTCAGGTATGTGGATGGGGTGGAAATTCTCTCCAGCCAATAAGATTTCGCCACAAAATCTCCACGAAATCCTAAGCCCCAGGTCCCTGGGTGAGCACCATTCCCATACCTGAAATCTGAATTACTCATTCTTACGATTTTCAAGGTCAGATGTCAATTCTGACATCCGACCTTGAGTTCATTTAAGGCCAGACAATGTTGTAAGTGAAGTTTCCTGTTATCAACTTTTAGCTGTAAAAATATATTTCTCTGGTTTCAAACAATATCTATTTTGACATGAAATAAAATATATATATTTATCTTCTCTATCTTAAATCCTTGGGTTATCTGGCGTCACCCGGGAATACAAAGCTACCTCAGCGTAGTTCTAAGCTCCTCAATGGGGGATTACGTTACAATGTGGATGTCAAAATTTTGGCCAGAGTTCTTGCGAATCATTTGCAGGTCGTTATCACCGACTTGGTCGAACCGGATCAGAATTACGCTGTGAAGGGGAGATCGATTCAAATCAATCTGCATTTGATTCACATGATCATAGAAAACTTAGAAGACAGCACCGAAGCCACGCTGATCAATTTGGATCAGTCCAAGGCGTTTGACAGGGTAGACCATCGCTTCTTGGGGTCTGTATTGGAGGCTGGTGGTTTTGGGCCTGACTTCTGCAGATGGATCTCCATTCTGTATGCTCGGCCGACGTCAGTCGTGCAGGTAAATGGGGTGTGGTCGACGCCGTTCGCTGTTTCCCGGTTGGTGCGTCAGGGGTGCCCGTTGTCTTCCCTGTTATACATCCTCGTGTTAGAACCTTTCCTGCACAAGCTGAGGACTGGGGAGACTGGACTGACCCTTCACAATATTGAATTACCTGGTGGTCCGCGGGCCAGGGTTTCCGCATTTGCCGATGATGTCACCATGTGTGTATTGAGCCATCATGACATTTTCGCGGTGATTAAGGCACTCAAGCGGTATGAACAAGTCACAGGAGCAGTCGTCAATCTTAGCAAGTCCATCGGTCTGAGGTTGGCCACCTGGCAGGGCTCGTTAGCACTGCCAGGCTCTTTTAGCTGGACAGACAGCCCAGTTAGCATACTTGGAGTTTGGTTCGGACCGGGCCTCCAACTCGACAAAAACTGATTGGAGGTAGAGGCAAAGGTTGGAGCGTCGGTGAGGACTTGGCTTTGGAGGGGGTTGTCCCTCAGAGGTAGAGCGGAGGTGTGTGCTACATACGTCTTTCCACTCATCCTTTACAAACTGGCTGTACTTCCCCTGCCTGCGGATCGTCTTGCGGCTTTGACCCTGTTGCTCTTTTCCCTTTCGTGGAATGGGCAGCAGCCGCTCATCTGTAGACAGGTCTGTATTCAACGTCCAATTGATGGGGGCGTGGGGATGCCAGATTTATTGAGTCACAAACGTGCTGAGATACATACGTTCCTGAGTAGAACACTGGTAGAAGAATCTGTGTGGGGCCCTGTTGTTAGTAGAGCTTTTCCCGACCTCATTCCCGATCAAGATTAGTAGCAGGAGCAGATAAAAAAGATTAGTAGCAGGAGCAGATAAAAACATCAATAGTAGGAGGAGAAAAAAATTAGTAGCAGGAGCAGATAAAAAGATTAGCAGCAGGAGGAGAGATAAAAATTAGTAGCAGGAGTAGATATAAAAATTAGTAGCAGGAGCAGATAAAAAGATTAGTAGCAGGAGGAGAGAAAAAAATTAGTAGCAGGAGCAGATAAAAGGATTAGTAGCAGGATGAGAGATAAAAATTAGTAGCAGGAGCAAATAAAAAGATTAGTAGCAGGAGGAGAGATAAAAATTAGTAGCAGGAGTAAATATAAAAATTAGTAGCAGGAGCAGATAAAAGGATTAGTAGCAGGATGAGAGATAAAAATTAGTAGCAGGAGCAAATAAAAAGATTAGTAGCAGGAGGAGAGAAAAAAATTAGTAGCAGGAGCAGATAAAAGGATTAGTAGCAGGATGAGAGATAAAAATTAGTAGCAGGAGCAAATAAAAAGATTAGTAGCAGGAGGAGAGAAAAAAATTAGTAGCAGGAGCAGATAAAAAGATTAGTAAGAGGAGGAGAGAAAAAAATTAGTAGCAGCAGAAGATAAAAAGATTAGTAGCAGGAGGAGATAAAAAAATTAGTAGCAGGAGCTGATAAACACATTAGTAGCAGGAGCAGATAAAAAAGATTAGTAGCAGGAGTAGATAAAAACATCAATAGTAGGAGGAGAGAAAAAATTAGTAGCAGGAGCAGATAAAAAAAATAGTAGCAGGAGAAAAAACATTAGTAGCAGGAGGTGAGAAAAAAATTAGTAGCAGGAGCAGATAAAAAGATTAGCAGCAGGAGGAGAGATAAAAATTAGTAGCAGGAGCAGATATAAAAATTAGTAGCAGGAGCAGATATAAAAATTAGTAGCAGGACTAGAGAAAAAATTAGTAGCAGGAGCAAATAAAAAGATTAGTAGCAGGAGGAGATAAACAAAATTAGTAGTAGGAGCAGATAAAAGGATTAGCAGTAGGGGGAGAGAAAAAAATGAGTAGCAAGAGCAAATAAAAAGATTAGTAGCAGGAGGAGAGAAAAAAATTAGTAGCAGTAGCAGATTAAAAGATTAGCAGCAGGGGGAGAAAAAAATTAGTAGCAGGAGCAAATAAAAAGATTAGTAGCAGGAGGAGAGAAAAAAATTAGTAGCAGGAGAAGATAAAAAGATTAGTAGCAGGGAGAGAATAAAAAATTAGTAGCAGTAGCAGATAGAAATATTAGTAGCAGGAGGAGAGAAAAAAATTAGTATAAGGAGCAGATAAAAAGATTAGGAGCAGAAGGAGAGAAAACAATAACTAGCAGGTGCAGATAAAAAGAGTAGCAGCAGGAGGAGAGAAGAAAATTAGTAGCAGTAGTAGACGAAAAGATTAGTAGCAGGCAGAGAAAAAATTTAGAAGCAGGAGCTGATAAAAAGATCAGTAGGAGGAGATAAAAAATTAGTATAGCAGGAGATAAAAACATTAGTAGCTTGAGCAGATAAAAAGATTAGTAGCAGGAGGAGATAAACAAATTAGCAGTAGGAGCAGATAAAAAGATGAAGGTGAAGTTCAATCTAAACAAATTCAAAGTCCAAGGGACAGGAAAGTGGTTCGATCAGTACACACACAGACACGGTGACACGCCACCAACACGAACCAGCGTACACAATTACCAACCGGCCGTTCTTTCCTCACTCCTTGCCTTCCAAAACGACCTGAATTTATAGTTGTCGAAGACCAACTCATTTGCATATATGCACGAGATTTTGCAAGAGTTTCCGAGATCATACCATTACAAAACGCTGTTGGCGCCATCTTGGAATTTTTTTCCTATCCTAGCTTCGCAGCGATGACAAAGCACACACGCACACCTAGGTCATTTGAACGGTAAGCCCTCATTTTCACAGCTTTCGCCAACTTCCCCCCTGATATCATTATCACAGAGGGGGCAGGGAGGCGGCGACCGCCTTCTTCGGGTGCTTCTACGGAGAGGCAGACAGGGAGCCTCGTCTTCAGTTGAGCTCCCGTCCGCGGTCTGGGGATCAGTGAACCGGAGGCTTCCAATTTCAGTGCTGTCGTTGTCCGATGAAGCCGGCGTATACCAGAATGATGGTTCACTGGTCGTGGAACTCATTTCACTTTCATCACCGAGCGGCGGCTGCGCCTGTGATGCCGCTCGCAGGGCGGGCTGATCACCTCGGTAACACGCCTGGTTCCATAGCGCGTGGTGCATCTGCCACGGGGGTTCTTAACCCAGACGATGTCTCCCACTTTGATACTATCTCGTGTTGCCTCTGGTTCAGGTAAAGGGCTGGCCTCTAACCCTTCCACCCTGACATGGTACCGGTGCAGCGCCTCAGCTGGCGTGGTAGAGGGCAAGACATCGTCCTTAGGGGTGACGTTGTACCAGTATAGCATTCAGGCACTGTACACCCCTTCCTAGCTGCAATTGTCTTGATGGCCCGGTGGTTCCGTTCCACGATCCCGTTCCTGCTAGGCACATGGGCGCACTGAAATCGTAGTCTTACATCCCAGCCGTCTGTGAACTGCTTGAACTGCCCACTAGCAAAAGCAGTGCCGTTGTCGGTCAGTATTTCGGAAGGAAGGCCACACTCAAGGAAGACACTTTCCAGTTCCTGGACAATGGCGGCCGTGTCCTGTCGGTGAAGTGGCCGCCACAACGCAAACCTAGACAGTCCACAGTCAATCGTCAAAAAATCCCCACCGTTGTGGTGGGTCACACCCACCGCGAGCCTGTCCCAATTGTTCTTTACGCTCAGTTTTCCCTTCTTCCACCGGGCAGGCACCGGATCGATCGACTTGCAGGTTTCACAACTCCTCACCACTGATTCTACCTCCTTCTTTGACACACAGGGGTCGACCAGTCTAGCGAAGTAGAGAGTTCGGTTTACACCGGGGTGCCCACTCTGGCAATGGATGTCAGCAACATGGTCTGGTTAGAATCGACGCCCCACCGTGGCGCAGTTCACAGGTGCCGGTTCTTTCATTTCTTTCGGCAGGTCCAGCCAACGGTGCGGCACTCTGGTCAGCCGATCCACGCGATTCTGACAGGACTGTACTAGCGTCACATCCACGACCAGGTTGTATTTCTTGATGGTTTCGGTTAGGGTAGCAAGCTGCCTCCGTATGAACATTTCGCCTGATGCCTTCGTCGCCAATCGTGCCTTTCCACTCAAGTCATTGGTCGTCCACTGATACACACATGTGGAGTCTGTAACGATGTACATGACTCTGGCCTGCCACTGTAGCGTAAGGTTGACCCCCTTCACTGTGGCATCGAGTTCAACCAGGTTGATGTGCCTAGCCTCATTTTCTGGCCGAAGCCAGCAGGCATCTTCCACGATAGATCCGTTGACCGTCAGAGCAACACCGAGGGTGAGCGAGCTGGCGTCCACCCAAACCGTAAACTCGCTCCCATCGACGCACCATTTCCCTCGCACCGGATCGTCCTCGGAGACTCTGGCCAAAGTCTCCTCTAACATATTCCGCAGGGCGGGGTCACGCAGCTCATTGTCCCACACAGTTGACATGGAAGTCGCTCGTCGCTTTATGGCTGCCACCGCCACCCGGAGCCACCCACACACGGGGAAGTGGCCCACCAGTTTCCCCCAGATGGAGAAGACGCACCGACACGTGACGCTAGTTGGGACTTCCGGGGCGTCACCACCTCTTCCCCAGCGGAGTCCGTCTGCACTGCCGCTCACGCGCAGGCCAAGCACCTTCGTCCCATCTCGCAGTCGATCCGGCTCCTTGCATGTTAGCCCGAAGCTTTCAAAGTGTTCTTTAACGTTCTGTGCAGGCATGAGGCTCTCATTCACGTAGATGTCATCGATATATGACGATGTCGCTTGTTTCACGGCTTTGTTCTGACGGCGGATCGCCTGCATGATTTCCGTCTTGATGTTTGGGGCCACATTCAGGCCGAACCCTAGCCTCGTCAAGCAATAACGTGTCTCTTTAATCTTAACCGTCTGGTACGGCCACAGCGATTTTTCGACGCGTATCTGCAAGTAAGTTCTTCGCAAATCCAATATTGCTGCGTCCGCCCCTTGTTGCCGCCACTCTCTCAGTTTGTGTGCACAGACGTCTGCACCCGCCGTGTGCGGGTCAACTTGCTCATTGAGTTCCCGGTAGTCCATGACAGGTCGGACTTTTTGTTTGTTCTCCTGCCTGATAGCCATCAGGGGAATCAACCCCTTTGGGGGCCCAAGTTCGTCTTCCGGGTACAGGACCAGCCAACCATTGTCCTTCCAAACCTGGAGCTCTGCCTCGTACTGCCCCCTAAGATGTGCGGGAGGATGATACTCCACCAGCCGATTCTCAACAATGGCTTCTGGCTGGTGCTCGGAGAGATTCTGATAATCTGCAAAACACATGTGCAGCAGTTGTGTGTAATGTGGATGCAGTGCACATCATGGACATTCATCGACAGTGTGGAAATCCTGGCATCAAGCGGACACTGTACTTTGTCAAGATGATTGATCCAGGAGTAGAAAAAAAAGATATCCGAAGAGTGGTGGAAAGTTGCGAGGCCTGCCAATCCATCGACCCAGCTCCAGCACGATGGAAGAAAGGGGAGTTGGGAGTGAGTGGTAAGTGGCAGAGAGTGGGCATTGACATCACACACTACAGTGGCAACCACTTCCTTACCCTCATCGATTGTGGGCCTACACGTTTTGCAGTCTGGAGACTCCTTGGGCGCCAGGACTCTTGCAACATTATTCGCCAGCTGTAATCTGTGTTCTGTGAAAGAGGTGCGCCCCATGAAGTGCTGACAGACAACGACCCAGCCTTTTGCAGCCATCAGATGAGGCAATTCTTACAAGAATGGGGTGTGCGGCTGCGGCTTAGATGCGCTTATGTGCTTTCTGGCAATGGTATAGCTGAGAGAAGCCATCGCAGCATCAAAACAATTGCAGCCAGGAAGCAGTGCACCATCGCAGAAGCTGTGTACTGGTATAATCTCATGCCAAAGGATGGCATCTCTCCAGGAACCGCGCCTGCAAATGCAATCTATCAGTACCGTGTCTATTACATATGTGTGCTGATCATAGCTCGTATGGTCTAGGGATTTATCAGCACCCACATGTAATAAAATTAAAACAAAAGAAAAGATTTAATGAAAAAGAAATTTATTTAAAAATAAATTAACAAGAAAAAAAAGAAAAGATTATCATGTTGGAAGGGCGACAACTCGCTAATAAATTGTCTCCCTTAGATCATAAAGATCGTAATTCTTAATGTATTGTGTTTTGAAATGGTTTGCTCTATACGTATATGTGATTCGGTCAACAAACTCAAAGAATAAATAAAAACTTTACCAGAATCCAAACAGCCAGTTTTCTTCAGTGAGGTTTTTGTTTTTACGGAAGCCGGAATTCGGACGTTGGTTGCCTCTGTTTACATCCCAAAATGTGTCACGAACTGACTTTACCCACCAATAGCGTTTCTTTTATATGAGTTTTAAAAGGAATTTCCTGGAACCTTCTAGAGACTCAAAAAAAGAACAAAAAGGCGTTCTACACCTTTTTATATTTATAGACGCCGATTATTATTTATTTTTATGAATAACGACATTCTAGAAACATCTCTATGTTTTAATTAATATATCAATAAACATATTTATATATTATAAGAAATATTTATATATTTCTTAATCCAATCATAGGAGAAAATATGTTCTCCTATGACAGTGTCCGAGAAAAAGGAATCCACCCCGATACAACTGTGGCCACTGAGATAGAATCGATATGCCAAAGGGGATGCTGTCTGGGTGAAGCAGCCAGGAAACCGATGTACTGACAAGTATAAACGGGGCACAGTGACCGATGTGGTGAGTTAGCAGTGTGTCCAGGTTGATGGCGTACCCCGTCATGTTAGGAACCTACGGCCAGCGACATATGTACCACCTCCAGTGGACGATGAGAGTGACTCTGACTCTGAGACGAGTGGGCCATCGCTTTGGTTTGCACCATCCCTATCAAGCAGTGACTCTGATATCAGTAGCCTCCATGGAGATGAAGCCTTCCCATACCATCAGGCGGTGGATGAGAGTGCACGCGAAGACGAGAGCAGCACTGTCCCCCTCCGCAGAAGCACCTGACGGCGGCGATCGCCACCCCCCTGCTGTCTCTGTGATCATGAGATCAGGGGGGAGTATGGAGAAAGAAGTGGCTTACCATTAAAGCGGCTGCGCATTTGTGCCTGCAGAGCACAAATTGAGAATCAAGATGGCGCCCGCATGCGTTTATGTGGAAAAAAAGTCTTGGGGAATCTTGGGGAATCTCGGAGAATCTCGTACCCTGGTTCCATAAATAACGAGGAAAGGAAAGCGGGAGGACAAACGATTTTTAGTCACTAAAGTGAACGGACGTGTGTAAAAGAAGTGGTAGAAGGAAAGAGTGTGGTGAACGAAACAAACAACGACTCGGTTGAAAGTAGAGTTGTAACGAACACAAGGAGCAAGAGAAACAAATTGGTAGCAGAAGTGGATAAAAAAACTGCAGGAGCAGTTAAAAAATTAGTAGCAGGAGGAGATAAAAAATTAGTAGCAGTAGCAAATAAAAAAATTAGTAGCAGGAGCAGATCAAAATTAGTAGCAGGTGGAGATAAAAAATTAGTAGCAGGAGGAGATGAAAAAATTAGTAGCAGGAGGAGATAATATGGCATATGGACTGAATGTTATGTTGTATAACCTGAACAACAATTACGATTAGAGATGCTTTGTTGTCTGTTGGTGGATATTTTAATCTGATTTTGGGGCGATAATTTAAGCTGGTTTTAAACAAATTTGTTACTGCGGACTTTTTTATTCCTCAATTTTAAGTTTTTTTTTTTAAATTGACGTGAACACTAGAATATTGTAATTAAAAGTCAAATATAAACAGGTAAAATTATATAGGAATAAAAGGCGAATCAAATTAGGTATAGGCTGTTTAAACAGTTACATTAAAGTTAGCTTAAATTTGCAGTTTTTGAAAAAATTACAAGTGCAGACTTTCTTTTTGCCAGCACTGTACATACAGGTACAAAACAATTATATTTGGGTTCACTGCTAGCCCTTTCATGCTGGACTTCATATTGAAATTTCATGCGGAAAAATATGCAAAGGATTCAGCTTCGTATGCTATTTCCAACAATTTTTACGTGGATGATCTTGTCACGACCAGTTGTGACAGAGAATCCTTACTTACTATTTATAACAATGTTCGCAGCAGATTGTTCGAGGCAGGATTCGATCTGCGATCTTGCAATTCTAACTGCTCTAAGTGTAGTAAAAAAAAAAAAAAAAAAATCGTGCAAACCTTTTACCACTGGCAACGCCCGCTTCAGAGAGTGAAAGAAGAAGAAGAGAATGGCCACTGCATCTATTTATAGACTAGAGATCATGGGAAGAGTATGCAAATAACTTTGGACGGTTTTGTCCTATAAAAAGCCTGTATTTGGGAGAGAGGGTGTCTTTTTTTGTTTGGCAGAAGCAATTGCTGTCAGAAGTGCATTGGACTGCAGGATTGAAGAGTGAAGATTGAGTTGTGGAGTCATTGTATTTAACCACAAGCTATTTCGGCCAAGAACAGATCATGGAATCTGGGATGTTGAGATTGGGAAAAGATGTGATACCACCTTTTAGTGGAGAAGGTGATGTAGTCGGATGGATAAAGAAAGTAAAACTGGTGGCTAAGCTTCAACATGTGCCAGACCTTGCCAGTTTTATTCCACTTTTTTTGCAGGGAGATGCACTCGCTCTCTATCTTGAGATGAATAATGCAGAACAAGAAGATGCAGAACTGATAGAGATGAGACTCGTGACCGCCTTCACTGAGGGGCCTTTTGAGGCATACGAAAAACTGCAACGATTCAAGTGGACAGGAGAATCGGTGGATGTTTATGCTAATAAAATCAAAAGATTGGCTGGACTGGCGGGATATCTGGGAAGAGGGCTGGAACATACAGCCAAACTGGCATTCATAACTGGATTCCCAGACGATGTATCTGTGGCATTACAGCAGCTACCGAACATAGAGAGAATGGATGTCAGCAAACTGATACCGACTGCACGGCTTTTAGTCAGCAAAAGAGTCGTAGAAACTCGGACATTGGCCGCAAGTGCGCAAACTAATGAGACTAATAAGGGAAAGAAAGAATCAAGCCTTCAGTACTTTAGATGTCAAGGACAGCACCCAAAAAAAGATTGCACAGAGATCCCTAGGGCCAGGGCAACATGCTACAATTGTGGAAAATTTGGCCACATTGCGAGATATTGTCCTCAGATTCAGGGAAACGGGCAAGGGGGAGCTTCTGCGCCGCAAGCTACCCTAGCAATGAAATGAAGGCGCGATACTGGCCTCTTCCTATAATAGAAGTAGAGGTGAATGATTCTGTAATGACTGCACTTGTCGATACTGGGTGCACCACTACTTTAATCAATTCCAAACTTTTGAAGGGATATGGAAGGAGCAGTACAGTGAAAGCAGTTGATGGGAGGAATATAGAATGTAAAGGAGCCAGACAAGTGGAGATAAAAGTCTGTGGAATGCACGTAAAGGTGAGGGCAATCTTGATGAATCACATCGTTGATGGGATCGACGTCATAATTGGAATGGACGTGATTAATGAGCTGGGAGGTGTAACTATAAAGAAAGCCAAAGTGAAGTTTGGAGATATATAATGTGCCGTGGCTGCCCATCAGCTGAATGTTTGCAAAATCGAGGATAAAGACTTTGAAGCAAACTTCGATGGAGATAAATGGACAGTAAGATGGACATGGAAGGGAGAGCCTCCAGTATTGCAGAACAAAGTCCAATATTATAAAAACTCTCTGGAAGGCGATAAGAAATTAGAATTCGAGAAAGAGGTGGAAAGATGGATATCGGATGGTATTCTGTTACCATAGAAAGGAGAAAGAAAAGGTGTGTTGCCATTGATGGCAGTATTTCAGGCCACAAAAGGGAAAGTTAGGCCAGTGTTCGACTTTCGTGAGTTGAACCGTTTTGTGGCGTGTCATACAGGGAGCGACATAATAGATGTATGTGATGAAAAGATAAGAAAGTGGAGACAGTTGGTAGGAGGGACCGCAATAGTGGACCTTAAGTCTGCCTACCTGCAACTACATGTGGCAAAGGAACTATGGCAGTACCAGCTGGTCTGTTTTAAAGGAAAAACCTATTGCCTAACACGATTAGGATTCGGACTTAATGTCGCACCAAAGATTATGGCAGCCATTTTAAAAACAGTATTAAAAAAAGGAAGTAGGACGAAAGAGGCCACTAATTCATACATTGATGATATAATGGTAGACGTAACGAAAATATCGACGCAGGAAGTTGTGGAACATTTGAAGGGGTTTGGGTTAGCAGCAAAATCTCCGGAATCTCTGGACGGAGGAGCGGCACTGGGCCTTAAGCTTATGAAAAATAAGATGGGTGCACTAATGTTCAGGAGAGGCAACGAGATCCCAGAGATGGGAGGAGAAATTAGTAGGCAGGAGCTATTTTCGATCTGTGGTAAATTATTGGGGCACTATCCAATTGCTGGATGGCTGCGATTAGCATGCAGTTATGTGAAAAGAAGAGCAAATGGAGTGGATTGGGAAGAAAAAGTTGATTGAAGAACCATGAAAGTGATGCAGGAGGTTCTAGCTGAGGTGAAAAAAGTAGACCCTGTTAATGGCACTTGGCACATACCTGAAGTGAGCACAGGAGTCGTGTGGTGTGATGCAAGCAATGTTGCAACTGGCGTGGTTGTCGAGATTGGCGGTGTGGTGGCGGAAGATGCAACTTGGCTGAGGAAAAGTGATGACTTTAATCACATTAACATAGCTGAATTAGATGCTGTTCTAAAGGGTGTCAATTTGGCTATCAAATGGAGACTGACAAATATTGAAATAAGAACTGATTCAGCCACTGTACTCAGTTGGGTGAACTCTACTGTGGAGGAGAGTGGCAGAATACGAACAAAGGGTGCTGGAGAAGTGATAATAAAGCGGAGATTAGGGATGCTTAGAGAGTTGATGTCTGAATTGAAACTGCAGATAAAAGCAGTGTTTGTGCCTTCTGAAAGAAACAAGGCAGATGTGCTAACACGGATAAAAAAACAGTGGTTAATTGAGAAAGAGGAGGCGCCGATATGCTGTCTTGGAATTGGAGAAATTAAAGAGTTGCATGACATGCATCACATGGGAGTGGAGAGAACATTATATTTGGTGAGGCAAGTGGATCAGAATGTAAAACGGGAAGAAATTCAGATGATAGTAAAGAACTGTGTTCGGTGTCAATCGATCGATCCTGCCCCAAATATACATAATCCTGGGGAAATTGGAGTTTTAATGAACTGGACGAGACTCGCTATTGACATAGCATACTACTGAGGGGGAGCGTACTTATCAATAATTGATTGTGGGCCAAGTAGACTGGCGATATGGAAGGAACTGCGAGTGGAAGCCGCATCTGCAGTTGCAACTGAATTAGAAAAGGTGATGCTTGAACGAGGTCTAGTAAGGGAGGTGATAATGGACAACGGCACTGTTTTTCGCTCAGAAATCTTTCAGACGATGCTAAAAAAATGGAAGATTAAAAGTTATTACAAGGCAGCCAACAGACCTGGAGGAAATGGCATTGTGGAGCGACATCATCGGACCGTGAAAGCAATAGCTGAGAGAGGAAGAATATCGCCTGAAGAGGCCACATTTTGGTACAACATGTCCCCTAAGGTCGGGCAAAGAGATGACACAGTGCCACATAGAGCAATCTTTAATTACGAATGGAGACATCCTAGAGACATGTCACCGGAAATTAATGATCAAGGACCAGCCAGAATCCAAATAGGAGAAGAAGTTTGGGTGAAACCGCCTAATGCCCGATGCACAACGCAGTGGGGAAGAGGAGTGATAACAGGAGTGCAATCCCCAAACAACTTAAGTGTCAATGGAATGCCACGACATGTTTTAGATTTAAGGCGTGTGGTCCATTTAGGTGATGAGGATGGTGGTATTGAGGCAGGGAGTGATGAAGATGAACCGGTGCCGATGCAGAGACCGCAAAGAGAACGCAATGCGCCGATCTGGACACGGGATTATGAGATGTGAATGATCTTTAATGATCATGGGGGCGTGTAGTAAAAAAAAAAAAAAAAAAAAAAAAAAAATCGTGCAAACCTTTTACCACTGGCAACGCCCGCTTCAGAGAGTGAAAGAAGAAGAAGAGAATGGCCACTGCATCTATTTATAGACTAGAGATCATGGGAAGAGTATGCAAATAACTTTGGACGGTTTTGTCCTATAAAAAGCCTGTATTTGGGAGAGAGGGTGTCTTTTTTTGTTTGGCAGAAGCAATTGTTGTCAGAAGTGCATTGGACTGCAGGATTGAAGGGTGAAGATTGAGTTGTGGAGTCATTGTATTTAACCACACTAAGATACAAGATAAAATGTTGGAGGATGAAACTATTTCATCTCCCTTCCCAGCCTTTGAGAAAGTATTGGGATATCAATATGCTCCTCTTTGGGATACGTTCAAACTCTCTCCCACTTTAGTGGACTCTGGGGTCAATACGAAGTGGGGGATTCTTTCACAATTATCGTAAATGACCCTTTATCATTGCTTCTCCCTGTCAGGGGAAGATTCTTGTCAGCTTGATCTGGAAAAACAAGTTGTCTTGGGATGAGCGGATTCCTGAAAAGCTCATCAACCTGTGGCAAAACCATACCAAGGATCCAGTGGCGTAGCATCAGTTTTTGCCACCCGGGACAGTCGTAAAATTTGCTGCCCACCCCCGCATATAATTATCTGTTTTGCTCCCCCCTGGAATATAATAACCCCCCCCCCCGCTGGCATATATTTACATGTTTTGCCTCCCCCCCCCCCGCTGGTATATGATTACCTGCTTCAGATTAATGTTTATACAATTTTCCTTTTTTTAAATTTTAATTCAATTTAACAATTTCTTTTCAATAATTTGAATAATAAGTATGTAAACATTAACGTCAAGAGTGTGAGTTCCATTATAGAAACGTTTATTTAATTTGAATAAAATAAAATATGCATTAAATGCCACTGAAACCAAATCACAACGTAATATATGGAAATAAACAAATATTTTACTTGTTTGAAATTTATAACAAATATATTTTCGGAGAAAACAACACACTGAGAATTGAGTATAACTCCGAAATATATTTGTTATACGGAACTCACACTCTTGACGTTATTCTCACATTACCTATGCACTGTTCCGACATTTTAAAATACAACTTTTCAGGTACAACGCACGCCTCTTTATAAACAGACTTTTCTTTCTCCAAATTTACAACATCGCAGGGAAGAAGAAGAAAAAAGAAAGAAAACAACACACTGAGGATGGAGTATATCTCTGAAATATATTTGCTATAAATTTCAAACAAGTAAAATATTTGTTTATTTCCTAATATTACGCTGTGATTTGGTTCAGGTGCATTTGATGCATATTTTATTTTATGAAAACATTAAGGGAATAAGGGAACTGAAGGGAATTATGTAAACGTTAATTTGAAATAAAAGAAACCAAATATTTTTTTCAAAAGAGAAGAGCGTGGGAGAGGCTAAGTAAAACTGTCAAGCAATGTATGAAGAAACTGTTGGGCAGAAGAAAGTTGGATTATTTTGAATTTCTGACTGCACTTTCTGATGTGCAAAAGGCAATAAATGACAGACCCATCACATATTGCTTTTGCTGACAGAGGTTTTATTATTTTAACTCCAAATTATTTTCTTCAAACAGGCTATCAACCTCGTTTGCTTATTAATAATTATGATTCTGAATTATGTCCTGACCCCTCAAATAGGACTACCTTGTTACATCCCCTCCAAATGAGGAAAAAATTTGTTGAAAAATTCAATCATATCTGACACAATGATTACCTCTTGTCATTAAGAGAAGTCGATGCCAAAATTGGAAGCAGTTGTTCCTCAAATTTATCTGTTGGAGAGATAGTGCTTATTAAGTCTCCCAACAAACCCAGACAATTTTGGAATCTTGGTAAAATAATTAAATTAATTATTGGAAGTGACAGTAATGTTCATTCCACTGTCATTCTTAAAGACAGGTGCAAACAGGTCCATTCCTTAAAAAATCTTGTGCCCTTGAAAATTAAGGGTAATGATGATATTGTATTGACCGAGTTTATTGAGGAAGGGGGTCCCTTCTTCTGTCCAACCTATATATTGTATATTGTATATTGAATTAATTTGTTACTTGTGATTTATCCGACCGTATTATTAATTAATTTGTATTGGGAAAAAGTAATGATTATCCATTACTTTTTCCTCCCATCCATGGCAGTGTGTGAGAAATTCCAGTTACAATGCCATTTTCATGTGTTAAGCCACCTATGCACATTTCTTGTTGGCAGCCTGTGATTGGTTAATTTGTATGGGCCAAGATAATTACTTGGCGCCTTTTTTGTAAACACCCATTTGTTTTTCAGTCTATGAAAACTTCCGGCAAGAGCGAGACTCACCAAAAGTCGGCTCCAAGAAGAATGCCGTATCAAGAATGGAGCCACAACAATTTCTTCATATTTATGTCACCTAAATGTTTGGTGAAAAAGGACTTGAAATCTCTACAAGCAGAGACACCTTTATATTGTGCCGAAGATATCGCAATTAGAGGATGGAATCATTTGAAGATTTTCATCATGTTTATATCACATAAATGTTTGAACTTTTCTCAATTCAATTAGAGTTCCAAGGGACTCGATTTATGCCTAATTAAAGGCATATGAACTCTTGCCGAGAACACCATGAATTATCATGGACCTTTTCAAAGAAAATCCACACTACCACTCCAACAAAAGCAGTTAACTATTGGCTCCCAATTTGGGAGGCAAAACTGACTCACTGTTTTGCAAGGACTGTACCCGGACCAATAACCTTTTGTTTATGTTATAACTGAATAAAATTTGAGTTTAAAGGTATGGTTTTGTAATTGTGGAATTATTTTTGCCACAGCCAGGGATTATTGAGTTGTGAGATTAATTTCTTACAATCTCAGCATATTACTCTGCAAAGACTATAAAATATTAACAAACATTTTATGTTTACATGTTTACTGCCATCTTAAAAAATTTTTTTTTTAATTTCCCTCTCATAAATTTATGCTTTTGAATTTATTAAAACATTACCAACATTTCTCTTGCTTTTTCATATTCAATTATAAGCCTAAAAATAGTTTTCATTAAAAATGTCTCCTTGAAACCCACTCTCCTTAAAAATCTTTTGTCCAAAATTGAGATCTCTAAAAGGAGACCCTCCAAATATTAATCACTTAAAAAGTAGGATCGGTTCTTGTCCAGAATTCAACCTGATTAAAAGACAAAAATACAGAGAACTCTTTATGATATATGTACCCGTTACGGAACGAAGATATCATATTCCAAAAATCACACAAATTGATCAAGTCATTTTATTTTTAATTAAGAAAATCAAATTTTATGAGTAAGAAAAATGGGACTGTTTCACTCCGACATCTTGAATAAAACAAGGGCAGATAACTTCACAATAATTCAAACTTGGGGATCAGCCTTATAATGCTAATGATTTCACATTAATCGTTTACAACCGATTTTCTGTATATTAAAAAAAAAAAAAAAACTACTTGATCAATTTACGTGATTTTTTGGAATATGACATTTGTGTTCCGTGACAGGTACGTACATAATAAAAAAAAATTTCTTCTAGGTTGAATTCTGAACAAGCACCGTAGGATCTCATAGGATGAATATCTAAAGGTTCTCATCTACAATAATGCAAAATAAAATATACAATTTTACTTTTGTCAATTTATTTTGATTGTAACAACAGTTGATAAAATGGACTAATTTAAATACGGGAATTTAAATGTATTACACCGTGGGCAGATAACTCTGAATTGTTATCATTTCCAGTTGTTGCTGAAATTTTGTTTTGTTTGTGTTTTATAATGGAGAACGAGAAAAGAACAAATTTTGTTGCTGTTCATAAAGGCAGTTGCTATGATTCCGATTTTGAGAGTGATGGCGAATTCGATAGAAATAAGTTGGTAAAAAGGAAATATGACGATAAGGACGACCTGGCTTCATCGTTGTCAACAAAAAAGAAAAAGAAACACAAGAAAGACACAAAATATCAAGTTAAACGGGAAGAAGTGGAGAAAGAATATTGTAAAGAGCAATCGAGAACACAACGGTTTCATATTGTAAGTATGGATGCCTATTCGCGACATAAAAAGTTTATCAACGACTACATGTTGTATTACCGGGGTAATCCGTGCGATTACAAACGAGACACGTCGAAAGATAAAACCGATTTGGATGTGATCAGAGAGAATCACCAATTCTTATGGGACGACGACGATGGGGAAGGTGAAGAATTAAATTCCTGGGAGAAGAGACTTGCGAAAAAATACTATGACAAGTTATTCAAAGAATATTGTATCACGGATTTGAGTCGCTATAAAGAAAACAAAGTTGCTTTTCGATGGCAGATGGAGAAAGAGGTGATAAGCGGCAAAGGTCAATTTGTGTGTGCTAATAAATTGTGTGAGGTCAAAGATGGTCTAAGGAGTTGGGAAGTGAACTTTGGTTATTTAGAGAATGGCCAGAGAAAGAATGCCCTCGTGAAAGTTCGTTTGTGTTCGGACTGTTCGTATAAACTCAACTATCATCACAGACGGAAAGAAGTGACAGTTAAAAAGAAAAACAAAACTAATAAATCCACGAGAAAATATTGGTCCATTAACAAAGATCACGTTGCTGACCCGACAAAAGAGCAGGCGCCCTCCTCGGATGAGGATGAAGTGAGGCAGCAACAACTCGACAAAGAATCGGATGAATCCGTGTGGTCCAAGAAAACGAATGTTTTAAAAGAAAAATCCAGGGAGGAAGAATTTGATGAATATTTTGAAGATATGTTTCTTTGAGAATAAATTTGGTTATTTATTTACCTTTTTTTTTTTTTTGCATTTAAAATTTTTTATTAACTATTAAACATTTGCAAAATAATTTACAAAAAAAAAAAAAAAGTTCAACATAGTTAACAATCTACAACTCGTAAATAGAAACGAAAAACAACAAATAATTTATATAAAACACAACAGAATTAAATTCTCTACCAACTTGTCTACTTTTAACATGTGGAAACTGTTGGTAACATTTTCTTTTATTTCAGAATCTCCTTTTGATGAAAGATGTCTTACCAACATGCAAAAATAAAATTTTCGCTTAACTTTACGCTGAAAAGATATTAAAAAAAAAAAATGACTTATCCTACCACCAACCCTAAGTAGCAAGCTTCACCTTGCACAAAACTCCTTATAAAACTGCGTTTGTATTTGCCTAAGTTTATCTTGATGGCCATTATTGTTTGTCACGTGTCGATAACTGTCATCAAAATAAAATTCTAAAATAAAATACTTTCAACCTTTTAAAAATATACGGGTTCATATACAATTTAATTCTATTGCGTTTGTTATAAATTAGTTGTTTTTATATTGCGTTTACACATCCTCAGCTGTTAACTATTCTGTACTTTACCTCAAAACAAGTAATGTTTCATCATCATTTTGAAAATGAGGATTCAGACTGCCATTCTTATTTAGCATAAGTCTATCATATCTTGCTTGTTATTTTTTACATGTCAGCCAATTTAACATCTGGCCTTCTTTAGGTGAATCTTTTGAATGTGAAATTTTTATATTGAATTCCAGAACATTTAGTTTGTTTTTTTTAAAGCAATAAATGCTGCTGATAAGTTCAACATAAGTTCAACATAAAGATTCCCCGAGTTGAAAAAAAATGCACCTGAAGAAGGTCAGAGCTTACATTGACTGAAATAATGTGAAAATAACAACCAAGATTAGAATAATATTCGATACTCTTGCAGAATTTGACCCAGACCCCCAGAATTTTCCATCAATTATGACTTGTGCTCGACCGGCAATCACCGGATTAAGCTGAGCATTGTTCAAATGTTGAAATACTAAATTGAAATTATATTTTTTGTATAAAAAATGTAATTTTAAAAATTTTTGGGTGATGGTAGATATTTTTTTGTTTATTTTTTTAACATTTGTTGACAAGGAATAATTTGTAAATTTTCTGTACTTTCACATAACAATTTACGGTTTTCATAAAAAATCATTCATCTTTTCTTATAAAAAACAACTTCTGTTTACAAAAAAGAAAAAACGTTTGCTGCGTATTTTCTTTAAAAAAAAACAAAAAAATGTAAGTTTTCTTGAAAAAAAAACTGTACTTTCACCTAACAATTTACTGTTAAAAAAACATTCATCTTTTCTTGAAAAACAACTTTTGTTGATAAAAAAATAATAAAAGTAAATAAACAATACAAAATGCAACTTTTTTGAGGAAAATAAATAAATATTCAGTAAATTTACAATAGGATTTTGTTATTTTTTATTTATTTTTTTATTTTGTTATTTTTTATTCATTATATTTCTGTTTTTTTCCTGTTTGTTTTGAAATTTGTCTGCGTTTATTACTTTGCTTGGCTTAATCTGGTGACTGCCGGTCAAGCCTGAACCATAATTGGTGGAAAATCCCAAAAATTCTGCAAGAGTACCTAATATTCTAAATAATTCAAACAAAGGATAATTTGGATTATCTAGGAGTGGAGGCTTTTTATATTCTTATATAAATTTAATGTAGAGCATTGCCCAACAAATGTACATTTTTTTAGCCACTTTTGGATGAGATAGCATAAGAGAGATAAGTAATTATTGGAGCAAGATGTAAATGTAAAGTTAATAATAATCTTGGTCATTAAAACAAAAAACTTTGGGGAACGAATTTACTTGATAAAATGAAATAATGATAATTAACATGAAATCAAGATCTGACACTTTTGAATGCTGTGATTCTGTATACAATGCCGACAGTCATAAAAAATGAGATCCGAATTGAGACGCTAGATTTTGCTTTGATGGTAAAACGATTTCATTGATTGGAGGATGAACAATGAAAGTGAAAGGATTTAAACCAAAAAATTATGATTTCAGGATTGAATATTTCTTGTTTCTGAATTTTGGAAATGTGGATTTATTTGGATTATTTGAATTACTGTTCTTATCTTGAATGTTATTTTTACAACATTTCATTCAGTGTAATTGAAAACTGTTGGGTCCTTCAGTCTCACTTTGAGCTGGAACTTTCTTTAGGAAGGAACTTTCCTCTCCTCTCACCTCTCTCAAAAACACAGTCACCTATCCGCCCAAGTTCGATCTTTTATTCCTCTGAAATCTTGTGAATTCTTGTGGTTGGTCTCGTTCTCTTTCCCACAAAACCAACCATGTCTACCACTTCATCTTCTTCTTCTTCTTCTTCCCCTCCCAGCCCCTGTGTATTGACAGCAAACAGAACAGACTTTCTGTCTTTTCTAGGTGAGTGCATTAGAAGAATTACTACTACAGTAACCTCTGACCTTCTTTAGGTGTATCTTGTTGAATTCAGGAATCTTTCCGTATTTTTTCTTTCTGTATTTAATCCTTATAGATTAAGTGAAGGGTTCTGTTTGAAATTCCATACAAATTCCTGAGTTTGGAAGAAAGATTCTTATAATTAAATAACTCGCGTGTTATTCCTTCTGCCCTTCACATCAACAATTTCTTGGTTAAGTTTGACACTGTTATCCAAACTTCTGTATATGTAACGCACCTTCTCTCAACTGCAAACGCACTTCTGCTGATTAAACTTACTTCTTCAAAATCCAACTTCAAAATGAACGTTTTCTCTAAAAAATCAACCTTCTTTTATCTCCAACCAGGAGCATCTCATCTGCATATCAGGTGGTAACATTGCAGGCATATAAAGAGATCAGGCAGCCATTTTTGTTTCTTTCTTCTTCATTCATTTCGTTCCACGACTGACCCGTTGAATTATGCACATGTGCTAATTAGGTAAGTCACGCGTTTTCCTACACTCCCCCCTGATTTCATGATCACAAACAGGGCAGGGGGGCAATCGTCTTATTGGGTACTTCGAAGAATCAGAGACAGCACTTCCTCATTGCCATCTTCCTCATTACCACCGTTGTTGCCACTAGTCTGTTCCATTATCCTCTCTCGTGGTTATGTAGGCGGTGTTTTACAATCAGGGCAGAGGGGTAATATCCGTTTTTGTCGGGTACTCCTTCGAAGAATCAGAGGCATCACTTTCTCAGTTCCTTCTTCCTCAGTATGTTCCATCATCCCCTCTCATGGTGCTATAGGCGGTGTTTTGCAATCACGGATGGTGGGTAGTATTCGTCTTTTTTGTGTACTTCGATGATGAACTGGTGGCATTACTTCCTCGTGTCCATCGTTCTCATCACCATTGCCACCAGTATGTCCCATCATTCCCTCATCTGATTCTGTAGGTAGTGTTTCTATGCTCACCTGAAGGACAGTAGGCGATCAGAATCATCCCTGAACTGTATGTGATCCTCCTCATCATCCTCAGAATCAGAAGAAGTATAACAGGGGCGGATATCTTTTATGTGACATGGTACACCGTCAATCGACATGGTCTGAGGACTTATGATCTTATCTATTTTTCCTCTGCAAAATTTTGTAGTGCACCCAGCATTTGGGGGTTTTACTCAAACACGCTCTCCCACTTGATATGGTGTATTGACAACGCTAACCACTGATGGTATGACATCAATTCCTTTTACACGCTGTTCGTAGCGGTAAATCCTATTGGCTGGTGCAGTTGCTGGTGTCGCATCGTCCTTGGGTGTCACATTATGCCAGTACGCAGCTTCTGGAATAGAGCACTGTGTCCTGGCCGCAATTCTTTTGATGGTGTGGTGACACCACTCCACTTCTGGAAAATATGCACATCAGTAACGCATTCTAATCCCCCATTCATGCATGAATTTCTGAAATTCTTGACATCGAAACATAGTGGCGTTATCAGTCAGAATTTCAAGCAGGGCACCACGCTAAAAAAAGATGGCTCTCAACTGTCGTATGATACTAGATGCATCCTGTCGTGTCAACAGGCACCATATCGTGAAACGTGTCGAGCCACAATCTGTCAAGATCAAAAAATGCTTGCCCTCATAATGCGTTACATCCATTCCTACTCGATATCAGTTGTCCTCCACCTCAAGCTTCCCTTTTTGCCATTGGGACGGTGCCGGATCAATTCACTGACACTCTTTGCACGAGCGTATGGCTGCCTTGATTGATGCCCTTGTAGTTGAAGTACACACTCTTCGGACAAAATATGTAGTCCTCCGAATTCCGGGATGTCCACTCTGCCGATGTATTGTACGGATCTGGTCAGGTGTCAATTGATCTGTTACGGCCGCACATGTCTGTTGTGTTTTTTTTTTTTTAACCGAATATGGAACGCTGTTTCCTTATGTTAACAACTATTTTGAATAATGTAGTTATTTCCGTTAGATTATGTTGGAAAAAAAAATTTGAAAGCGTCTGAGTTTCCGACAGTATTTTTGTCTGTTTTTATTTTATTTTTTTATTTTATTTTATTTATTTATTTTTTTTTTTTTTGAAATTACGTAATCACTTCGATATAAATTTAACATATATCTATATGTTATATTGTTTGTTAATCTTATTTTTAATTTTTATTTTTTTGACACGGTGAAAAATTTTTATTTTTTTATTTTGATAATATAGTTATCTCCCTTGTATTTGTTTATAAAATAGTACAATGTCATTCAGTAGACATTTTAATTTTTTTTTTATGAAGGCTAGCGTCTTTTTAGCCAAATTGTTTTATTTTTATATTTGAAATATTTTCAAATGTTATTTACTTTTTATTTATCTGAAATTACGTAAGCAAATCAATTTTTTTTTGTTATTGTATATAAATCTATATATATGTATATATTTTTGTTGTTTTATTTAGTTTAATTTTATTTTTTTTTTATTTCTTAATGACATTAGGTAGACATTTTTTTATTTTATTAATTGTTTTTTTTTTTTTTTTGAATAGCACACAGCTAATAATAAATATTATGTCATTATCTCAGTAAAGAAAGAAAGAACGAATCTTTTTATTATTATTTAGTTTGGTATAAATTTTCCTTTTGTATATATATTCATCGGAAGGTTGTTGACTAACTTAATAAATGGATTTTTTTTTTTTTTTGTACGAGCCCCCATTTATTACATATGTGTGCCGATCATAGCTTGTATGGTCTAGGGATTTATCAGCACCCACATGTAATAAAATTAAAACAAAAGAAAAAGATTTAACGAAAAAGAAATTTATTTAAAAATAAATTAACAAGAAAAAACAAAAGAAAAGATTACCATGTTTGAAAGGCGACAACTCACTAATAAATTGTCTCCCATAGATCATAAAGATCGTAATTCTTTATGTATTGTTTTGAAATGTTTTGTTTAGTGTATTTTTATATGTATATGTGCTTCGGTCAACAAACTCAAAGAATAAATAAAAACTTTACCAGAATCCAGACAGCCAGTTCTTCAGTGAGGTTTTTGTTTTTACGGCCTTATGTGGAAGCCGGAATTCGGACGTTGGTTGCCTCTTTTTGCATCCCAAAATATGTCACGAACTGACTTTACCCACCAATAGCGTTTCTTTTATATGAGTTTTAAAAGGAACTTCCTGGAACCTTCTAGAGACTCAAAAAAGGAACAAAAAGGCGTTCTACGCCTTTTTATATTTATAGACGCCGGTTATCATTTATTTTTATGAATAACGACATTCTAGAAATGTCTTTATGTTTTAATTAATATATCAATAAACATATTTATATATTATAAGAAATATTTATATATTTCTTAATCCAATCATAGGAGAGAATATGTTCTCCTATGACAGTGTTACATAGAATGTCTCCCCTTTTAGTGTTGCATAGCATGTCTCCCCTTTTAGTGTTGCATAGAATATCTCCCCTTTTAGTGTTGCTGATGCATCCAAAGGAGCGGCATGTTATGGTTTGGCACAAGAATCATGTATTGAGGATAGAAAGCCTCTTTAGTTAGGTTTAGAAGTAATCTCCAGATAAAGTAAACCACTCACCTGACTTTGTTCGCCATCGTTCATTGAAAGTTGTTCACACCTCGATGACACCCTTCATGATTGAGGTGGAAAACCTGATCCGGAGATTCTTTTCTAAGTGAATTTATCTCCCATGCATAATTCTGATGCAATCCATTCTTGAATATGCCATCCAAGCAACAATTTTTTACTATAAAAAGTATTGTATACCAAAAACACGTTCAATATAAATATATTTATAAAACTCTGAACCATCTGACCATCCTTGCTTACATCTCGTCTATCAAAAACATTGTTGTCATGGAAACCAGCTTGTATTTAATAAAATTCACATTCTTTTCTACAGTCCGCCATCTTGAGTACAAATAAACTTCAGTCTTTGCTTAATTTGTAAACATAGTTTAAATCATTAAACTATGTTTTGTTATGTTTTGGTTTCAATTCTAGCTGATTGCACTCAAATCATTTTTTTACTTTTGATATCATGACTATATATTAGGTACAATATAATATCAAATAATTAACTCTATAATAATAAGTACAAAATTTGCATAAATTAAAATATCATAATCAAACATATTTTAGGACTGGGCAACGTCATAAATATGCTTAAATATTGACGAAATTTGGGCGTTGTCACCAAAATCCGCTTTTTAAGGTACCAAATTAAAGGGGGAAAAAAGGGGAAAAATTAAACAAGCAAAGAAAAATGAGCAAAAGAAATACAGACCCGAAATGAATTTAAAATGATCCGAATTTATTTAAAGAAAATAGTTATGGTTGCTTATATTTTCCTAAGCTCAGGTTTTGAAATAAAAAATAGAAAATATTCTTTTTTCAGTCTCTCAAATTCAATCCTTCAACAAAAAGTTCTTTCCTCTCTTTTTTTCTGAAAAGAAAAACATGCAGGTTGCAAAGTTCTTTCAAAGTTCTTTCCTTATTCTCTGTCTCATTTTTTTTAACAAACAAAACCTTCAAAGGGTTTAAAAGTAAAGCTCTCTGAAAAAAGGGGTTTCTTATTCTTTCTCTCCCTCTCTCCAAAAGGGTTGTTATCTCTTTCTTTTCTTCCGAAATAATTCTCCTTTTCTCTGAAAAGTATTTTGGTTGCGTTGGGGACAAAGAAATAAATCACTGTTTATGAGTCTCCCGTCCACAGCTTGTACTAATTCGTATCACAATTCTTACGTCGGTCTCCTTTCTCTGAAAGGAGTTAACGTCTTCAATAAATGTTTTTTTTTTGAAACCCCAATGTCAACCTCTCAATAAAGGCCTTCCACCCTTAAGGATGGTTAAGAATTTTACGTCGTTCACTGGGCCCAACAGAATTCCAAAAAACAGGATTTCACTGTCCGATGTCTTCTTTGGAATTCATTTGAAAATGGCGGAAGAAAGATTTCTGGAATTCACTTCACAGCCCAACCAATCAGCGTTAAGCAATGCTGATGGCTACCAAGAAAAAAGGAAAGGCATTAACAGAGAGAGAGAGAGAGAAAGTGAGGAGAGAAAAATGTCCGCGAGGACTTAAATGAAAATGACAAAAAAACGAAGAGAGAGAGAGAGAGAAAGAGAGAGAGAGAGAGTGACAGTGACGCACCCATATTAGCCAACTGAAAAAGGCCCTTCAGGCTACAACGACTGCTAGTCGCAGTCAAGAAGAGGAGGGGGTAGGGGTTAAGTGAATTTTACAAGTTGGCAAAAATGCTGACACCCCCCACCACTTCCGTTTGCACTGTGGTTGGCGACGTTGATAAAAAATAAAATTTCGACAATGTATATATTATAGAGAATAATAGACCAAAGGTTTAAAAGGGCAAAGTTTCTATTAATGTACGAGGGGTGTGCAATAAGTAATGCCCCTGACCCACTTCCCATAGCAGTAGAGCAACGAAACTTGGCACAGTTATTAGTCTTTCTCTACATAGGAACCACCCAGAGTTATGCATTTCTCCTATCAATTGATGCAGCTCTGGAGACCGTTTTTGTAGAACACTCCAGGTTGGTCCTCCAACCACGACATGACTTCAGAAATCAAGGCTGCATAATCTGGGAAACACTTTCCTTTCAAAAACAACTTCATGGCTAGGAAGAGGTGAAAGTCAGAGGGTGCATGGTCAGAAGAGTAGGCAGGATGGGAAAGGATTTCATAACCACACGAGTGTGCTTCTGATCTGGCGACATGCGAGTTGTGGACTGGAGCGTTGTCCTGCAGGAGGAGGGTACCTTTGCTGATCTTGCCCCGCCTCTTGATTTTGATAGCTTCCCTTAATTTTAAAGTGAAGCATAATAAGCTTCTGTAATTGTGGTACCCTTTGCCAGGAAATCTGTCATCACTACTCCGTCCTGGTCCAAGAAGACTGTGAGCATGATCTTTACAGCGGAGGGCTGCACCCTTGCCTTCTTTGGAGGTGGTGAGTACAAGTGCTTCTACTGAATTGACTGGGCTTTGGTTTCTGGATCATAGTGATGGACCCAGGTTTCATCCTGTGTAATCAGTCTTTTGAAAAACTTTGACTCATCTTCTTGGCACATCTCCAAATTCATCCTCGAGCACTTGACGCGTTCTCGCTTCTGAAATGGTGTGAGCAACCTAGGAATCCATCTGGCAGACACCTTATGCATATGCAAATGGTCATGAATGATAGTTTCCACAGACCCTGTACTAATCTTGACATCTTGAGCTATTTGACGAATAGTAATGCGCCAATCTTCCAAAATCGCAGCCTCAACTTGACGGACAGATGCCTCATCAATGGCAGAAGCGGGGGCGACCAGGTCTGGGAGCTGTTTCCACAGACTTCCGGTCATGTTTGAATTCACAATGCCAACGTTTTACAAGGTCATATGATGGGGCATTATCACCATAAGTTTCTTTCATTTCATCAAAAGTCTCCTGTGGTGTGCGTCCTTTCAAATACAAAAACCAGATCACTGCTCGACATTCAACAGGCTCCATTTCACATCTGACTCAGTTCAAATACCTGTAAAACAGAAACCACAATTAGTTCAGAGCTGTAATTTGCCACATAACCCGTAGAAATATAAATCATTGCACATGCAAAATTTCAGTTAGATCAGACAACTGAAAGTGGGTCAGGAGCATTACTTATTGCACGCCCCTCATATGAATAATTTAAAAGTGCTGTGCCCAAAGTACCACAAATATATGATAAACTCAAAAGACAAATATATTCTATTAAAAAAATCAGTTCCCCTGCCTTAGAACTATCTAAAATCCCTACAGAGCAAACTGTCGTTGCTTCTTTGGGACAAAGGGAAACATTGGGTTCGCAGACAGGTATGTGTTCAATGCCCATGTGAGGGAGATTTGGGAATGCCTGACCTGAGGTGTCATCAAGATGCAGAGAGTCTGGCCTTTCTGAACCAAATCTTGACAGAAGAGGCTGTGTGGAACTCCACAATCAAGGCCGCTTTTCCCAACCTTATCCTCGACCACAAGGTCGAGGCGCATCAAAAACTGCAGAGTGACACGCAGTTCTTGAGAGAGTGTTGGGCCGTGCTAAGAACTTCAAATATGGTGAGGGTTTTTACGATAAAGGTCGAAAACTTGTGATATTTTAAATAATGCAATAATATTTAAGTAATTTAAATAATGCAATAATATTTAAGTAATTTAAATAATGCAATAATATTTAAGTAATTTAAATAATGCAATAATATTTAAGTAATTGTGACATGCCGTCATCATTGCTTTTTGTTGAAATTGACACAAAAAGTTAGTGAATACTAAGTTAATCTTTTTGTTAATTGATTTGTTCATTTTCCGAATTTCATTATTATAATGTACTTGTACCTAAATTTATTTCTCACATATAACTCAATTCCAGAACTAAATATATTTTTGCATGCTTTCATGTTATCTTTATATGAAGTTAGGTGTGTGTAAATTTTTATATATTTCTATGTAGAGGCTCACTCCTAAACTACTTAGCCAATCACTATGAATTTTGGATTTGGTTTTGTTTGGTTGTTTTTGTTTTACGGCATATCAACCCTTTTTAGGTTATTTAATGCCGAATCCAGTGATTTTGAAGAAAATATTTTTAATAGAATATATTTGTTTTTTTGTTTTCAAGTCAGTTTCAAATTAACCCATAGTTGGGACCCTAACAGGTACTACCACTCTGGATCAGAGTGGACCTGGGACCAATGGCAATTAAGGGGTGGCTACACACTCCCCGAACCCCGCAAGCTGGGGCCTCACCATTGGATATAATGTAAGGTCAGATCCAGGACCGAATGAATTTTGGAAGACAACTGCTAAGTGCAAGGGGTTGTAATGTGGGCTATATTTAGTTTAATTTAATTTTATGCAAAAGGCGTAAAAAAGGGTTCTTTGGAGCATTTTAAAGGGTTTTTACTATGGACACTACCTCCCATTTGAAAATGCAAATATTTCAGATTTGCATTAAATTTGATCCATAGGTAGATACCAATGAAGCAAAATTTCCTGAATTTCAATTTCTTCTTACGACTCCTTAACTTTAACCCTTTACTGGCCAAATTTTTTTATGCAATAAATAAATTTTTTAATCATGAATTTATGTCCTTCTTGACTCAAAAGAAGGTGATAAAGAAAACAATCAAAATGTGGAACTATGCATAGACCTGTACTTTGAAGACATGTTGGGCTGACAAGCCATAAGAGTAAGAAATATTTCCAATCCAGGTGTTTTTTGAAAGGCAACTTGAAAGTAAAATTTGGCGGTAAAGGGTTAAGCCTTGAACTTCAAATATTTTCTATATCCAAGATAATGTAAAGGACTTTGATCAAAATAAGGTGATTTAATAATCGTGCAAAACTGTTCCGTTCAGAGAATACAATTTGCTTGCCCTGGGACAGGTATTCTTCTAGTTAAAGTATATAAGATTAAAAAAAAAAACTTAGAGAAACAAAAATTAATGAAGTCACATTTAAATAGAAATAATATTTATTCAAATTTTTGTACATTAAAAAATATGAAGTTCTTTTGTTTTTTTACTGGAGTTAATCATCATCTTTGAAATTGTAATTCCTTATTTTGGGTTTCGGTGTTTTCTTGCTTTGGTTTTTTCCTTTTAATCGTAAACCTATCTGTGTGTCATTTTTGGGGGGTTGTTTATGCCGAGCATCAGATTCTTGAAATTCTGAAAATATTTGCAATCAATCAATTAGGAAGAATGAAAGAATGAAAGAATAAAAGAATGAAAGAATAAAAGAATAAAAGAATGAAATAAAGGCAAAACAAATTTTCAGAAAATTTTTAAAAAGAGTCCATTCAATCAGCACATTTCTTTTGACCCATAAGTTTCCGCTTATCAAGACTGCATAGGTAAAAGAATCATCTACTCCTGATAACAGGAAGTACCCGTGGAGTTATCTCTCCTGATAGAGAAAGTATTCAAGAAGTTATCTCCACTGATAGCTTTACATACAGGACAAATGGGAACAGCCATTTTTTTTTTATGTGAATCTTAGCAACAAGCCCGAGGACACATTTTCTTACTTTACATGGCGCTATGAACAGGATAAACATTGTTAAGTGTGGAAATTCATAAAAAACACTGAATATATTCATCACCAAACAACATGTCGCAGGTGAAAGTGTGTATTGAAGCAAATTGTTGAGTTTCAGAAAGAAAACATTGAACTAAGAAAAGAGATGCTTTGCAGTCATCCCAACATGTTGCGGGTGAAAAAAAAAACACTAAAAGACTAAATATCACTGACAGAGAATTTTGGACACATGGGGCCCGATGCAAAGATATATGTGAATTGAAAGGCCCAGCCAGGAATGAACTACAGGAGACATGTACGCAAAAAAAAAAAAAAAAAAAAAAAAAAAAAAGTCTACTCTTTGAACTGATAGAGCCAGAGAGGTTAAACTTTGCCATAGGGCAGATGACTGATGGCAGTGAAAGGATTACACAAAGAAGTCCACTGACAGAAATTCCACTTGATGAGGCAGTACGAGGGTGAGTTAATAACACATTCTTATCGATACTACATGGCTAAACTTTGTGAATTTAGAATTTAATGTCCAAATGAACAAACTTGCCTGCAGCAAGTGGACTATTCAGATGATATGATCGCTGGGTAGATGAGAGCTGAATTTAGAAACACAGAGCATCAAAAGTGGGTACTGGCAGAGGTAGCTTCATTTGCTACACTGCAGAAAACGTTTTCACTATTGGTCTGTCTGGAGACAACAGACAAGTGAACTCCCCACTTTAACAATAATTTAACCTCTTGTACTATCCCTAACCTCTTGTACTAACCCTAACCTCTTGTACTATCCCTAACCTCTTGTACTATCCCTAACCTCTTGTACTATCCCTAACCTCTTGTACTATCCCTAACCTCTTGTACTATCCCTAACCTCTTGTACTATCCGGTGTACAAAGGTTGAACAACACAAATAGGAGATCAAGGCCCTTCCAACCCTACGATATACTAAATTTTGTAACAGATGTGAAAAGACAGCATCCCCTAAAGGGTGGATGAGTTCAAAGGATTGTCCAGCAGCTAGACTCAAATGCCACTTTTGCAGAGTGGTAGGGTACCCAAAAAAGGCATGCCATAAATTTGAGGGGTCCAGAAGGGAACCCACAAGCAAAGTATCAAGAAGTTAGGAGTCATTTATATTCACCAACAGTACTCCAAATAATTTTTCTGCACACAACGCACAACAAGACACAAAGCACAACAAGACACAAAGCACAACAAGACACAGCTCGCGAATGTACCTCAATGACAGTGGAGGTGACTATGATGCTTGAAACTCACACAAGACTTGGACATGCACTGAAAAAAACGATGAGCCAGTGTAGTCATTGCATTCCTGCCTTTGCAGACGTAGAGGCACAGAAGTGTTCGAGTGGGTCTGAAATTCAGAAACTCCTTGAATACCCAGAGGAGTACCTTGTGTCAACTACCCACTGAATACAGGGCATAACGGACAGCCATTTACACATCAGAGGTGTCTTGTCTCTGTATAAAAGTGTGAACAAAAGAAAGACCGTATATGTGTCAGAAAACACCTCCAAGTTTTATTTGTTGCAAACGGCATTGAAGAAGCTGGAGTTATTGCCTCTGAATTTCCCAATCTCACTATCACAGAATAGTTCCTTGAGGAACATAAACAAATTAGCCTCATGTGGATACCCATGCAGAACATCTGCTTCGAGGAAACCTGAAACCACCCCTTTCAAACAATAATGGTAAACCCTTAGAGATAAAATTCATCCCAGGGGTACCCACCAACAGCAATTCACACACCAATACCTGTTTGCCATCACTGAAAGGTGAAACAGGACATAAAGACACTGCTTAGGAATACTAGAACTGGTACCAGTAGGTGTGGAGAAAGAAGTGGCTTACTGTTAAAGCAGCTGCGTGTTTGTGCCTGCAGAGCACAAATTGAGAATCAAGATGGCACCCGCAGGCTTTTATGTGGAAAAAAAGTCTCGGGGAATCTCGGAGAATCTCATACCCTGGTTCCATAAATAACGAGGAAAGGAAAGCGGGAGGACAGACGATTTTTAGTCACTAAAGGGAACGGACGTGTGTAAAAGAAGTGGTAGAAGAAAAGAGTGTGGTGAACGAAACAAACAAAGACTCGGTTGAAAGTAGAGTTGTAACGAACACAAGCTATTCCGGCATGATGTCAGGATTTGACCCCAAGCTAATTCCCCTGTTTGATGGCAGTAACACTGATCACTCAGTGCAAGAATGGGTGGAAAAAGCAGAATTAAATATGTCAGCTCAGTGGGGTGAAGCGTATAGAATGTGTGGTCCCAATGCACCTCACTGGGGGAGCATATGCAGTATACCAGCAGTTGGCTGATGAGAAGAAAACAGATTTCGCCTGCATCAAGCGCGCCCTTTTTACAGCATTTGTGTTAGATCCAGTTACTGCATGGAAGGAATTCATGGCCCGAAAATTACATCCCGGGGAAACAGTGGATGTGTATCTGGCTGAACTAAAAAAGCTATCGGTCCTTTTTGGAGGGATGTCAGACAAAGGCTTGGTGTGCGCCTTTGTTGCAAGATTACCTAAGAGTGTGGAAGATCTGCTCCATGCCTCATCCCAAGTGAACGAGATGGACATATCGGAAGTATTGACGCGGGCACGAGCAATACTAAAGAAAAGCCCTAACACTATAAACCAAGCGGCAGCTGTACAACCATAACAGGCTGGTTTGCAGGACCTGGATGCAGCTACAACCTGCTATAAGTGTGGAGGACCCAACCATTTGGCCCGTGATTGTCTTTCGTCACGTCAACCAACTCGGAAACTTGACGGGCCGCAGTGCTACAAGTGCAAAAAACGCGGACACCTGGTCCGCACCTGTCCGGGAAACGGGCAAGGGGAAGAAGCTACAGCGCCAGTCTTCTCCCCAGATCGTCATTGAGTAGGGCGCTACCCACTGTAAGCATACACATTAATGGAAGCGAGCGCCTCGCACTTGTGGACACTGGGTGCACCCAGACTCTCGTAAGCAAGATATGCTGTGCCACTTGGAAAGCAGAGAGAATTCTGGTACTAACTGTAGGCGGAGGTTCACTAGCCTCTTGTGGGGTGAGCATTATCCGCGCAAGCATCAACGACGGGCCTGCAGTAGCCGTGCGAGCCCTGGTTGTGGAGGGAGAGCTTCTTGGGTATGACCTACTCCTGGGTATGGACTTGATTACACAACTTGGTGGAATTACTGTGGACAGAACCGGCAAGGTACAGTTCTCCCGATGTGAGGAACATGTTTGTGCTGCCATAACTCTCGACGAGCCTGACTTTCATGCAGAGTATGATAGAAACACCAATGCATGGACAGCGTCTTGGAAGTGGTCAAACGATCAGCCACCAATATCCTTGCGGAACCGGTTATCGGAATATCCTCCACCCATGTGGCTAAGGGAACAGTATGAAGAAGAACTGCAGACGTGGATCGACAATGGCTGGCTTCTTCCATACCCAGATTATGAGCTTGGCCCTCCGCGAGGACTGATTCCCTTGATGGCCGTCGTACAAGAGACCAAACAAAAGGTCCGCCCCGTCCTAGACTACCGTGAGCTCAATGAGCATGTCTACCCATATACGGCCAGGGCTGATGTGTGTGCACTCAAATTAAGGGAGTGGCGACAGCAGGGATCGAACATGGCAACTCTGGACCTACGCAGGGCCATTGTGGCCATTTCAGACTGTGGAAATTGGAGGAACCCGATATTGTCTAACCAGGCTAGAGTTCGGTCTAAATGTGGCACCAAGCATTATGACAGCAATCATGCATGCTATCCGGCAGTAAGATGAGGCAGTGCAACAGGCAACATCCTCATACGTCAATGATATATTCGTCAATGAGAGCCTCATGTCAGTGCAATCGGTTAGAATGCACTTTGAGAGCTTTGGACTGACATGTAAGGAACCAGAGAGTCTGTGCGATGGAGCAAAAGTTCTCGGCTTGCACGTGCGCAATAGCAAGGAGGGACTTTGCTGGAGAAGAGGAAGTCACGTCCCCAAGGTCCCATCAAACATCACTCGACGAACAGTGTTTTCGCTTTGTGGAAAAATGGTAGGCTATTTCCCTGTGTGCGGTTGGCTCCGGGTGGCCGTGGCGGCCATAAAAAGATGTGCAACAGCCGTGTCGTCGGGATGGGACGATGCAGTACACAATGTCACCCTAAGGAGCATGCTGAGAGATTGTGTCCAGGGTGACCAGTGATGACCCCGTTCAGGGAAAGTGGTGCTTCAGCGGGAATGAGTTCACGGTCTGGGTGGATGCTAGTTCACTGGCCCTTGGAGTTGCCCTTGCAGTTAATGATTCCATTATTGAAGATGCCTGTTGGCTTCGGCCAGAGAATGATTCGAGGCACATAAACCTGGCCGAACTTGATGCCACATTGAAGGGCGTTAACTTGCCGCTTCAATGGCAAGCCAAGGTTCTACATGACTGACTCGGCATGCACTCATCGGTGGATAACCGATGCATTAAGTGGAAGAGCACGACTGACGACACGAGCATCGAGTGAGATGTTAATTCGAAGACGGCTTGCCACCTTGGTCGACCCCATCACAGAGTACGACCTGACTGTGGACGTAGTGTTGATCAGGTCTGCGCTCAACAGAGCAGATGCTCTGACAAGAGTCCCTCAACGATGGCTTCTGGCTGGTGCTCGGAGAGATTCTGATAATCTGCAAAACACATGTGCAGCAGTTGTGTGTAATGTGGATGCAGCGCGCATCATGGACATTCATCGACAGTGTGGAAATCCTGGCATCAAGCGGACACTGTACTTTGTCAAGATGATTGATCCAGAAGTAGAAAAAAAAGATATCCGGAGAGTGGTGGAAAGTTGCGAGGCCTGCCAATCCATCGACCCAGCTCCAGCACGATGGAAGAAAGGGGAGTTGGGAGTGAGTGGCAAGTGGCAGAGAGTGGACATGGACATCACACACTACGGTGGCAACCACTTCCTTACCCTCATCGATTGTGGGCCTACACGTTTCACGGTCTGGAGACTCCTCGGGCGGCAGGACTCTTGCAGCATTATTTGCCAGCTGTCATCCGTGTTCTGTGAAAGAGGTGCACCCGATGAAGTGCTGACGGACAATGACCCAGCCTTTTGCAGCCATCAGATGAGGCAGTTCTTACAAGAATGGGGTGTGCAGCTGCGGCTTAGATGCGCTTATGTGCCTTCTGGCAATGGTATAGCTGAGAGAAGCCATTGCAGCATCAAAACAATTGCAGCCAGGAAGCAGTGCACTATCGCAGAAGCTGTGTACTGGTATAATCTCATGCTGAAGGATGGCGTCTCTCCAGGAACGGGGCCTGCAAACGCAATCTATCAGTACCGTGTCTGAGGAAAAGGAAACCACTCCGATACAACTGTGGCCACTGAGATAGAACGAAATCGATATGCCAAAGGGGATGCTGTCTGGGTGAAGCCGCCAGGAAACCGATGTACTGACAAGTATAAACGGTGCACAGTGACTGATGTGGTGAGTCAGCAGTGTGTCCAGGTTGATGGCGTACCCTGTCACGTTAGGGACCTAAGGCCGGCAACTCATGTACCACCTCCAGTGGACGATGAGAGTGACTCTGACTCTGAGACGAGTGGGCCATCGCTTTGGTTTGCACCATCGCTATCAAGCAGTGACTTTGATATCAGTAGCCTCCATGGAGATGAAACCTTCCCCGACCATCAGGCGGTGGATGAGAGTGCACGCGAAGACGAGAGCAGCACTGTCCCCCTTCGCAGAAGCACCCGACGGCGGCGATCGCCACTCCTCCTGCCATCTCTGTGATCATGAGATCAGGGGGGAGTGTGGAGAAAGAAGTGGCTTACCGTTAAAGCGGCTGCACGTTTGTGCCTGCAGAGCACAAATTGAGAATCAAGATGGCGCCCGCAGGCTTTTATATGGAAAAAAGTCTCGTGGAATCTCGGAGAATCTCGTACCCTGGTTCCATAAATAACGAGGAAAGGAAAGTGGGAGGACAGACGATTTTTAGTCACTAAAGCAAACGGACGTGTGTAAAAGAAGAGGTAGAAGAAAAGTGTGGTGAACGAAAAAAACGACTCGGTTGAAAGTAGAGTTGTAACGAACACAGTAGGTGTATCTACTACTTAGTGTTCAAGGATGATGGTCATGCCAAAAAAGGATCTCCAAGGTACATGGTGGACCTACAGGAGTTGAATAATGCAACTATGAGAGAAACACATGAGAGAAACACATTTAATTAGGTTTTAATGATATCAGCACACACACAGAACATTCTACAATATTCCACAACATTTTATTCTCAGCTGCATGGGACATTACTATGTTCATTACCGAGGCCCATCTACCTACTGTTGGGTCCCTCAAGGATTCCATGAATCAGGGTATAGATACACCCCTCAGTTTGATGACATCACTGTGGATATATCTCATAAAACCTGACGCATAGATGACAGTCTCTTATGCGATGATTCAATACAGTCTTCATTTTAGTATACAATTGACTACATCAGTCACTGCGCAAACAAGGGGATTATATTTAATCCAGACAAGTTTCACTTTGCCGAAATGGAGGTGGAATTCATAGGATTTCTGGTACCGCAAATGGTGCTAAACCCACAAAAAGAATGGCAGAAACCATCTTTCACTTCCCTATTCCAACAAATATCACTGAAGTTAGGTCCTGGTTTGGACTCATGAACTTTCTCACAAGCAGAAGTTATGGCTCCCTTCCGAGAACTATTGAGGACAAAGAACAAAAAGTTCTATTGGGATGAAACACTTAAATGTCGATTCCAAGAATCAAAGATAGAAATAGTGAACAGGATTGAAAAAGGTATCCAAACGTTTGAAACAAACAGAGAGACATGACTGGCAACAGATTACAGCAAAACAGGAATATCATACTTCCTATTTCAGAAACACTGCAGATGTGAGGGTGAATTGAACAGGAGTTGTGGGGGTTGGTGACTGGAAGTTCATACTGGCTGGACCCCATTTTACAAATGATGCAGAATCATGAGATGCACCAATAGAAGGAGAAGCTTTAACCCTGGTCAACAGATGCCCAGATTTGCTGGTAGCAATAGATCACCTGCCACTAATAAAAATATTTTCAAACCTGGAAAATATTAAAAACCTCCACCTGTTAAATTTCAAGGAAAGAACACAGATAAAACATTGTCTCAGCAAACTTAACTTAGCACCTAATTGTGCATCCCGATACCCAGCAGGTACCCTTCTAAAAAACAATAAACAAATGATCAATACTGCAGTTAAAACGACCTTTATATTGAGTTACAAAAGTTATCCTAAACTGAAGGCTGTTACATGAGAAAGGATCATTGCTGTGATGAAGAATGCAAAACCTTAAAAGATGTAATGCAAGATAGCTTCCCTCAGTCATACTCCCACCCATAGCTCAAGTTTTCTGGCCTATGCATAAAGAATTATATTGCCTAAAAAGAGTTATTATCAAAGGCAACAAAATCCTGATACTTTTGCGGACGTATTGGAATCCCTTCACTCTGTACATCAAAGCATAAATGGTTGTTCTGATGAAGAATGCAAGACAATCATTGTTCTGGCGAAGAATGCAAGACAATCATTGTTCTGGTCAGGTTTGAATGCTAACATCAGGCAAACCAGATCACAGTGCCACACTTGCAACCCAATTGCACCAGGGAGCCCTTGATGTCACCAACAGACCTGGAATTTCCATTCTAACAAGTGGTCGTTGACTTTGTCAATATTCAAGGTAAGAACTTTATGGTATACACTAATCGGATGGCCCTAATCATGTCATGGATGGCCAAAACTGTATGCGACACCTTGAAAACTTAGTTCTATATTTACGGTGCACCTAATGAAATCTCTTCAAATGGAGGACCACAATTTGAGTTCAAGGAGTACAACTCATTTTGGAGGAACTGGAGTATATGGAAACGTACCTCATTAACCAAAACAGGAATTGCACAGAGCTAGCCATTAAGATGGCCAAACGTATACTAGTCAGCAACATGGACAGTGATGGATGCCTTTGCCATATTCTGCTTGGGTATTACTAATCTATCACAATACCCCTATTCAAGAACTTGACATGACCCTAACCATAATGCTATATGGTTGAGTCATTAATGGTCACCTAAAGGATAAATATCAGATGTAGAAACAATGGAAAGAAATAGGTGAACTAAGGAAATTGGCAATGACCAAGTGGCATATGTAGAACAAATAGTTCTACAACAGCAATTGTTGTCCACTCTGGGAACTCCAAGTTGGAGACTTTGTCCAGATCCAAAGCTAGGATTGATTATTATTGGGTAATTATCCATGTCGATGGATCATGGAGACACATAAGAACTGACAGTATCAAGTGCGAGTAGATGGGAGCAATCGAGTAACACTGTACGACCATTGATTTCTCTGCAAAATAAACTCAGTTATGGCTGGCCCACATTACTCCACATCCATTCACAAACCCTGATCCCTCACAGGAATAATCCCTAGAAGAAACAATGGAGGTTGAGTGGCACACCAATGTCAGATTACCCAGCAAGCATGATGAAGAAAATATAGAAATTTGAAGATACCACAGGAAGATGTACACTCCCTCTGTTGAGATAATCTTCATGTCGACACAAATGCATAGAAAATGAGAAATGAGTTTTTGGATGCAAAGATGACAATTCATCCCAAGGGTGGGGGGAGTATGTATAGGTAAAAGAGTCATCTGCTCCTGATAACAGGAAGTATCCATGGAGTTATCTCTGCTGAGATGGGAAATAACTAAGGAGTGATCTCTCCTGATAGTTAAAGGACAGATGGGACAGCCATTTGCTTTTTATGTGGATTATATCAAGGAGGTGAAGGACACGTTTTCCCACTTTACAAAAGATTTGAAAACAAGTTAAAATGATTGACAGTCGTTTTTTGCCATGAGAGCATTGGGAACAATGTGTGCAATGGGCCTGTAATGTACGCAGGTACACAGGGGACACTAACAGGGGGAACACTGGAAAAGGAGGGTGCACAAAAGAGACAGCATGTAGATACTTGCGGTCGGCTCTCAGCTGAATAAAGTCTTAAAACAAACTCAGCGTTTGCGTTCTCAGTGAGAAACACCACATGGCGACGAGGATAAGATCATTTCTCATAAAGGGGAAAGTTATTTAAACTTTTTCTCCGAAAAACATTGCGTTTAATAGAAATTAAATAGCGACATATTTCTACCTGCACACACGCATTTTAAAAACATGACGTCTTATGGTAAAATCGACAAATTCTCGCCGAGTGGAGGTGATTGGGGCACATACTCAGAAAGATTGGAGTATTATTTCGAGGCTAACGGAATACAAGATCCAGGAAAGAAAAAGTCCGTCCTTCTTTCTGTTTGTGGTGGTGAAACATTTACTCTGCTGAAGGATCTCGTTACGCCGCCCAGCTTAAGAGACAAAAGTTATGAGGAACTCTCGCTCTCGTTAAAAGAGCACTGCAACCCAACACCGTCCGTAATTGTTGAGCGATTCAACTTTTACATGTGCCGCCAACAACCAGGTCAGTCCATTTCGGATTTTATTGCTCATTTAAAAAAAATTACAAAGTTTTGTGAGTTTGGAAATACGATAGAAGAGATGTTGAGAGATTTGCTCATCGTTGGATTGATGGATGACCGAATCCGTGGGCGACTGCTTTCCGAAAGGAAACTAACATTTCCTTATGCCCGACAGATAGCTCTTGCCATGGAAAGTGCAGACAGGAATGTTAGTGACATGGCAGCCTGTTCAACGTCCAATTTTACAATACAGACGAAAGTCAACCAGGTTGAACGGCCTACTCCACTACGGAGACAAAAACAAAGACCATGTTTCCGATGTAACGGAAAACATTGCCCTGACTCCTGTCTTTTCAAAGAGGCAACGTGTAATTTTTGTCACAAAACCAGTCACATTTCGCCAGCCTGTTTGACCCGGAAGTACAACGACAGAGCTGGAAATCGTAAAACCCACAAGGTCACCAGTTAAGAACTAGTAGATGAAGATACAGGCAGCGACTGCGCCTCGGTGCATAGGCTGTTTAACCTGCCAACAAATAACAAAACCGAGCCCCTGATGGTGTTGGTGGGCATAAATGGTCGCAATGTCGAGATGGAGATCGACACCGGAGCTGCTATTTCATTGATCAGCCGCAAGGCATTTGAAAAACTATGGTGTGAACCTGATAAGCCGGTACTTAAGCCTATGTCACAGAAACTAGCAACCTACAGGGGAGAAAGTATCACGCCGTGTGGTACGTGTCAAGTGTCGGTAGACTATGATGGCCGACAGTTTCGTCTGCCATTAGTGATTGTTCCTGGTTCTGGCCCTGCATTTCTTGGTAGAAACTGGTTACAAGTAGTTCAACGCTGGAAACGCATCCATCAGCTGAAAGCAGTAAATGCTACACCCGCAATTGAAGACATTATTGCAAAATACCCTGATGTTTTCAAGGATGAATTGGGCGCACTGAAGGGTTTCACAGCAAAACTTAGTGTTGACCCGAAAACAAAGCCCATATTCTGCAAGGCTCAACACGTGCCCTTTGCATTGCGTGAAAAGGTTGACAAGGAGCTGGATTGACTAGAGTCTCTGGGTATTATTGAACCAGTACAATACTCAGAATGGGCTGCCGGTATAGTAGCAGTTGTCAAAACTGACCAAACAATAAGGTTGTGTGGAGACTATAAAACTACAATAAACAAATGTTCAAATCTCGACTAGTACCCTATCCCCAGGATTGATGATTTGTATGCAAAATTGGTGCAGGGAAAGAAATTCACCAAGCTTGACTTGAGATCAGCGTTCCTGCAGGTTCCGTTAGAGGAAAACTCAAAGCAGTACCTTACAATCAATACACCACGGGGTCTCTACAGGTTCAACCGCCTCAGTTTTGGAGTAAAATCAGCTCCTGGTATCTATCAATGCTGTATGGACAATTTGTTGGCAAATGAACCACATGTTGTATGCTATCAGGACGACATACTAATTACAGGATCATCAGACGCAGAACACTTGAGCACCCTTGACCGAGTGTTAGGGAAACTCTCAGAATCTGGTCTCCGCGTTCGTCTGGACAAGTGCAAGTTCATGGCACCCTTCGTAACCTACTTAGGTCATTGGATTGACTCCGAAGGCCTTCACCCTACAGCAGAAAAGATCCGTGCCATCCGAGATGCACCAGCCCCACGCAATGTGACCGAACTTAAGGCTTTCTTGGGCTTATTCCAGTTCTACGCTAGGTACGTCTCCAACGTCGCAGATAAGTTGGGCCCCCTCTATTATCTACTGTGGAAAGGTGTCTCTTAGACATGGGGCACCCCCCAATTAACAGCTTTTCAGCGAGCCAAAGATGCATTGCAGACCACAAATGTCCTAGTTCACTATGACCCGAAGAAGGAACCGGTACTGACCTGTGACGCCAGTCAATATGGTGTCGGAGCTGTTTTGTTGCACATCTTTGCCGACGGTTCAGAGAAACCTGTTGCTTTTGCTTTGAGAACAATGTAACCGGCTGAGAAAAATTATAGTCAGTTGGACAAGGAGGGACTGAGTATTATCTTTGGGGTTAAAAAGTTTCATCACTACTTATTTGGACGTGCATTCCGTATCATTACGGATCATAAGCCACTTATCAGCCTCTTTAGCTCAACAAAGCCAACATTGGACACCCTGCCACCAAGAATAATACGTTGGTCACTGTTGATGAGTGCTTACGATTACACGATAGAATATAGGCCTGGTTCACACATCGTCACTGCCGACGCAATGAGTCGTCTCCCCCTGCAGGAAGCATTAGATGTCCCAACACCAGGCTGCATTATACATCTCATGGATCACCTGGACAATTCCACCGTTGACTCGACTGACATTTGTGCTCATACACGCAAAGACCCCATCCTCTCTAAGGTTGTTCAAGCCACATAACATGGAGGGTGCAATCTCCCACATGATGCTCCGTATTTACCATTTCACGCTCGTAAAAACGAACTAAGTGTTGAAAGGGGGTGCCTGCTGTGGGGTTCACGAGTGGTAATTCCCCACCATCTCAGGCAGAGAGTGTTGGACGAGCTTCACCAATGCCACCCTGGCATAGTCAAGATGAAGGCTCTCGCCCGGACCTATGTATGGTGGCCTGGGATAGATGCTGACATTGAAAAAAAGGTGAACAACTGTTACCCTTGTCAGTGCTCCAGAAGCCTACCTGCTAAGGCACCACTACACCCCTGGGAATGGCCAGCTGAACATGGCAGCGGGTTCACGTTGATTATGCCGATTACAATGGCCAATACCTGCTTGTCATTATGGATGCACACTCAAAATGGGTTGATGTCTATACCACAAGTGCAGCTACTTCAGCCACTACAATTGAAAGGTTGCGGCGCTGTTTTGCTACTCATGGTCTCCCGCACATTGTTGTCAGTGATAATGGCCCATGCTTCACCAGTTCAGAATTTGCAGAGTTCATGAAACGGAATGGTATCAGACACAAATTTGTCAGTCCACATAGGCATCAAATGGTCTAGCCGAACGCTCAGTTGGGCTGGTTAAAAACGGTATTAAAAAAATGGCGGGAGGAACTCTGGAAGCAAAGATATCCCGTTTTCTGCTGACATACCGGACAACGCCTCACACAACAACGGGATCTACCCCGGCAGAGTTGTTGATGAAGCGAAGATTGCGCACCAATCTGGATCGTATGAAGCCCGCCACCTCAAGTGTTGTATATAACAACCAAGAATGTCAAAAGTTTCACCATGACAAATCTGCCCAGATGTGTTCATTTGATGAAGACCAAGCAGTATTTGCACAGAACTTTGGTTCCGGATCCATGTGGTTGGCTGGTCACATTCTGGAAAGAGTATCTCTTTTATCCTTTTTAATCAGATTGCAGGATGGCCGGTTGGTTCGTCATCATCAGGATCACATCAGGTCTCGCCGTTGTATCACCGAGCCAGCACCTCAATCCCCAAGTGAAAACAATCCAAAACGCATTTTAATGGAACTAAACATGCCTCCAGATATGGCAACAGAAAATAACACACATCCACAGACTCCATTGACACATGAGAATTCGCCCGATTATGAGCAGCCAGATAGAAAAGTGAGTGAGCATACCCCACTAGCCCTGCCACGACGATTGGGCCGTACAATAAGACCACCGAATCGTTTTAGTCCGGATTGACTAAAGATTGAACAATTACCTTTTATTTTTTCTTAACTTTTAAAAAAAAAAAAAAGGGGGGGGGGGATTTCACTGGTCACATACTGAGGCAGAATAATCCTCGACCACAAAAGGGTCACAAGGGCAGTCTACCCTGACCTTTTTCCATGATAAATGGACCTTTCTTTTTGGGGGGAAGATGTAATGTACGTAGGTACACAGGGGACGCTAATAGGGGGAACACCGGAAAAGGAGGGTGCACAAAAAAGACAGCATGTAGATACTTGCGGTCGGCTCTCGGCTGAATAAAGTCTTAAAACAAACTCGGTGTTTGCGTTCTCAGTGAGAAACACCACAGGGCCGAAGATTCCTTAAGACAAATTGATTATCCAAGAGGATGGCTCAACAAGTATTTAGTTATGTTAGACTGAAGATGAATCATATTGTAGTTGGCTGTGAAGCAGCCTCACAGTATCTTTTCCCATAGATGGGATATTCTAGGAAATAAACTCTGTTCATGGAAGCTTTAATTTTTGATATAGACGGAGAGAAAGAAAAGTTCTTTGTTGATTGTTGTAGCTAGGTGAGTTCTTGCTGTAAATATTTTACAAGAGGAGCAGAGAGTGGAGCCCAGTCGAGCACTTACCATGAACATGATAGAATAGGGACATGCCAGTAACATCTTTTGTGAGTAATTTCTAATTTAATCATTGTGATGATGATGATGATCATGATCATCATCATCATCACGAAGAAGAAGAAGAAGAAGAAGAAGAAGAAGAAGAAGAAGAAGAAGAAGAAGAAGAAGAAGAAGAAGAAGGTGTAACAGCTGTTTTACATACTGATGATGTTTTGGATGGTTTTCAGAAATTGAATCCCAAATTAAACTATCTCTGACCAGGTCTTTATTTATCCTTCTTTCTCTTTAATTCATCCTTATCAATTCCTCCAATGTTTTCCTTGCAACTTCAATTGTTCTCCATCTACTAAAGAACTCTCATCCATTCTTTCAATACATGCCCATATTATTGCATTATCCTGTTATACACACATCTCCCTATGCTGCCCAAATTTAATCTTCCTCTGAGGTCATCAGATATAAGCCTGTCTTTAAAACTCACATTACACATTCATTATTTCATAGAAAAATGCGAGCATGAAAAGTAACATGGTTAAGATTAAGCTTAGAAAAGTAAAAAGAACTAGTTGTTGAAACTGGAAAAGAAAAAGACAAGATATTCTAGTAAAAAATATAATAAATTTATAACTTAAAATATTACAGGATTAAGAATTGATTATATAATGTTAAATTGAATTTTTTTTTTAATTCTTAATGCTGCAATATTTTAAGTTATAAATTTATTATATTTTTTACTAGAATATCTTATTCAGTTTTAACAATTAGTTCTTTTACTTTTCCATGTTCAAATCTTAACCATATTACTTTTTATGCTCACATTATTCTATATGATGTGTGTTTTTTTTCAGGCTTTGCTTTGAAATAATATTTTCTTTTTTGTGTTTAATATCATACGCATTGTCAACAATCCATAAAAAAATTATTATCAACTTCTTAAATTGACTAAATATAAAAATCAAATAAAAGACGTAATTAAGTAAAGAAACAGAAAAAAAAAAAGAGAGAAACAGAATCAACAGACGATGTCGTAAGCAAAAGATTATCAGCCTTAGCACGAAAAAGAGCATCACTTTTGTTAACTATCTCTATATAACTTAAATAAGATGGCATGCAAGCGATATTGCCGCTATGATTTATGAAGGTGTCGATGACGAAAAAGTTGCTATGGTAACCAACAGCCAATCAGAAGAAAACGTCTCTCACATTCCTTACTTATTCTGAAGACTTTTTAACAACAGTAATTTTATTATAACTTTTGTTTTAATGAAAGAAAATTGAAAATTTTTACTTCAAAATATAGCTGAGAAGGTGACCTATAAACTGCAAAAATTGTTTGAAATTTGGTCACAAAATGAATGAGTGGTGAAGCTTTAAAGCAGTTCGAAATGACATAATTTATCTCTATACAATGGATGCTCTCAACCATGAATGGTCAACTTTCGCCACAATTAAGTTGTAATCCATCTCCATTATCTTAACACAAACTTATCATCATTCGTGACACTTCTTGTGTACACAATGTTTACCATAAAAAATTGAGTTGCTATCAACTTCCTTTCCACAATCGAGGCAGGGAAACTTTCCTCTTCCTAGGGATTTTCGAAGACTACCATGACTAATTCTCACTTTGGGCTCAGTACCTTTTACTCACAAACTTTTACGTTCTATAGGATTTCTCCAAGTTTTTAACTTAATGTGTAGACCTTGTTTTTGTTTTATGGGCAAGTACTAAATCATTAGCATAAAGTATCTCTTCCTTCCAGACAACCATGCAAATCTCTCTGGACACAACTTCGAAAACACAAATGTGAAGCAATGCATTCATTATAGAACTTATGTATGTATTTCCACTTTAACATTAAATTCTAACATAACTTTGAATATTTCTGTACATTGTTTGAAAAACTGCCCACAATCTCTACTTTGCTCCTAATTTATACAAAGCCTAGCAGACAATATCTCTTGGCACTTTTTAAAAATCTACAAAAGCAAAATTCTTTTTCTGGATAAAGTAAAGATTAGATACGCCATAGCAGAAGGCGAATACTGGCGAACATTTCAAGTGACACCGGTTGTTTGACCTTGACATTGCCGTTGGTTGTTTGTAAACACGTCAAATAGCAGATATGGTCGAATGTTCGCAAGCAAGTTTTTTTTTTAAATATATTTACAAAACTTTTTAAGATTTAAAAGAAAAAAATATATATTTACAAAACATTTTCTTTAATATTAAATATTTACAAAACTTTAAAGGATTAAAAAAAACAAAAAAACTTTTTTCTATTTACACAAAACTTTTTAGTGTAAGTAACAAAACAAACGTAAATTTAACAAAATATATTTAAATAAATGGGTGTCTTTCGGAGTTCGTTTTTAAATAAATTTACAGAACTTTTTAATAAAACTAATAATAATAATAATTATAATAAAAATTTTTAAAAAAATAAAAAGAATGAACTATATTAATTACAAAACATTAGAAACTGAGAATTTCAGATGCTAAATGTCTTGTATTTAATTTGCGTTTGTGGAGAAGCAAATAGCAAGTTTTTTTTTTTTGTTTTTTTTGGTCTTAAATAAAAATGAAAATTATAAAAAGATTTGTATCTTGTGATACTACACTTCATCTTTATAAAAATAAAAGTTATCAAAGATATGTGAATAAAATATATTTTTTTAAATCTCGATTGTTTATACTTGTTGCTTATACTTGTGATTTTATTATGCAAAAACATTGCCTCAGCCTAGAAGGATTTCTCCTTCACTGACCACCTACATACATCACACTTTCATAAAAATTTACCATTTATTATTATTATCATTATTAGTTTTATCAAAAAGTTCTGTAAATATATTTTTAAAAAAAGCACTCAGAAAGACACCCATTCATTTAAATATATTTTGTTTACATGTTCATTTTATTACTTACATTAAAGTGTTTGTGTAAATAGAAAAAAGTTTGTTTTTTTTAATCCTTAAAAGTTTTGTAAATATTTAATATTAAAAAACATGTTTTGTAAATACATTTTTTCTTTTAAATCTTAAAAAGTTCTGTAAATATATTTTTAAAAAATCTTGCTCGTGAACATTCAACCATGTCTGCTATATTTGACATGTTTACAAACAATCAACAGCAATGTCAAGGTTGAACAACCGGTGTCACTTGAAATGTGTGCAAGTATTCGTCATCTGCTATGGCGTATCTAATCTTTATTTGATCCCTTTTTCTTACCAAGATAATTATCTTGTATTTGTCCCAGAATAAATATGACATCAGTGGTATTACACTTTATGTATGGAATAAAACCAAGTATGATCACTAGTTATCATCAGGCACATTATTTGGGAGGAGGAGGAGGAGGAGAGAGAGAGAGAGAAAGAGAGAGAGAGAGAATGTATCATTAATTTTTAAAGCTACATTTTAACATGTTTGTTTCATCTCATTTCCAAATAAATTTCGTCCAGCAAGTAATTTGTCACTTTCATTTTGTTTTTGACCCCCACCCCTCATCCTTTACAACTTATTTCCTACCTTTTCTTCTTTCGGACCAGCCAATACGATATTAGTTAAAACTGATAGATACTTTGCAATGGTTATTGAAAGAAGACAGTGCTGAACATTTGGAGACACTTATCACTCAGAATCCAGGGAATACCACTAGTTGTTTGTCAGAAGCACTCACTGATTGTGTCAAAATTTTGGATAAAAATAACTATTTGATTGGCGAGACACTTCCATTAGCTTGATAGAATTTGAGCATGTGGTACAATGGGGAAAGAGGTGACTGGTTACTTTTAATGTATCTAAAACCAAGCTTCTGTCTTTACATCATCAACGTTCTGATCCCCATCTGTCATCAATTGAAATGAATGACTCATCTTGGGAGGCTCCATGTTTTGACAAGCTTCTGGGCTTGACCATTACTCCTGATCTGAAATGGAACACATACATAAAATCTGTTGCCAAGGTCGCTGGGAAAATATCTCACTGCTGATGTAATTCTCCATCTATATAAGAGCCAGGTACGTCCAAGGATGGAGTACTGTTGCCACATCTTGGAAGGAGCTGCCTTGAATAAGTTCAAAATAGACTTCATAGCCTAGCGGGGGATGCCCTTTTCTCTTCTCTGCAACTTCTTTCTCACAGAAGAGACGTTGCAAGCCTGTCTCTGCTTTATCGTTATTTTCATGTCAAGTGCTCGGCTGAGCTCCAATCTATGGTCCCTCTCGCCAAACTTTCATGAGGAACACTCATCTAGCTGAAAACACTATTAATAATTTCCCCCACTCTTTATCTGTGCCTAAATCTAAACATAGATTCCATGAACAAAGTTTCTTTCCTAGAACTGCACACCTATGGAACTCTCTTCCATTTGCCTGCTTTCCGGCTGACTATAATATGGTTGTCTTCAAGTCCAGCGTAAACAAGTTCTTGATGAGCCGTTCCCCATATGTAATCCAATTTACCAAATTTCCACTAACAATTACTACGACATTGGTCCATTGACCGCTGTATGCTTATTAACCCTTATCCTCAAGTGGCCTCTGGTCCTTGATAAGTGGTGACTCCTTTAAAAAAAAAGATAAAAATATGTTTGCAGTAGTGTAGTTACTCACAGCAATCCTTATTTCTGTTTGCCTGTTTGTCTGTTACACTTTTTGCTTGAAACTGCTGGGCCAATCTAACTGAAATTTTGTATGGACCTTTTTTATGATAAGCTGTAGCGAACTAAGAATTATGGTATCTTTTTGATGCTACAGATTAATAGGTATTAGTCACCACAATACCACATTTACTCTAAAAGTTTGGCAAAAAACATTTATTCTAAGTCAATGGCCTATAACTTTTGCCCTTTTTATTGAACAAAAAAGAATATTTTTCAAAATGATATGCTAAGGCAATTTTACGTCCAGACATATGTTATCACTTTTGCCATGTTTTAAAAAGATGGAATTGCCTGGTACAATGCAAAAAGTAATCTTTTTAAAATTCATTTGATATCACTGTTATGTCGAGTGTGAAACTTTTAGTAAAAATTACCTGAAGAATGAGTAGTTTGTATGGGGGCCACAGAGCTGATCGGAGATGCCACTTCTAGTATCTTCCATATGTCAAGAAGAGACTGTTCACCTTCTGACGAAGTTCTCAAGAGAGATGAACGTGGTCGTGATGTTGAGTTATCAGGCAGTGGTTTTGGTACGTCTGAAAATGAGAGAAGCAATTATTAATTAAAATCACTTTAAAAATTGGATTACACAAACACCCAGGAAGGAAGCAAGAACATATAAATCTTCAGAAATGGACCAAAATGGGGAACAGGAATAACAAATGATTGAGGAAAATAAGAGGATCGGTAGAAGCACCGACCAGGAGAAAATGAAAGGTAATTATCAATAGGAATAATTTTCATAAAGAGAGAATTACAAGTAGCTGTTTACATGCAAGAATAGTTAAGACAACATTACGTCCAATAAAAAACTGTTGAAAACTATTTTAACACATAACTCTATAAACTCTGAGCCTAATAAAACAAGCTTGAGGTAAATTTCAATTTCATTTAACATTGGCTCCTTCTATGGCGATTGATTCCAACGTTTCTTTAACAATTTGATGCCTAAATTTTTTTCCTCAATCATTCTTTTGAGGTTTGCAAACAGCCAGTAGTCGCTGGGGCCAGATTTGGAGAATAGGGTGGGTGTAGAAACAATTCAAAATGCAATTGATATAACTTTGCTATTGTTGTGATCAATTTGTAATGCATTGTTTTTTTTTTCTTCATTTGTGATCGTCTTTAGATGATCATCTTCAAATAATGCTATTCATTATTCATGGTTCTTCCATTCTCACAGTAAATCAATAAAAAAAAAACTTGTGTATCCCAAAACCTTGCCTGCTGATGTTTGCATCTTTGGTCGCTTTGGATGGTTTCCACTCAGCTGACTGCCGATTAGACTCTGGAGTGAAATGCTGAATCCCTGTTTCATCCATTGTGTTATGCATTGATACAAAAACATTTTTTGTGTTGAAACAGTTGTAAACAACACTTTGAATTGTCAAACGTTATTTTTTAATGACTGTGAATAAATACGATTCCCACAGTGAACACAGTTTTGTCATTGAGAAATGCTCATGCAAAATGGTGAATAAACTTCTAATATCTTCAACTCTTCTGCTATCATACAATTTCAGTTTACGATCAAATAAAACAATTTGTAGACTTTTGTGACGTTTTCCAGAAAAACTGCTGAATTTGCGTCTGTATGACCATGTTTGAAGTTAGCATATACCTCTTAAGCATTGTTTTCAACAGAGTAAAGTTTCAATAACTTACCAGGCTATTTCTTTGCTTGAATAGTATTTTCTTCCATCAGAAAGCAATGCTTTCTCAACACATGGAATTCAGATTTTTCTATTGTTTTGAAAATTTGCAAGAGTAGCTTTACTTAAATAACTATGATTTGTAAACTAATTTTGACACGTGTTGTTTGAAGGTAAATACTTTATAAAATTATATGGATTAGTAATGTTATATCTATATGTCAGGCCCAGAACTTATTGAATGATATGACTTCAACAGCTGTTAGTGATTAACTAGCAACTGTTTGAACAACAGTTTTGCATTCTTTGATTCACTGAACAGCTTTTAGAAACTGACGACAAAATTAACTTACTTCAGGTCAGGTCTTTATCCTTCTTTCTCTCACCTCCATTTTCATCAATTCCTCCCATGTTTTACTCTATGAACAGAATCTGCTACTACTATCTCAACTGTTCTACTAAGCCAAGGATTCTCATCCATTCTTTCAATGTAACCAAACCATCAAAGTCTCCTGTTCTGCACACATGTCATTGTTTTATCTTCCTCTGAGATCAACAGATCTAAGCCTGTCTTCAAGACTCACAATAACACATCCATTGTACAATAATCTTCATATTCTCATATCAATTATTGCCATACATCATCACACTTTGTACACATGCTTGACAGATTCTTCGAGTAATTAACAATAGTAATACTCTTCCGTTACTTCATCCACGCCCAACTCTTGCGATCACACTAGCATCTGCTCAAACCTGGGATCACCAAAGTAACAAAACTTGTAAACAACCTCAATAGTTTTGCAATTCAAATATATTTTCTCCACATCTCATCCACCTCCATTGTTGCACACAAACTGTTGAAACTAAATTCATATATTTTTGCCAGTTTCAAATCTAATATATAACAGGATAGATAATTTAATTTCTGTGACTGAAGGTTGGGAATCACTGTTCTAAACAATAAATAATATTAAAAAAAAAAAGAAAACTTACCTCGAACAGGGATATCATTTTTCGACGATGGTTTAGGATCAGACGTTTTATACTTTTGTGCATATTGCAATTCCTGAAAAAAAAAAAAAAAATGAAACTTAACTGTTGCAACAGATGAGTGCATCATCACCTGCTGTCAAAAAAAACAAAAAAAAACACAACTTTTGCAGATAGTAGTAGTAGTAGTAGTAACATCGGAGAAGAATTATTAGCGAATGATGTAAATAAATAAAGAAGAAAAGGAAGAAGAGAAGAAAAAATGTACAAGGCAAGCAAGTGACACCATTCCATATTAGGATATAGGTAGAGAATTTTCTAGAGTGATAGAATGATCCAACATTCAGATCCCTGTTTTTCTCCAATAAGAAATGGATCTGAAAATGAATGGATCTATAAAAGGCTTATACACTATTGAATGGTAAGACTCATTTTCATAAATATTTTGAAAAGTTTCTTTCAATATTACAAAATCACCCTAATCCTAACAAAGTTATAAAATTCATGAAGTCTTCATAAAAGAGTTTTGTTTGATTCACCTGTTTGGTCAATTGATAATTCAAGTCTTCGAGCTGAGGTAATCGTCCATTTCCCATCATCTGCCTGTCACCAGAAGCGGGTGTTTTGGGGGGATCAGTGCTGGTTAAAATTGAACCATTATCAAACATGGGGTACTTTATTTCTAAAATAAATAAACAAAAATAATTTTCAAATTGAGTTTTTAAAAATGAGGATTCATTTTTTAAATCTGCTTTTTAAAACTTGAGCATGACACACCAACAAAAGTATGAAACAATATTTAAGAAGATTTTGGATTACCGTATAAACCCATGTAGTATGTGCATATATTTTCACAAGCGCCAAAATACATTTATGGAGGATATCTGTAGATATTAGTTTTACTAGTAGTTTAAAATCAATAAATTTTCATTATGTTATTAGTACCAGCAAAAAATATCAAAAGAATCGCTTTTGGCACAATTTTTTCTGATTCCAATATTTCCAAATGTTCTTATTTTCCAATTCCTGATTCTAATTAATCATCGCAACTAATTAACAATGACAACTACATAATGAGAATCATAAATTTATTGATGTCAAGACAAGTGACCTATCAAACTAAAAAAAATGATAGTTTTAGAATAGAGTCTGCTTTGTGTTTTTGATTTTACTTTTTTTTTGGATTCTGATTATTGTCAATTACATGTTTATGACTATCAGAAAAAATTCAGAAAAAGTAAAAAAAAAAAAAAAAAAAACTATATATCTGATGATTGATCCTTTTGTATGACATCAATCATGGGACAATGGACAATGATAAAACTCATATAAAATATTTCTGAAAGTAGGTCAAGTAATTTAAATTAGAAATATAGTTTTGAAATTGGAAACAAAGAACCAACAGACATTTGTTTTATAGATATGAACAGAACAACAGAAAGAAAAAAACAAGAAAGACTTTGGTACTTTGTGATTATACCTTCATTATAAATCCTTGATTTAAAAAAAACATTGTTTTACTTTCATTATTATTGATTTCAGTAACACCAAAAAAAAAAATATTTATTTCTGTAAAATGAACATTTACTTTATAAAGTAAATGTTCATTTTACAGAAATAAATATTTTTTTTTTGCATAATTGTGCTTTAAACAGGATAATGGATAATAATCTACAGTTTAGGGGGAATTTTCTCTTTAAATCACCAAAAATAAGGCAGCTTTTATTTGAAAACTAATATGCACCAGAAAGGGATATATTTGTTTGAAGTAGTTGAGTGATTTTGCTTAGTTATTAAGTATTCAGTAAGTCGCCTTAATGAACAAGTGTTCATGGTCATAGCTGGTAATGCTCTTAGGCTTTTGACATCTCTCCCAGGCTGCTATACATGTTCAAATTAATGGCTTACACACCAGCCAATCATATCCTTGTATGGAGGAACTTGGACGTATTCATATTCATTGCAGCAAAAGCTTTATGAAATTATGTTCAAAATTGTTTCTGCAGATACACATCAAATTTAGTAGTGTGTATGGAGAAAGAGAGAGAAAATAGTGAAAAAAATTTTTTTCCCTAAACAACTTTAATCAATTTCAAATATAAAAGTCAAAATTAAGAGAAAGGCACATATGTGGGGAGGAGGGGGGAGGAGACAAAAGTCAATCTTTGCTGAAACAAAGTCCTCTACCCATCCTACCATTCATTTTAGAGTGATGGCTAAAACTTCAAACAATCCGGATTCAAGTATAAAATGAACATTTTCAGTTTTCAGAAAAATCTTTCACAAGAGGGATGGATTGTTTTATTTTATGGCAAATCAACATTTTCCAGGTTATTTAACGCTGAATCTACTTATTTTGGAAAAAAAAATCTTTTCATGCTTCAAGTTTTTTATATTTTCAAATATTTGTTCATGGTGTTTGGTTTGTTTGTAGAAAATTGTTGTTTCTGTTTTTGACTTTGCAGAACATGATTGAGTTTTGCAAAGAGAATGGGAGAAATAATAACATCAATGTTTGGTGAATTTTAGGTCAGGAAGTCTATCATAAGAGGGAAAAGGAGGGTAAAGCAAAATGAAGAGCAGGAAGAAATAAAGAATGATCTATTTCATTTTAGGTGGGGGAGGCATGAGAAAGTGAGAGAAAAGGAAATAAAATCCACTCAAATATTAATAAAAGGAAGAAAGGCAATTTGTAGAAATCACTTTTTTCTCATAATAAAATGTGGATTTTTGCCAAAAAGTGGAAAACTCACATCTATGGATGGCTTTAGTGATTTAAGCAGAAATCCATTTCTTTTGGATTAAAAAAAAAAAGTAAAATTCTGAGTACCACTGTTCTGAACAAAAATTTTTACTTACGCAGTTTATTTAACTCAGATTGTAAACGATTATTATGATCGATCAAACGCTGTCGATCCTGAGAAATTGCTGCTATCCGCTTGATGGCATTAACGAGTTTCTCCTGCATTTTAGCCACTAAATCATTAGAATCATTGTCACTGGACAGATCGGTCTGATGAGTCAGTTTTTGATCAGTTTGTGCCAGGGATGCTGCACGTTGCCGAAGATTAAGGATTTCTTCTTGAAGCTGCTGAATGGTCAATTCCTAAAATGATAATGAATGAAATCATTGTGTGCAGCACAGCAGGTGCACTACACCTCATCTGAAATGCATAATTGCATGCGATATCATCAAAGAAATGAACATTGTATGAAGCATCATATACATGTATCGTTTTAGTGAATTTTGTGAAGAATTAGAAAGGATGCCGTCACTCGGCAGCCAACAACTGAAGCAAAGAGATGGCACAAGAATACCCTGGAGGCAGTAGACTCTTTCTGCTATTGAGGAAATATGCTGCTTGTAGGTGGTGGATGTGAACTCAGTAGAACCACAACAATGAAGACAGTTTATACATAATTTTGTGAGTTGTTGCTTTTGATAACATCACATGTTTTCTCTCTCTACATCCGTGGGTTGTATAGCAACTGTGTCAGAAGTATCATGATATATGACACACCAGTTCTCAACAGATCACCAAAGTTAAGCAACGTTGAGCCTGGCCTGTGCCAGATGGGTGACCATTTGGGAAGGCAAGGCGCTGTCTGTACCATGAGATTAAATACAAGGTTGAGAAACTAGCGTGGTCTATCCTTCTCTCGAGGGTAGATGGGTCTCCCTTAAGCCGTTATAGGCAACCCATCTAGTGATGGCGTCACGATAAAAAATACCCTTGATAGCCCTGGCGAAGCATCAAGTATTCAGCTATGGACAAGATTTGAATTACATTACAAACTTGTGTAGTGAGTTCAATCTTGGCTGCGGCTGCATACGACAACGATATAACAGTGAATGCTGGACTCTGGTCCAGTTCTCTCTCACCTGATGGCAATGCAATGACAAATCCATGATCAATGCAAATTCTGACCAAACCTAACATGTCAGGTCAGATAAACAAGAGAAAAGTGATGTTAAATGAATCGGAAAAGAAGAAGAAAGAAAACATCCACATCATCATAGTGTAGTACACAAACAATCATTTTTTTTCATAAAAAGAATCAAGGCCAGATACCACTTGAGGATAGAAGTTAATGAGGAAATGACCAAGTTTGAATGTTTGTGAGGACAGTTTTAGAAAGGAATCTTTTGACATTGGCTTTGAAGAGGACCAAGTGTAACCTACAGGGAAGCAGTCCTGTGGCAATGTGTTTTGCAGATGGCAAAACCTTGTAAAGAAGCTCTGTGTAAATTTTATCTTACACTCAGTAAACTGAGGAAGAAAGTCAAGTTTTCATTGTTGTGGTAGGAAGATGAGTTCTTGCTGTGAATGTCTTATAAAGAGAAACCAGAGATTTGAGCTCAGTCAAACACCATCAAAAGGGAGATAACTTTGCACTCGAAAGTTATCTCCCTCGCCCAAAAGACATTTTGAACCAGCGGTAAATTCAAACGGCTGAGCAAACCGCCTTATTTTTAAAGTAATTTTTTTCAGGTGTAAATTATATAAATAATTTATTATTTCTTATCTCCATAGAATCGTTTTCATCGATTTTATTTCTTCCTGCATGAACAAATTTGATAAAGACTGATTTGAGGAATTTAGAAACAAAAGACTCCATTCTGCATCTTTGTTGTGAAGGGGTGGTTGAGTATTTAGCCCCCCTTCCTCCCTATAATGAGAAGATGCGGCACAAGGCCAGAAATGGGGAGAATAAACTAATGCTCAAAACGTGTTGCATTCTGACACCTTAAAATTGACTGACTATCCCTATGAATGGTGCTTCAGACGGTTCACTACAAACTAATTCCTTTAGAAAGCAAGAGGGCAATACGTGGAAGGACGGATCTCCCAGAGCTGAACAAAACAAATACCACAGTCTAACAGTAAAATGACCACCACTGTTAAAATGTTGAACTGATAGTCAAGACTGATATGCTTGGTGAAAGAAAGGAGATTTTTTTTTTTCATCATGGTCCAGGTTAAGTGGTGAGAAACAAATATGAAGAAATAAATGGATGAAAACGATTCTATGCAAATTAACACTATAAAAGGATTTATTTAACAATTTTACAACAAGGAATTATTCTGATGATAATGCGTTAAGTGTTTGTAGTTAGGATATTATCAGTAGCATCGTCTAATTTGATTTTCCATCTGTTATGATCATGTGATCTGTTAAGGATGAATAAATCTTGCTAAGGGTTAATAAATCCTCATCAGAAATATCTTTTGACAAGAGATAATTTACAAAAAAGTTGTCTCCCTTTAAACATAAAATTATAGACTCTCCATCTAACAAACTTCTAGCATTGGCTTGAAGGTAGCTGAATGTATCATGTGGATTTACACTGTGGATGCAAAGTCACGGGATTTCACTTTTGGTGGCAGTTTAGATGGAACTCCACACACAACTAACCATCTCAACATTTTTCTACTGGTCATCACATTCTTGTGTGGAATAGTTCTGCAACATCAAAAAAGTTGCATTTATTTTACATAGAATTTGTTTGCCCTTAAATATTTTGATTTGTTCAGAACATTTATATTTTTTTCGGCGTTTATATTCTTACTTTGTTAGCTATAATAATATATTTAATATTATGGCCGTTCATGATTAGAAAAATGTAAAAATTGGATGTGAAATTTTGTTTTGGAATTTTTTAGATGAGAATCAATAATTTAGATTACTATTCTCATCTTGGATGTCATTCTCACAACGTTTTGTTTAATGACCTTTTTCTTTTCTATGTCAAACTTTTTCTTTTCTATGTCAACCTTTTTCTTTTCTATGTCAAACTTTTTCTTTTCTATGTCAAACTTTTTCTTTTCTATGTCAAACTTTTTCTTTTCTATGTCAAACTCGAGAATATGGACAGAATTTCAAATAGAACCTTTTATTTAATTACTAAGGATGGATGTTCTTGTTCTGTCTGCCATGATCAAGTAGAAATCTTTAGTAATTTTTATTATATTCTTAGTATTGCTTGCACTGAAAATTAAAGATTGTCACTTAGAACTGATTACACGCAGCACTTTTATCTCTTGCACTCAAGTACAACATCTAAGAAAAGAAAAGTAATACAAATTGGAAAATGAACTATTCAAATTTTAACACACTCACCTGGGCACCAAAATTCAATGTGGGTCTCTTTTGAGATAATTCCATTTTTAATGAAGATATCTGAAAATGTGTAAGAAGGAAACTGTCAGCTTTAAGTAAATAACATTCAGAATAGAAAATCGTCTTCAAAGTTAAAATAATTCATTCATATAAATGGTATTTGTTAAGTAGAATGAATGTTTCTAAAACTAAAGTTTTAGTGTTGGAAAGAAAGTGTGTGCTAACACGTGCCAGCATGTAAAATATGATAACACAGATTGAATCACAATTGAATTTAATTTTCATTTTAGTGAGCGTTATTTTTTCACTGACATTTTTCATTAACATTTATTTTGTTTAAAAGATTTTTACCTCATTTTTTAAAGTTGTAATCTCAATATTGTTTTCTAAATTAGCACGGTGATACTCGTCTGCTGCACCTCTTGCCTCTGTCAGTTGCAGCTCAAGTTCTGAAATTTGCTTCTTCAGATTGTTAATCTCACTTTGAGATCTTTGGCTGCTTACGTTCAATTCATATTTCAACTGATCTAAAGCAATTTGCTTTTTCTGTGGCTGCAATGAGAAAAACTAATTGTTTTAATGAAATTAAAAAAAGAAAGAAAATATTGAAAAAGAAAAAAAAGGAAATGTTTTGAAAATGTTTCAAAATAGCCATCAGAAAACACATCAGAGATGCCCCATGGACTAATGTTTTTTCTCTTCCTGCTGAACAGTATATAAATGAACAGTCTATGCCATTGCAACAACTGACAACAACCATGAATGCTGTCCAGTGGTTTGACTTCACCGCCACCTTAGACTGCTCAAATCCTCCATCCAAAATTTCCCTTTGCAGACAGAACCCACACTCATACATCTGAAAATAACACCTTTTCATACCTGTGATATCAAAAATACTTAGACACCTTCATGTGGACCTGATCTCATCATTCCTTACCATACTAATTAAAAATGCTCTGCTGAGCTAGTCCCTATCTCTTTCAAAATGCCTACCTGAGTCTTGCTTTCGTGATAACTGGAAAATTACAACTTCCAGTCATTGACATGCTGACATGGCTTTTATAGAAACTTAATTTTCTTCAATTCTTGTGTAAATTCCGGTAGCCATGAGGAATAGGTTCTAGCCTACAGAGTCAAGTGTGGCTTTGTGATTGAGTTTGGATCTTCTGACCAGCAGCAATTATCGTTTTTTATATTGATGATTGCATAAAATGAAAACTAGGTCTCTATGCATAATAATAATTGTTGATATTTATTTAAGTGTATTTTACAACCGGGCACTCCCCCCAGTATATATATATATATATATATATATATATATATCAGGCTTTTGAAAGGGTATGGCATGAAGGTCTTCTCAGGAAAATCAGATCATACAGTATCACTGGAAGAATACATGACATAATTAAATCCTTCTTAGATAAGAGAAAAATTCAGGTTGTCCTCGACGGTCATACATCTAAGCAATACAATATAAATGCGGGAGTGCCTCTGGGGTCTATCCTGGGACCTCTGTTATTCCTAATATTCATACATGACTTCCCTGACAAAATTGCCTGTGAGATGGGTATATATGCTGACGACACCACACTCTATAACAGACATGACAGGAAAACAAATGAACACATATCTAAAGAAATGGCAGAAGCACTAGAGGATGATCTCCAATCTGTAGTGGAATGGGGACATAAAATGGATGGTCACATTCAATGCTGCCAAGACAAAACTCGTTTCCTTCAATAATTACAAGAAACCTCTACCACCAATAACAATGGCCAATGACTATCTGAAAGTACATCCTTTAAACTCCTCGGCCTAATGCTCTCAGGAAACACGAGTTGGAACAATTACATCGAGAGTATCGCCAGGACCGTTGCGAAGAAGGTAGGTTCTCTCTATCATGCTAGAAAGATACTAACGCCTGAAAGTATCCCATACCTCTATAAGGCCACCATTCGACCATGTATGAAGTATTGTTGTCATATTTGGGCTGGTGCATCTACCACTAGTCTCTCGCTCCTAGACAAGTTCAAAATAGAGTCGCCAATCTTATAGGTCCTGAACTGTCATCTAAACTTCAGCTCCTGTCCCATCGACGAAATGTTGCATCCCTCTGCCTTTTCTACAAGTACTTTAACATTGAATGCTCTGACGAACTGCAAGCACTTCTGCCCCCTCGATGTAAGTACCCCGACAAACCCGACAAGCAGCTAAATCCCACTCCTTCACAGTAGAGATCCCTAGATGTAAGAGAGCCTTCTACTACAGTAGTTTATTCCCCAAGACAGCTAAACTTTGGAATTCCCTCCCGGGTCCCTGCTTCCCCAACTGTACTGACATGCAGAAGTTCAAGTGCAACGTAAACCGACATCTTGCTGCCCAACTCCCTACACAGTACCCCTGATGCCCATGTCCCTTATAGTAGCCCCCTACAACAAAGTGGCAATATGCCTTGCTTGGGGTGAAAATGTAATATATATACATATATATATATATATATATATATATATAGGAAATTTATTACTGTGAGTCCAGAATGAGTTTACATATTGTTTCAGCTAGAGGAAGATCCTCAAAAAGAGGAAATATCCAACTAGCATCGTCAGAATTCATAGATGAACTAAGTTATAATATCAAATAAGAATGGAAAAATCGTAGATGAAGGGGAGTTAGAAAAGAAGGGGGGAGTGGAAGGGAGAGGACGTTGGAATTTAAAGTAGTAGGAGTGTATATAATAAGAGAGGGGTTTATAATTAGATATTAATTATGTGTTAATTCTTATATACGTTTTTTTAGTTTATAACGGTTTAAAATTAAAAGACGCTATTCTTATTTATAACAGCATAAGTAACAGTTAATTTAAAGGATCACCATGGCAACAGGTTGGAGAGTTAATGTTAGTGGGCATGGTGTGGTGGGAGGAGGAAAGAACGGGTTGCAAATGGTGTTTAAAGTTATTTAGCCGGGCGGGGAGAGATTGAAAAATATTTATTGTTTATTATTTATAAAAAAGGAAATAAAAAGAGAAGGAAAATAGGAGGATAAATTAATGAATCATACGTTACAGGTTTATTTTGATAGTATAATGATAGGTAAGAATATCAGTAAGTTAATAAAATAATAAATTAAAAAATTATTAAGTAAATGTTTATGATAAGTAAATAATACACACACACACATAAATACACATATACGCATCCACCTGTACAACTTATGGACACACATCAATGGGGGAAGAGCACATGCCTAAGTATATATAAAAACACAAATACGTAAACATATACATAAATATATATACACATACACACATACATATACATGCATATATATATATATATATATATATATATATATATATATATATATATATATATATATACACACATATGCATATATATAAATAAATAAATTAGCCAGGCAGGTAGAAATTATACGTTACAGATTTATTTTGATAAAATAAAATAGGTGAGAATGTCAGTAAGTAACTTAAATAATAGATTAATAAAATTAAGGAAAAATTTATGATAAGTAAACAACACACATACACAAATAAAAACACACGCATACATATGTACAGTATATGCACACGCGTCAATGGGGGAAGAGCATATGCCTGAGTATATAAATATATACACAAATACGTAAATATACACACACATATATATAAATACATATACATACATACAAATACACACACACATATGTATATATATATATATATATATATATATATATATATATATATATATATATATATATATATATATTAGCTGGGCGGGGAGGGATTGAAAAATATTTTTTTTTGTTTTTATAATTATTTATTATTTATTAATTTTTTAATTTTCGGGCGTTGTAGTTGAAAGAGAGAAGGAAAATAGGAGGATAAATTAATGAATTATAAGTTACAGGTTTATTTTAATAAAATAGAAATAGGTAAGAATATCAGTAAGTTAATCAAGTAATAAATTAATAAAATTATTAAGGAAATGTTTATGATAAGTGAATAAAACATACACACAAAAAATACACACACACACAAAAACACATGTAGAAGATAGGCACACAAATACAGATACGTATATATATATATATATATATATATATATAATTCATTTATTTAAACAATATTATAAGGTAATATAATATATACTGACTATATATTTTTAGTATTTATATATATATATATATATATATATATATATATATATATATATATATATATAGAGAGAGAGAGAGAGAGAGAGAGAGGACAAAAGATCAATAATTGTGAAATTATAAATCAGCTTCCAAATGAGAAACAAAGCAACATCAGAGTAAGTATACGGTCGTTTCGGAAACAATATCCATTTATTTATTCAATACTGATAAATAAAATATTTTTGGATACTGTCTTCTCATTAGCACAAAAGGGAGAATGGGAAGGGAAGACACCAAAATTAAACTGGCATATTGGAATGAATATGGTGGGTGGACCTTTATAGAAAAGCGGTCCCAGAGTGGTTTCTTTATAGTCTTTAAGTAGATTTATGGATGTGTAATATTTCATGTTAATCTTATCTTTGAGCACAAAATTTCAAACAAGGAATATTTCTTAATATGATAATATATATATATATATATATATATAAATTTTTATATTTATTTATTTATATATATGTGTATATATCTTCTACATTCCTTTGCTTTAATACACCAAATACTATGCATCCTTCTATTAAAATTTCACCTCTTTTTAATCACCCCCATCACTCCCCTTTAGTTTCAATAACCTTCCCCTGGTTATATAATTGCCATACCATTTCCCTACTTTTTATTTTGTTTTTTCCTTCACCCTTAATGTTTTTATATTTTATTTATCTTCTTTCTGTTTTATTTTACATTTACATTTTAATGTATTCTAAACTAGATGTCACATTTCCCTATATCTGTAATTTAGCTCCCTTCCTCTCATCTGACAAGAAGAATTAGGCTTCAAAATACCTAAGTATAAAAATCGTAATAACCCCTTTTTCTATATGATTTTTTCCTTATTGAACTTACAAATAAATTCAAATATACCTTGATTTATTTTTTGTTTTAAATTTCATTTTATGTAATGCACCAGCCTCATAAGTTGAGCATTATATATCCTAATAAGTCCCTAGATAAAGAATCTATCCATATTCATATTTGAGATATATATATATATATATATATATATATATATATATATATATATATATATATATATATATATATATATGAATAAAAATGGCTGCCGGAATAAACACCACACATTTTTTTCTATCTAAGCAAAAAGCATGAAAAGAGTCAGTATTGATATAATAATAAGCTCAGGAATGAGAGTTCAATAGAAACGTTTTAATTTGAATAAAATAAAATATGCATCAAGTGCACTTGAAACCAAATCACAACGTAATATTAGGAAAATAAACAAATATTTTACTTGTTTCAAATTTATTACAAATATATTTCAGTGTGTTGTTTGTTTCCTTTTTTTCCTTTTTTTTCCTTGCCATGTTGTAAATTTGGAGAAAGAAGTCTGTATAGAGCAGCGTATTGTATCTGGCTGTTGATATTTTGAAATGTTTGAACTGCGTGTAGGTAACGCAAAATAATAATAAGTTTTTATTTCTGCATAATGAAAAGAATCTATGAAAAATGTACCAAAATTTGAACATGCTGGAGGAACTGTTTTGTATGAAAATAAATATTTGGATCTTTGAATATAACTATACTGTTGTTCTTTTATATATATATATATATATATATATATATATATATAGTTCAAAATTTTGTTGAAAATTCAAAGACTCACGTTTTCTTTTTTATAACCTTCATTTATTTCCTGGATTTTTCCATTACAGCCGTTTCATTAATGCGTTAGCAATTTTACAATTTATGTTTCCGTAAAAATATCCTATATATATATATATATATATATATATATATTAGGTTTTTTTAGAGGAAAATAACTGGCAAAATAAAAGCATAAAATTATAATAAAAAGTTTGCAATTTTTAGCAATTCTATACTTTTATTTGCTTTGAATATACTTTTCTGACAAAAAATTGATATCGTTTTCTTTTTTTCGATTACAAGCTTGTATTTTTATATCTTCTGCTGATCCATTTAATAAATTGTCTCTCAAACAAAAAAATTATGCTTGCTGAAACTTTTTGCTTTTGAAACTGAATTCATATATATATATATATATATATATATACTTTTGATTATAAAAATATATATGTATATGAAAAAATTTTCCAGTTAGCACAATAAATTGAGCTTGATGAAAATGCTTTTCCACTTTCAGTAGTGAACATTCCAAAGCAAATATATATTTATTTTACATTCGTAATATTTTATTGGGTCTTACATGTGTTTCGTTGAATGGCGGAAAAACACTAAAACAGTAGAGACAGTTTATATGTTCCTCAGAAAAAACAAACCGTTGGAGATTTTTCTTTTTTCTTGGATTAAAGAGGATGGAAATTGGTGAAAAGAAAAGGAAATCCTTAAAAAACATGAGATTCATAAAAACTTATTAAAAATATAATTGGAAACTTTCTGAAGAAAAATCTGTACAAATTTTAAGGCCATGAGGATATAATAACATTTAAAGTGTTTGAATTCTTTTCAACAACTTTCATTCTCTTTAATCCTAGAAAAAAAAATCTCCAACTCTTTGTTTTCTTTTCAAGGAACATATAAACTGTTTCTAATGAGTTGTTTGGTATTTTTCCACCATTCAATGAAACGCGTGTAAGACACAAAATATTATGAATGAAAAATTAATATATTTTTGGATTTGGGATGTTCACTATAAATATATATATATATATATATATATATATATATATATATATATATATATGATGAAAATGATGGAAATAGTATTCCGACAAAATAGAGAAAATAAAAAGGAACAAACCGTATTATGTGTTCATCAACGTTTCGTCTTTATTTCGAGACTTCCTCTGGATGAATGAGATTTAGAAACAAAAAATACCAGTACAAAATATTTGATCAAATATTTTGTACTGGTATTTTTTGTTTCTAAATCTCATTCATCCAGAGGAAGTCTCGAAATAAAGACGAAACGTTGATGAACACATAATACGGTTTGTTCCTTTTTATTTTCTCTCTCTCTCTCTCTCTCTCTATATATATATATATATGTATATATATATATTCAAATAATGCACATTTTTATGGAATTGAATGAATTTACCTTTTCCGCAGAAACTTTCAAACTTTCTTCTAGGAAATTAATACGAAGTTGCTGTTTTCTAGCATTCACCAATAATTCAGTTTTTTCTTTTTTCAATTCACCTGAGAAACAGAATTTAATAAAAATAAAATCACAACAAAATTTGCAATAAAAAGTGTATCAAATCAAATTGTTACAATAAAAACCATTAATAAAAAGGTGAAATGATAATGAAATCATCATAATTATAACTTTTTTTTTTAACACATGTAGCACCACTTATCAAGGCCCGGAGGCCACTCGAGGATAAGGGTTAATTAGTATGCATTAGTCATTGCGATTATAGCATAGTAAACATGAGTAGTGGGAATTTTGTAAATTGGTTTACTTAGGGGGACGGTTGATCAAGAACTTGTTTACATTGGACTTGAAGACAATTAGATTGTAGTCAGCTGGAAAGAAGGCAAATGTTCCACAGGCGCGCAGTTCTAAGAAAGAAGCTTTGTTCATGGAATCTACATTTAGGTTTAGTCACAGATAAAGAGTGTGGGAAATTGTTGATAGTGGTTTTGGCTAGACGAGTGTTTTTTGTGGAAGTTTGGCGAGAGGGGACTATAGATAGATTGAAGCTCGGATGAGCACTTGCCATGAAAATAATGATTAAGCAGAGACAGGCTTGCAATGTCTCTTTTGTGGGAAAGAGGTTGCTGGGAAGAGAAAAGGGCATCCGCCACTAAGCTACAAAGTCTATTTTGAACTCGGTCAAGACAGGATAACCTGCTTCTAACAGCTCCTGGCCAGATGTGGCAACACTACTCCATCATTGGCTGAACCTGGCTTTTATATAGATAGAGATGTCACTACACAAGGGAGAGAGCGTCAGAAAAAAAATGTATATATATATATATATATATATATATATATATATATATATATATATATATATATATTTGTTTTCACATGTGACAACACGATCTTTAACAAATTCATCCGTGCAATTCTGAACACCACCGCCGAATCGACATGCCACACTACAAACAAATACTGTTGAATCGACACACACGTTCCCAAACAAAACAAAACAATCTCGCTGAATCGACATGCCACGATACGAAAATCCAATGACACATTATTAAAGAAGAGTATTTCAAAACCCATAAATCACTTATTGGCTTGTTCTTTTCATAGCCCTTGGGCGAAACCAAATCGTCACATTGGGGTAAGATGGGTGTAGTTCATTAGTGGACTTAATTTGTAATTGAAAGGTCTTGGGTTCGCTTTTCACCGCAGGTAGGCCAACTCATATGCTTGTACGCTTTCACGCATGTTCGGCACTGCATCAGGAGTGAGATATCTACTGGAGCAGTAGAAGGATCCCACCATTTTTCCAGCAACCATAGCAATGGATTTGATATACGTGTTCTATTTCAGATCAGGAGTAAAGGTCAAGCTCAGAAGTATGTCAAAACATGAAGCCTCGCCAAGACGAGAGCCATTCATTTCAACTGATGACAGCTGGGCATCAGAGTGTTGAAGATAGAAGCTTGGTTTCAGATGCATTAAAAGTAACCAGACACTTTTTTCCCAATGTACCACGTGCTCAAGATCAGAGGAGAGAGTCAGAGAGAACTTGGTTGCCTACGGTCTTTGAAGTGCTACCATAGATGGTAGTGTCGTCAGCATAAATATCTACAAATGATGTAAGGGTGTGATTTGGAAGATCATTGATGTATGTTACATATGGAGTAAACACGAGTTATCTCCCCTTGAATTAGTAACTGCCACTGTCACTCTTGACTGCAACCTCCCACTACCGTTGAGTGACACTCTTTTTAGTAGTAAACTGCTTTGTTTCTATTCAGTGTAAATAAATTCCTCGTTACGATACCATGTGCGTTTCGTCTCTTCAATGAATGTTTCACTAACAAATTACTAACATGATTCTAACTAATATTCACCTGTATCAACCCATAATATAAAATGGTGTCAGGATAAAACATCGAACCGTCAACACTCACAGCCGTATATCAATATCTTCTCGAAAAAAAAAAAAATGGAATTTTTACCACATCCAAAAGACTTAAATTTTTCTTCGGATAATCTCAGACAGGAATGGGAAACTTGGAAAAACCAATTTCAATTGTTCCTGCAAGCTACAGAGTCGGACAAGAAACCGGAGAAGGTAAAAACTTCAATATTGCTGACCTGTATAGGAAACGGAGGAAGAAAAATATATTATACGTTCAACTTTAAAAATGATGATGAGAAGCTAAACTTGAAAAAAGTAATAGAAAAATTTGACGTGCACTGACAACCTAGAAAAAACCTGACGTTTATCACATATCGATTTCTCACGTGCAAACAGAAAGAAACACAGAGATTTGATGAGTACGTCACGGAATTACGACAAAAGGCGAACAAATGTGAATTTGATGACCTCACTGAAAGATTAATAAAAGACATTCTAATTTGTGGTGTTAACGACAACATGTTGAGAGAAAGAATGTTCAGAGAACCTTCACTGGATTTACAGAAGGCGATACAAGCAGGCCTGAGTGCTGAAGAAACGAAGAGACACTCCAAGATAATGGCTACATGCGAGACAGAAAATATTTCAACAATTCGCAATCCAAAGAAAAACAAGTTGTCTTCCAACGTCATGTTCAAACATGAAGACAAAAAGCCCGCCAAAACACAACAATGGATTGAAACATGTACCTACTGCGCTGGGTCACATCAGAAAGTAAACTGTCCAGCATACAATAAAAACTGGACAAATTGCGGTAAAAAAGGACATTTCGCTCGAATGTGTCGAACAAAAAAGGAAAAACCATACAATGTCGGACATTCATACAATTCAGATCACGTGGAGCAAAACCATTTTAACATGGACGCCATATTGAAAAAAAATGTAGACACACTACAAATGGACAAATGGAAAGTAAAGATTCGAGGCAACGAAACACTCATCAACTTCAAAATCGATAAAGATGCTGAAGTAAACGTATTACCAACAAAGCCAGAATTAAAGAAAACCTATAAAATTAACCGCATACAACTGTACGCAAATTCCCATGATAGGGAGCTGTGTTATACAATTACAAAATAAAAATATAAAAGTAAGTTCGCATTTCATTGTGGTGAATACATATGCAAACGCAGTAATTGGCGCAGAAACAGCGGAAGAGCTAGGACTGATGAAAAGAACGTATGAAATAAACAAGACGGAGATAGAAACATTAAAAGAAGAAAATAATCACGAAAAGTTGTCCGTTTTGCAAATGCGCAAGGATAACTTTGAGGAGAAATTGCAGACGCTGGCAAGAAACCTTGAAAAAGAACGGCAGACACTTTTTAACCTACAAAAGAATCGCAAAAAGTTGCAGATGGAGAAGATACAAAACTCAAAGCCATTGATAACTGTAACCCCAGCGCCTTCTCAAGTCTTAGCAGAAAGAAACATTCAAACAATTAAAAGAACATTAAAGAAATCGTTTGAAAGTAGACAAGACCCATACCTAGCAATGTTAACGTTACGGACTTCACCATTAAAAAATAAAACCCCATCACCAGCCCAACAGTTGATGAAAGAACGCTAAGGACAAATCTTCCAAATATCATGCATAACAAAACAATGAAAAAGCATGAAATAAATAAAAAGTTCAAAGAACTACCAAAACTAAAGAAAGACGATACTGTCCATATTCTTTCATAAGAAAAATGGAATCTAAAAGGTAAGATTGTGAAAAAATTAAAAGAGTCTCGTTCATATCTAATAAAAACAGAACAAGGAAAATATGTACGGCGTAACAGACGTCATATTTTAAAAACAAAAGAAAATCAAAAGTTTAAAGTCAGACATGACTATGAAAACATATTTAACCAAGAAAATAGTCAAAAACAAGTCGTATCAAAAACAAGCTCAGAAAACAAAATAATACCAAACTCCACAAAGAAAGGGAGACCAATTAAACGTCCAGCTCGATACAGAGACTAAATGAGAAAACTTTAAAAATAAAAATACTTTTATTTTTAAGTAAAAAAAAAAAAAAAACGGAGATGTTACATATGGAGTAAACACAAGTTATCTCCCTTTGACTTAGTAACTGCCACCATCACTCTTGACTGCAACCTCCCACTGCCATTGAGTGACACTCTTTTTAGTAGTAAACTGCTTTGTTTCTATTCAGTGTAAATAAATTCCTTGTTACAATACCATGTGCGTTTCGTCTCTTCAATGAACGTTTCACTAACAAATTGCTAACATGATTCTAACTAATATTCACCCATAATATAAAAATGTGGATCAGGAAGAGAGTTGGGCCCAGGATGGACCCCAGCATTAATACTGAGAGCTTTTGATTTCTGCCCATCAACCACTACTCTTAAGAACCTATCAGAGAGAAATGATTTAATAGTTGAGAAGACATTTCCAGCTATACCATAGCTGGAAATCTTGTGAAGTAGACCTTTATGCCATACCTTATTAAACGCACAGGAGACTTATTGGTCTGTACTGAGAGGGAGATGAGTGATCACCAGAATTCTTAAATACAGGACATACTGATGAGACTTTCCACGGTGTTGGGAAGCATTTCTCCTTAAGACAATACTTAATAACTTTGTAAGTATGGGCGCTAGTTCTGGTTGAAGCTTTTTGAGCACTATAATTGGAATGGCGTCAGGGCCAGTTGCTTTACTGGAATCAAGGTTTTTGATGAGCTTGGCAACATCATGTACAGATATTTGTATGTCACATAGTGTGTTTTCTGATATATGAGGAAATACTGGGGGTTGGCAGCATTGGTCGTAAAGGGCAGAATTAGCTGCAAAGTTTTTGGCAAAGAGTTTGGCTTTGTCTGATGCTGACGAGATTACCTCAGGTCCATTGATGATAGTCGGGATAGAGCACACACTTCTGTTCAGGAGTCTGTTTGCTATTTGCAAAAAACTGATGGGAAGCAAGCCGCTGCTCAGCTACCTTGGTCCTGACGGACTGAGCATACAATTCTCTTGCCTTCTTTATTACATTTTACAGTTGGTTTTAGTCTCAGTACATCTACTACATTGGTAGCTTTGGAAAAAGTGATTTTTGTGTGCAATGGCAGCAGCATATTCTGGGGAGAACCATGGCTGGCTGTTGGGTTTTGCTGGAACTTTTTTGAGGGTATGAAACTGTATATACCTATAATTAACCATTCCATCCTTTTTAAACAAGGAATACAGAGGTAGATCTGATACAAATCTACAGAAGCTATTCCAGTAAGCCATAGAGTATCGATATACTGTATGATGGAGAGGTATGTCTGAGGATGTATTACATTTTGTTTTTATCTGAACTTATACAACAGAGTGGTCGGAAGATCCCAGTGGAGACAGAATGGAAGATGAATATAGCTCAGGGCAAGTTGTGAGAAAGAGGTCTAGGAGACTTCCATACTGACTGTCAGGGTCAGAAACACAGGTGGATTCTTGAACAATCTGAGTGAGGTCATAAGCAATAGAGAAATCGTGGCAGAACCTTCCCTCATCATCGATCTTGTTTGAGTGAGTTAACCATTCCACATTGTGAACCTTGACGTCTCCACAGACGTGAATGTTAGCTGAGGGGTATGCAGACAGGATATGGTCGATTTTCTCAGATATGCTATTAAAGATAGTAACTCCACTGTTGTGGGGGCGATAGAGTGCAAATATAAACGCAGTAGTGTGAGCAAGTGCAACCCGGAAGCACATGTAGGATAAGTTAGGATCTTCACTAGAGATGTCCCTACCACATGGAAAGTCGTCTTTAATGTAGGCACATACTCTATGCCCATGGCGATCTTGGGGGTCGGATTTAGAAGTTAAGTAAGTGTATCCTTTAATTACAAATTCATCTAGGGAAGTAGTCGGTCCAATGCCTGTTTTGCTTAGGAGTAATAGGTCTGGTTTAGCTTCCTGTAATAGAGTTTGAACCTCTGGAAGGTTGGAATGTAGACCCCTGATGTTGGAGAAGGAGACATGGAAGTAGGAGATTTGGGTTTGATTGAGTATTTTTTCTGGAAACCTTTCATGATTGAGATTTGGGATTTGTGGAATAGGTTGACAGACTTGCATAGAGCGGGGCAGAGAGGGAAGGTAAGAGAAAAAGAAACGAACAGTCTATTCGACATTCTATTGAGTTATTTGACTTATTTCAACCAAATCCAAAAGGAACACAGAAGCAACAAAAGAATGAGGAAATCAATTTATCTATGCTGTTCCATCGAGATATGCAACTTCTTCTGAATTATCTGAATGCTTTTTTTTTGTTTAGGTCAACCTGCAGACGTCCAAACAAGCTGTTGATCTTTGAATGATTATTCCTCATTTGAGCCACAGAGATCCGATTCTAGCATATATTATCAACGGAAATTTAAGTCTACCTTCTAAATAAATTTTTCATCCATTTTTATTCATTTGATATTTGGATAAAAAAAATAAAAATCTAAAATGTCTAATTAAAATAATTGTCAAAGTTTTTGTTTTAAATCAAACCCTAAAGTTTTATGAGGAACAGAGGGATTATATTAAGTTTTTACTACTTTTGGGATTTGGTTGGTTGTTTTTGTTTTACGGCATATCAACCCTTTTTGGGTTATTTAATGCTTAATTCAAAGATTTTGAAGAAAAATTTTTTTAATAGAATATATTTGTTGTTTTCAAGTCGGTTTCTATTTAACCCATAGTTGGGACCCTACCAGGTACTACCACTCCGGGTCAGAGTGGATCTGGGAGCAATGGTAATTAAAAGGTGGCTCCACACTCCCCAAAGCCCACAAACTGGGGCCTCACCACTGGATATAGTTTAAGGTCATATCCAGGACCCCCATTGAGGGACTTTTACCCTCTGCAGGGGGGCAGTCAGTGTATTCTAATGCCCCACCGACAGGGCCATACTTTTGGGATTTAATTCCTGGTATTAAATGTACATATTATTAAGTGTGTGTGTGTATATATATATATATATATATATTTGTTTATCAAATTTTTCAAAATGATTTTCAAAATTCATAAAAACCAAGTTAAAATCAAAATAACCAATAGTTGCCGAATCTGTCATTAAAAGTCATTAAAGAAAACAGAGTTGTTGATTTAAATGTTACTGCCGTGAAAACACACCACACACACACACGGCGAAATTTAAATCGACAACTCTATTTTCTTTAAAGGCAGATTTGGCAACTATTGGTTATTTTGAGTTCAATTTAGTTTTGTAAATCATCATAAAGGGACTGACACCCGAGCAGCATTTGCAAAATGTGAAAATTTATTTTTAAAATCATTTTGAAAAATTTAATGAATGAATCATATTACAAAATGGACCTGTCAATTTGCCAGCTTGTTCGTGCGATTCAACCCCACTAGATTATTTTGGGGGGTGATATGTAAAGTGCCATGGTATGCTGATAAACCAGACACAGTGAACGACTTGGAAGACAAAATTCAACGTGTTGTTGCTGAAATAGTCTTAGAGTAAGTTAGGATCTTCTCTGGAGATGTCCCCACCACATGGAAAGCCTTCTTTAATGCAGGCACATACTCCTTTATCTTTTAATTACAAACTCATCTAGGGTAATAGTTGGTCCAATGTCAGTTTCGCTTAGGCGTAATAGGTCTGGTTTAATCTCCTGTAATAGAGTTTGAACCTCTGGAAGGTTGGAACGTAGACCCCTGATGTTGAAGAAGGAGACATGGTAGTGGGGGTCTACGTTGGTAGTTGGAATTCTGGGTTTAATCGAGTATTTTTTCTGGAAACCTTTCATGATTGAGTTTTGGGATTTGTGGAATAGATCGACAGGCTTGCTAAGAGCAGGGCATAGAGGGAAAGTAAGAGAGAAAAATAAAGGAAGAATTATTTTGGTTTTTGTAACACATGAAAAGGTAAAGCCTTAACAATTACCCACTAATATAGCATCAAGAGGCTCTACCAGAAGCTACTGCATGGTCCAGAATCCATTCACCAAATGGCAATACAGCAGCCTCAGTACTTTGCACCTCCTTAGATGTTAATACAAGGTTTGGGTCCCTGACTACCAGGCGAATAACGTCAGCCCAGTTAAAATGTTTACCTCCAGCACCCTTACTAGTGACATGGCCACAAGGATAGACAAAGAAACAGAATTTCCAACATTTCTGGCGACTGTTCCCACAAAATACTGCCAACTTAGAATACAACTTTTTCTTCTCCCTTTGTCAGAAAAAGACTGAGGGATAAATAAGGAGAAGCGAGAGTAATAAGAGCTGCTGATAATGCATCCACAATGTATTGTCTACTTTCCATTAACAGAAAAAAAAATGATTAAAGGGACTAATATTTACTTAGTATAAGTCCGTAGCTCTCTTTGAAATTAAAGATATTATTTGAAGATACCTTCCTCTCCCATATTTACGCATGAATTTAAAAAGTGGAATAAAATAATTAAATCCCTTGAGTAAAAAAAGAGAAAAGGAATTCACTTTAGTTTAAAAAACAATAAAACTTATGAATTTTTAAGTCTGCTAATTAACAAGTTTTTAGTACTTGAGACTGTCTGGACATTACTCTGCATTGTTTTTTTCAGGTTCTCAAATAAAAATTTCTTAAGAATGCTCGTCACCAGTTTTGTGGGCGACATTAGTTATAGTTCTTTAATAAACTCCATCATGAGTGTTGTGGGCGACATTAGTCCGAATACTTACGACCAGTGTTATAGACAGATAAGTATACAGAAAAAACAAAATTCTGTATTTAGTGAAAATAAGATATATTGAAAAAGAAAAACAAATGCAATGGAAAAAAAAAGTTATTGCATTTTATCAAAATTTCAGAATACTTAATATATATATATATTTTTTTTTTACAAGGTGGTCACCACTTATCAAGGTCCGGAAGCCACTCAGGGATAAGGGTTATTGTAAGTATAGTATGTTAGTGTGGATATTTAAAGTGTCTACTTAAGGGGGTGGTTCATCAGGAATTTGCTTACGTTGGACTTGAAGACATCCAAGTTGTAGTCAGGAGGAAAGCAGGCAGACGAAACAGAGTTCCACAGGCATGCAGTTCTAAGAAAGAAGCTTTGTTCATGGAATCTACGTTTTGATTTGGGCATAGATAAAGAGTGGGGAAAGTTTTTGACAGTGGATTCAGCTTGATGGGTGGTTTTTGTACAAGATTGGCGGGGGGACCAGAGATTGGAGTTCAGACGAGCACCTGCCATGGAAATAACGATAAAACAAAGATAGGCCTGCAATATCTCTTCTGTGGGAGAGAGGTTGCAGGGAAGAGAAAAGGGCATCCCCCACTAAGCCACAAAGTCTATTTTGTACTCTGTCAAGGCAGGATAGGCTGTTTTTAGCAGCTCCTGCCCAGATATGGCAGCAGTATTCCATCCTTGGACGTACTTGGCTTTTATATAGATAGAGAATTGCATCAGTAGTGAGATATCTTCTGGAGCAGTAGAAGGATCCCACCATCTTTCCAGCGACCTTGGCAACAGACTTGATGTACGTGTTCCATTTCAGATCAGGAGTGAAGGTCAAGCCCAGAAGCTTGTCAAAACATGGGGCTTCTCCTAGACGAGAGCCATCCATTTCAATTGATGCCAGATGGGGATAAGAGCGTTGATGATAGGAGTTTGGTTTTAGATGTATTAAAGGTAACCAGCCACGTCTTCCCCACTGAACCACTCGTTCGAGATCAGAGGAGAAAGAATCAGAGAGCTTTGTCTTTACAGCCTTTGATGTGTTGCTGTAGATGGCTGTGTCATCAGCATAGATGTCAATGAATGATTTAAGTATGTGTTTAGGGAGATCGTTGATGTAGATCAGGAAGAGAGTTGGCGCCAGGATGGACCCTTGAGGGACTCCAGCATTAATACTGCAGGCCTCTGATTTTTGTCGATCAACCACTACTCTTATGAGCCTATCAGAGAGAAATGATTGAATGATAGAAAGAATATTTCCAGTTATACCATAGCTGTAAATCTTGTGAAGTAGGCCTTTACGCCATACCTTGTCGAAGGCCTTTGATATTGTTGTGGTGGCACACATTCATTTGCATATGTGGATAGTAATTACACATAAATAGGAAGACTCAGTTAGTCTGAGTGTGTGTTCACCAGAAGCCACCGAAGGCCGCCAAGAGCAGATATGTTTCTCCAGCAAAGACTCTCTTATTTGACACCATTATGTAAATATCCTGTAAATATACCTTTTCCTAATACACTTCTTATTTGATCTACCTTTGTTCGTTGAGTCGTCATTTGTATTGCTTTCTACGTTTCTGGTTTCAACCTGCAAAGTTAACAGATATGTCAAGAGCAATTGCCCTGGAAAGGAAGCCTTTGTCAAGAGATTCACTAATCCTATGAGATATAACCGTTAGCACATCTGCGGTAGATCTTGCAGAGCGGAAACCATATTGCATGTCACTAAGAAGGTTATTTCTGCTGAGGTGGTTGACTATTTCTCTATTTAATATGGATTCCAGCAACTTACTCATGACATACAGGAGACTTATTGGTCTGTACTGAGAGGGAGATGACTTATCACCTGAGTTCTTAAATACAGGGCACACTGATGAGGTTTTCCAAGGTGCTGGAAAGCACTTCTCCTTAAGGCAACGCTTAAACAGTTTCATAAGTATGGGAGCAAGTTCTGGTTGAAGCTTTTTTAACACTATAATTAGGATGCCGTCAGGGCCAGTAGCTTTACTGGAATAACAAGGTTCTTGATTAGCTTGACGACCTCATGCACAGATATTTGTATGTTACCTAGCGTTTTCTGTGTTATAGGAGGAAATATGAGAAGTTGATAGCCTTCGTCGCATAGGGTAGAATTAACTGCAAAGTTCTTGGCAAATAGTTTGGCCTTGTCTGAAGCTGAGGAGATGACCTCTGGTCTGTTGATAGTGGTTGGGATAGAACGCAAACTTCTGTTCAGGATCCTATTTGTTATTTGCCAAAACTGGTGGGAACTAAGCCGCTGATCAGCTACTTTGGAATTAACAGACTGGGCATATAGCTCTCTTGCATTTTTTATTACTCTTTTACAGTGGTTGCTGGCGTTCCTGAAAGCAGCTTTAGTCTCAGTGCATCTATTACGTTGGTAGCTATGGAAAAAGTGATTTCTGTGCGCGATGGCAGCAGCACATTCTGGGGAGAACCATGGCTGGCTGGTAGGTTTTTGTTGGAATTTTTTAGATAGTATGAATTAGTTTATGCCTACAATTAACCATTCGGTCAGGTCTGATACTATAGAGGACACATCAATTTTAAACATGGAATGCAGAGGTAGATCAGATATAAATGTACGGAAGCTATCCCAGTCAGCCATGGAGTATCGTATACAGTACGGTGGAGGGGTACGTTTGGGGACTTATTACATTTCATTTTTATCTTAACTGATATGACGGAGTGGTCGGAGGATCCTAGATGAGAATGAACGGAACTTGAACATAGCCCAGGGGAAGTTGTGAGAAAAATGTCTAGAAGGCTAGCATATTGACCTGTAGTATCAGGCACACGGGTGGGCTCGCGAACAATCTGAGTGAGGTCATAAGCAATAGCAAAATCATGACAAAACCTCCCCTCATCGTCTGTCTTATTTGAGTGGGTCAGCCATTCCACGTTATGAACGTTGAAGTCACCACAGATGTGGATGTTAGCCATGGGGTGTGCAGACAGGATGTGGTCTATTTTCTCAAATATGCTCTTAAAGATAGTAACTCCGCTGTTGTGGGGCTGATAGAGGGCAAATATAAATGCAGTGGTGTAAGCAAGTGCAACCCTGAAGCACATATAAGGTAAATTAGGATCTTCTCTAGAGATATCCCTGCAACATGGGAAGCCATCTTTAATGTAGGCACATATTCCATGCCCATGACGATCTTAGGGGTCAGATTTAGATGTTAAGTTAGAGTATCCGTTAATTATGAACTCATCTAGGGAAGTGGTCGACCCTATTCCAGTTTCGCTTAGAAAGAATATGTCCGGTGTCGTCTCCTGTAGTTGGGTTTCAACCTCTGGAAGGTTGGAACGTAGACCCCTGATGTTGGAGAAGGAGACCTGGTAGTAGGGGTCTATGTTGGAAGATGAGGTTCTAGGTTTATTCGAGTTTTTTTTCTGGAGATATTTCATGTTGAGGTTTTGGGATTTGTGGAACAGGTCGGCATACTTTGTTAGAGCAGTACAGAGAGGGAAAGTAAGAGAGAAAAAGACAGGAAATTTTATTTTTGTAGCACATGAAAAGGTAAAGCCGTAACAATTACCCACTAGTATGGCATCGAGAGGCCCCACCAGAGACTACTGCATGGTCCAGAGTCCATTCACCAAATGGCAATACAGAAGTCCCAATACTTTGCGCCTGCTGATAGGACAGCCTCCTTAGTGTTTAATCCAAGGTTCGGGTCCCTGACTATCAGGCGGATAACGTCAGCCCAGACAAAATGTTTACTGGAGCACCCTTACTTGTGACATGGCCACAAGGATAGACATAGAGACAGAAAAATTTCTGACATCTCAGACTACTGTTTACCAAGTACTACCGACCTTTAAAGCAGCTTTTTCTCCACCCTTTGTCAGAAAAATTACTCATTTGCATGAGGACTGAGGGACAAAAAAGGAGAAGCGAGAGTTACTGGATCTGCCGATAACACATCCACTGTATTATCTACTCTCCATTAAAAAAAAAAAAAAAAAAATGGGAGGAATGGGTACAAGGGACTTATTGATATCTACTTAGTAAGAGTCCGGGGCTCAATTATCAATTCAGGACGCTTTTGATGATAATCTCCCTTCCCATATTAATGGGTGGATGTTTTGGCATTATATATCTCGAGTTTGAATAATTCGAGCTTCACCTTATAATTAAAATCCAATAATTAACTTTTATCAATTTGTGAAGTCGGCTTAATATTAATTTACATTTGAGTTTAGATAATTATTCAAGATTTTAATTTGGGAGGTTCTCGTTTCCATAGGTGACTTTTTTTTTTTCTTTCCGTTTTACATGTAACAAGACGATATTGGTTAACAGCATATTTGACGAAGATTTCAGAACAGAACAAAAAAAAGCAAAACAAGATAGGTAAAATTTGGTTACGAGTTTTTAAGTCAAAGCTGTAATAAGAAAACAGTTAGCGGTAATTAGTACAAATTAGGTGTATATATATATATATATATATATATAATAATAATAATAAATGCACATATTAAGCAATAAAATCAATATTTTTTTTAAAGTGCTCAATACGTATATAACACTATTGGTGTCATGAATGCATGCAGCGAGGTGCATATTGCAGAAGAGTGGGTGTTTGATCGGACGGGATAGAGGAGGAGGGGGCAGAAGAAGGGGTGTTGATGTCTGATTGGGATAAAACAGAAATGTCTATGGTCAGAAAGAGAAAAAAAATAATAATTGTTTTTATCTCATTGTCGTTATATATCTGTTAACATGAAAGGTTGTTTTTAAAACCTCTGTAGAAAGGTATGAAGAGATCCAGAGATCCTTAGCTGATTAAGGTTGACAACTTAGAATGGGGGTCAAGTGTAAGGGTTGCTGCCAAGCATTATTCAACCTGGAATGACTAATCACTCCTAATTTGATAATAAGTAAAAACCTCAGTACAAATTAATAGGATAAAACAGAGAGAGAGGTGTTGAGTGGACAAGATGAAGGGTAAGCTCTAAGAGGAAGAAAGAAAGGGTGTTTGTAACCACTCTCTGAAGGAGAGTTGGGGAAAAGGGGTTGGATTTAGAAAAAGCAATTCTAAAAAGAGAAGAGTCATAGCCAGCAAACTGAACGGCTGGGCTGGTCAAGCGCTGCCAATTTGGGAGCCCTCAGGGCCTGATGTTATGATGTTAACTAGCCTGTGTTAATGGGAAATCTGTGACTTTACTGGTCTGGTCTTACATTGTTTCACTGCTATAGTCAATCACCTCAATTTAGACAGTAGCTGTTATGAAGTAATGAAATTAATAAATAGTTTGTTATTGTTATAAACTGGAGTTCTGTTTGTTTGTGGTGAGGACTTTTCATTTTGCAGAAAACCGCAAGAACCAGCAGAGTGATTGATGTACCCGGAGACTACCTAAACAGGGTAGGAGACGATTCGATCGAGAGGCAAAGCGCCCCACCATGAAAACACAGTGGGTGAAGACGATCAACAGGCCAACTTGTGATGGGACAATGTACGATCAAAAGAACACCTGTCGTATCCAGTGGAATCCGACGAATTTAAGGTTATATATATATATATATATATATATTTTTTATAATTATTTTTTTACTATAATAATTAAATTATTTTAATAATTAAATAAAGCTGAATGTGTGTGTGTGTGTGTATGTCTGGTCACGAATAGGCTCCTATATGGTTGACTATTTTAAAAAACTGATTACATATAATGATGGAAAATGTATCAAGACACAGGAATAGGTATGTTTGATCTGGCAGAACAGTGGTTCATTAAAATTGTGGGGTCTACGTTTGCGCCTGGTCCACAAACTATGGAAATAAAAAATTAAAAAAAAAAACGTTTACAAGTGTTTTTGATATAGATGTACATAAGAATACTTTGATAAGTATGTTTTAACTTAAATAGGGATGGTATAATAAAATTGTGGAGTCTGCGTTCACGCCTGGCCTCCATAGACTGGAATAGGCACAAACTTTAATAAAGACTTTTAATATCTATCTGTGTAAGTATACTTTGATAATTATGTTTCAGTTTGAAGAAATATGGTATAATAAAATTATGGGGTGTTCGTTGACACCTGACCTCCAAAGAATGGAAATATGTCACAAAGTTTAACAAGGTTAGATCCACAAAATATTGTGATAAGTGTTTCAGTGTGAACAGGTATGGTATAATAAATTATGGGGTTTATCTATTTCATTTTTACTTTCATCATATTTTTCTTTGGTTTTGATACCCCCAAATTCGTAGCTATCTCTTTACAACCCTTCCTTTTCATAAACTATCATACTTTCATAAATCAGAGTCCATTTTCCATAGGCTGTTTTTGAACCCAGTCAATGATGGGTACTTTTGCTAGTATATATATATATATATATATATATATATATATATATATATATATATATATATATATATATATACTCATCTTAACATGCTGAAATAAATAAACAGTAAGATGAACAACATTTTGGAATTTAGAATATAGATTTTTTGTCATCAAAGTGTAGTATTTGTTCTTCAGATGCTGCACTTCTGTTTCTTGTTCTCTTTCGGTGGAGGGGAAATCCTTCACGACTGAGACAATTTTTATTTTTGTACCTTTTCTCCACGTTAAAAAACGACCCTGGTGTCTAACTCTGTCCCGTGGGGAGGCATAGTAAATAGGTATATATATATATATATATATATATATATATATATATATATATATATATATAGCGTTTTCCCTCCACTACCACGCTATCCTGAATACCAGTACATTCTCCCCTCCACCTCATTATTTTCTGTATCCCAATTTTATCGTCTCTCCATATATAAAGCAATACTACTATGCTATTTGAAGCTAGCATCGGATGCATGCCAGAATACATGTATGCTTTTAAATTAGTAATGCAGCTAAGATATTGTTGTAATAGTCCCTACTGGATTCTCTATTCGAATTACACAACCTAACGCCAATAAAATATTAATTAAAATTACACAACCTAATGCCAATAAAATATTAATTAAAATTACACAACCTAACGCCAATAAAATATTAATTAAAATTTAATGAATTTATAAATAATTATGTTGATCGTCATCGTTTGAATCTTTCTTGATTAAATTTTAAAATATGGTCACTTTTATTAATTTCCCATCATGTAAAACGCATGAGGCATACTGGCGCCATCTTAGAGCTTATTGATTAAACAAGTGCAGATAACTCTTGTTGTAGTTCAACCTCTTAAATATGCTGTTTCCTTTATTAATGTTTGGTTTGATTCTATCAATGGGACATCAATCTTAATATGTCATATAATGTAGATTATAAGTAATAATAGAATGATAATTCTTTTTTTTTTTCATCTTGTTTTATTAGAAATCAGCTCAACTAGTGATCTCTCTATTTCACTGTCTCTAACTGGGAGGTGATGCCGGTCTAGTGGTTAAAGACACGGTCTGGTGACCTGAGTATTTCAAGTTCAAATCCAGTTTGTTCCACAAGAATCACTTTCACTGAAGATGTTGTGCAACCTTCTTGTGGTCCCTCCTGTAAGTACCCAATGTCTTTTTAGAAACAATTCTGACTAGAAAATTATCAGGGAAACCAATGCAAACAATAAAATCGATGCATCCTTCTCTCTCTCTCTCTCTCTCTATCTATCTATCTATATTCCTATCCCTCTTTCTCTTATAAGCACTATTTTATATTTTTTCATTTGGTTCAATCGGGAATATGACATTTTAGAATTCAGGTTTGCTTTCTCTTTAACATCAACTCAAACTGTTTTATATGTGATTTCATATCAATACAAATTATTGTAAATTATTCTTTGTATACAATTGCTAAAAAAAAGTTATCATTTTTATATGTTGTTATGAGGTTGAAATTGATTTGATAACTTTCACATAAAACAAAATGTCTCCATTTATATTAACAGATATAGGCAAGGGCGTCACTCCTTTACCAAGATTACTCCACTTATTCTTGATCCTCAACTTATACCGGGTAGAACGATAAAATTGTTGCCCTAGAAAAGATGACATGATTCCATTTCCGTTTGATGAAAACCGGTTTCCTTTTTTGTTGCTGACCAGGTACTAGTCAAAAAATAAAACTAGAAGAAGACCCAATCAAAAGCTAAGAGGCAAATATCTAATTTACCTGAGTTGGATTCAAACAGGCCTTGCTTAAGCAGAGAACAATTTTTTGTGCACAAATTTCATCCACATTTTGTTGAAATCTATGGAATGTAATATTTCTTTATTGCATCGAATTTTAATCTTAAGCTGATACTTGAAGATTTAAATTAGACCCCCCCCCCCAATTCAATCCCATGCAGATGCATCATCCACACCATCTTAGATTGTGAAAGCACCATTACCCTAGACTACGATGCATCAATGTTGTTGATACTATAAGCAACTTCTTTCTAACTTTTCAAGTAAAGTCAACAATATTTGTAGAATCAGTGGTTGCGTCTGAACTTACCTAAAGTTTTATTAAGTGACTGGATGTGTGTCTGGATAAATGTATTCTCAATTTGATGGAGATTCAATTCACCAGGCTTATTGACTTCAGGCGGGGCATTTTTCTCTGCGTGGGGAATGTTCAATTTCATCAGCCGATTCTCTTTCTTTGATTCTTTTAATGCCGTTTCCAAAGAACTTATATATTCTAAGTGACAAATCCAAAAAAGAAAATTTTTAAAAAATAGATAATTTATTTTCATACGTCAAGAACATTTTTCTGCATATTTGTCTATGTCTCTTTGACTAAGAATGCAATTATAAATAAAAACCAATACCAAAATCAAAGACAGATTTTTTCAAGGTCTCTACAAGAAATCCAATGGTGGTATAAATTTTATATAAAAAGGTTTTACAATAATGCTGTGTGCTCGACATTCACACCAGACATAAAAAGCAAAGACAACATTTCATGTTATTTTATTTGTAACAAATTTATTTGCAACAAATTTATTTGTAACAAGATTAAATACAATCTTTCTAAAGAATCCAATGATCATTGTTATTTGATCATTAATTTTTTTTTAATTTCCAAATTTTATCAATTTATTGAGTATTTAGTGTAGTGTAATAATAAACATAAAACATATATATATATATATATATATATATATATATATATATATATATATATATATATATATGTGTGTGTGTGTGTGTATATATATATATATATATATATATATATATAAACAGAGACAATGAACGAGTTGAAAGTATGGAAAAAACATGGAAGCAAAGGTACTTGAAAGACAAAGGAGATGATCAGCAGCCCAGAATACCAGTCTTTGAAAGACTCTGGTATGGTATGTAGAAAGGGGTTAGGAGCAATGTGATACAGTGTTGTCACTAGTTAAGTAGCATTCTTACACTGAATTTAAAATAGGCAAGGACACACTGGAAATGATAGATTTCATTTTGCTAAGACGAAATGCTGAGTGCTGGAGGTGGATGCAAACTAAATCCGATCATCAGAACCAAAACAGCTTGAAGAAAGTTCATCTTAACATTTCAATTATTACCAGGGGTAAGGTCTATCATAGTTGCATAAGCAGTGTGATGTTGTATGATGACAGGGCAATGATAGATATGCAATGTAAAGACCAGATACAGAACATTAGATCAGACTCTCTATTTGAGAAAATGGCCATCTCAACATTTGATGTTTTAATAAGGTCAAACTTTCTTTGCTGGTTTAGGTACGTTGAAAGAAGCAAAAGCTATATCAACATTTGTGGAGACCTAACATTGGACAGCAAAAAGAAAGCTGGGCGCCCCAAAAAATGGATGGAAACCATTAGGCAAGATCATAAACAGTAACAAATGAATATTATATATATATATATATATATTATAGAGGGAATTAGACCTGGAGTCTAAAAAGCAAAGTTTATTTTAATGTATTTATATTTTAAAAGAACAGTGCTCATAGTAATGTCGATATATAATAAGCTCAATAGGTATAGTTATACTAGAGCTATATTAATATTGAGTGAGTGTAATCATTTAATAATTGTAAATTTTGAATCAGTTTGAAAAGGAAAAACAAACAAAATCAAATTCAGAAACGATATTCATTTTATTAAAATTGAGAATAAGCATTGACGATAATTGACAAATACTTATGTTTTCGAATATGATCTCCTCAAAAAAAAGAGGAGGAGGGAAGAAGTTTAAGACATCAAAATAGACTAGCATTTTTTTAGTAAGAAAGGCGGATAGTTCTGAAAATATTTAAAACATAAGAAAAAGGTTGTAAATTTTACGTTGATAAAATAGAAAAAGTAGGAGAAAATTAAAATTAGAAAAAAGAAAATTAAATACCTTATTGATTTTCATTATAAAATTTGTTTTAAAGTACGTCAGTGCATATGTGGGCATGTTGGATTTTGGCGACGAATAGTTGAAATAATTATTTTAAATTTAAAACGCTGGGTTAATGAAATGTTCAACCGTCTAATTATTGGACGCTAATTTAAAATCCAAGGGAGATAACTGTTATTTTTTGTGAAAAATAAAATAAAATCTTTTGATGATCAAAGGGAGATAACTTTAAATTGGTATTTAATATATTTGTAATTATTATAGGGATGAAATATTTATTTATTGTGGTGGTAGTCGTATTTTAGTTATAGTTATGATAATAAAAAATATAATATATAAATATATAAAAAAAATATATCCATAAAAAATAATGATAATGTTAATAATAATAATAATTGTATTAATACTAGCAAAATAAGTAAAATAGTAATAATAATAATCATATTTATAATAATATTATTATTAATAATTATAATGATACATATCCCTTTAATATTTCTTTATGGTGGTTTAAATTTGTAAAACTTCATCCATCGTCTATGTATGCATCCTGAGAATATTTCATCTTTTCAGTTTAAACATGTTGACTTATTGTCACTAAATTTTAATATAGCCAGGAATTCAAATCTACAAAGAGTGCAGAATTTGTCACTGGGTTTTAAAAGATTCTAGTATTTTCCATTTTATGTTAAAAGGGATACTCATATCTTTGAGATGCCAAATATATTTTGTTAATGTTGTTTGATTTCTTAAGGATCGTGTTTTATAGGTCAAGAAGTAGATCCAAAGTGCATCACATTTTGTTTAATAGAGTTTTAATAGTTGCTTTCAGCTTGATTAACAGTGGTATTGTTATGCAAGACGTTTAATTGTACTAAATTGTTTGATAGGTTAATGGGGGTGTTAGTGTGTTGGTGTTAGTCTGTGTCAACGGATTAATATGGTTGTTATTATTAGAATTTATATTTGGGATTTTTGTTACTGTGCAGTTGTAGATTTTACAGGTGTTTTTGTTTCTACAGTTACAGCTTGTCATAGTTTGTATATTTGTATTTTACTAATTTTTTTATTGTTGTTACTAATTATTTGTTGATTTAAGTTTGGCATTGTTGAATAAGATATTTTCATAGTGTTTTTGTTAAATATTTTACTGTATTTGTGGGGGACTTTGAAGTTATTTTCTAATATTTTGAAAAATTCTCTGGCTATGTTTGTTTTAACATTCTTAGAGTATGGAGGGTTAAACCACAAGGTATCTCTATGCCTTTTTTTATGTTTTCTGGCATGGTGTTTCGGTTTATTGGTGTTATTGGTTAATGTGTGTTGTTTAGTTTGGTTTTGTATTATGTGGATTATTTTTTGTAATTTTTTTGTTGGTTGACATGGCCATATTATAATGTTTTTGCTAGGTTTATTATAATTATTGTAGTTTTTAAGTAATTTTATTTTTATCCATTTTATGTAAATTAAATAATAATAATAAATAATACAAAACCTAAGAAACAGAAACTATCAAAAATTCCATAAACTGACACCACTCCACACCTTGGTGAAAAAAAGAAACAGAAGCAAAAAAGCAAAAAACAACATGTTATGGCAGCAATATAAGCTGACAGCACACAAATATTTGTGAAGCTGCTCAGGTTTCATTAACGAGTTTGACAAGACACACCTAAAGGTCAGAGGATACACTGGCCAAAACATTGTGAGAATAATATCCAAGTAAAAAATTCAAATGATATAAATTATCAATTAGCTTTTCTTTTCCTTTTTTGTTTATGAGATGGAAGTGTCATAATGCAGAAAAAGGAAACGGCAGATTTTAAAAGGAATTAGAAAAGAAAAGAAATTTTATTTCTATTTTATTTACATTGATTTTTTATTTTTCTTTTTTGCATTATTTTTTTTGTATCATATTTCAGAGCCCCTCCCCCATCATAAAAATAAAGAGGAATGTAACGAAAGAAAAACGTTTCCAGATAAAACTGGGTTTCTTTGTTAGTAGACAAAAAAAAAAAAAATAACCTTCTGCAACACTTGGAATCCGTTTGTCAGTGTTTTGGCTGTTGGCATTTCTTTCAAGTGAAACGGGCTGCGTTTTCTCAATTTCAGACATTTCCTGACGCATTTCTTTAATCAGTGTTCGCAGATTTGCATTTTGTTCTTCCAATGAAAGGAGTTTCTCCGTATCATCATTTATTTCCAAATTACCAAAGGAAAGCTGTAAAAATTAAAAACATATACAGACAATAAATCATATTTCATTTTTTAACTGATGTTTAAGAAATCTAAAAGTACATTTTATTTTTTACCAATAAAGGGAAATCATCATGTGCAATCCGTCCAGAATTTGCAAACCTTTCTTTAATTCACACAAGTAGCATGCTTTTATTCCATTAGCTATGACCAGCAGAAGTCTTAAGTAATTCGCAATCAGAATCCTAGTACTGTCCTCACTGAGGATTGAACCATCAACCTCAAGAAGATCTGAATTTTACTCAGTACTTTTATTTGTTAGACCACAGTTTCTTGTGTAAGATTGCATGGATTAAATAAAAAGTTTCATTCAAAATTCCATATAGACTTTCAAGTTTAGCAGAAAGATTCCTGAGTTTAACAAGATACATCTGAAAAGGGTAGGAGATTACACTGTGAGAATAACACACAATATGAAAACAGTCGTCTGATTTATTTTGTTTCAATAATTTAACCTTTATTATTTGTCTTATTTGCCATCAATTCCTTATAAGCAATAGGTTTCACAGTTTTATAAATAAAACTAAAATTTCAAATTGTCAAACAAACAAATCCAACTTGCATCCTCCCTCTGAGGCTTGCATTCACGAACATCCGTGGGCTTAGAACTAATTTAGCTGATGTTGAAGCATTTCTCCTAACAAATACCCCGGATATCTTAGCACTAAGTGAGTCTAACCTACACTCCTCCATCCCCTCTAACTACTTTAACATGCCTAGATATCTCCCACTCTGCCGTAAGGATTCTGACAGACACTTCAAAAGCATGTGAACCTGATCTCATCCCAGCTGTGCTATTAAAAAAGTGCTCAGCCGAAGTAGCTCCAGTTCTCTCCAAACTCTAAAACAAATGCCTTAATGAATCTTGCTTTCCGGGCTGGTGGAAAACTGCTTCTGTGGTACCAGTATTCAAGAATTCTGGTGAAAGAACTGACCCATTAAATTATCGCCCCATTAGCCTCCTCCCACTTTTCGCCAAAATATTTGAGACCTTAATTAACCATGCTCTAGTTCATCACCTTACAGATGCTAAACTTCTGACTGACCAACAATATGGATTTAGACAAGCCCATTCCAAAGCAGACATCCTAACTGTAATCTCTGAAAATATATATCATTCACTGGACAAAGCGGGGGAGAGCAGAGCAGTAGCTCTAGATATATCTAAGGTTTTTGACAGGGTATGGCATAAGGGTCTCCTCAGGAAAATTAGATCATACGGTATCACTGATAGAATACTTAACATAATTAAATCCTTCTTAGATAAGAGAAAAATCCAGGTTGTCCTCGACGGTCATACATCTGAACAATATGATATAAATGCGGGAGTGCCTCAAGGGTCTATCCTTGGACCTCTATTGTTCCTAATATTCATAAATGACCTACCCGACAAAATTGCCTCTGAGATGGGTATATATGCTGATGACACTACACTCTATAACAGGTATGACAGGAAAAAAAATGAACACATATCTCAAGAAATGGCAGAAACACTAGAGGATGACCTCCAATCTGTAGTGGAATTGGGACAAAAATGGATGGTCACGTTCAATGCCACCAAGACTAAACTTGTTTCCTTCAATAATTACAAGAAACCTTCTCTATCACCAATAGCAATGGCCAACGACTCTTTATCTGAGAGTACATCTTTCAAACTGCTTGGCCTAACGTTCACAGGAAACATGAGTTCGAACAATTACATTGAAAGCATTGCCAGGGCCGCTGCGAAGAAGGTAGGCTCTCTCTACCGTGCTAGAAAACTACTAACATCCGAAAGTATCCTGTACCTCTATAAGGCCACCATTCGCCCATGTATGGAGTATTGCTGTCATATTTGGGCTGATGCAACTGCTACTAGTCTCTTGCTCCTAGACAAGGTTCAAAGGAGAGTCGCCAATCTGATAGGCCCTGAACTGGCATCTAAGCTTCAGCCTCTATCCCATCGATGAAATGTTGCATCCCTCTGCCTGTTCTACAAGTATTTTAATGACGAACTGCAAACACTTGTGCCCCCACGACATAAACACCTTCGACAAACCCGATAGGCAGCTAAATCCCACCCCCACACAGTAGAGATCCCTAGATGTAAAAGATCTTTCTACTCCAGTAGTTTCTTCCCCAGAACCTCTAGACTTTGGAATTCCATTGCAGGTCCCTACTTCCCCAACTGTACTGACGTGCAGAAGTTTGAGTGTAACGTGAACCGACATCTTGCTGCCCAAATCCCTACATAGTACCACAGTAGTTTTTGCCCCTGATAGTAGCCCCCTACACCAAAGTGGCAATGTGCCTTGTTTAGGGTGAAAATGTAATAAAAAAAAAAATTGTCCGTTTCAAATGACAAAACTGAAAATGCTACTACAGTTTGTGACCCATGCTAAAACTGACTTATGTTGGCTTTTTCTGATTGTTTTTGTAAACAGTCAGAAGATACGAAATTAAAACAAAGCAAAACTATCAAATAGAAAAAAACACTCATTGTATGTAAAATTTTATGGAAAAATATTCATTTCTGGACAAAATAATATAATGAAACAACTGTTACATTTTTTTTTTTTTTTTTTTTTACAAGAAATTTTTTTTTTACTTGCATTGTTTTTAAACTGAACTTACTAGGTTGGGGTTAGGGTTAGGTTGATAAATAAAAAGACAATTTTTTACATATTTTTAGAGTTTAAGTTTAGGAGTGAAAATGAAAAACATTTTTTTACATTGTGTTACATTTCAACACTTTAATGAATTTTAAAATTTACTCATTTTGCTATTGAAAATTGTCCTCTGCAGCAATCTAATTGGTTAACCACATCAGCATCTTCTATTGTTCATGTAAAGTGCATGAAGATGCCGATGAAAAGTTGGTTTTAGCATGGCTCACAAACTCTAAAAAAAATGATTACTCTACACTTCACAGTCAAAAGTATGTTTACCCGTCATTTGATATATTGCTTCCATAATTAATTTGTATGGAACAACAATCTATGGAAAATTTTTGGAGCCATAATAAGGTTAGAATGTACAAGGGATGTTCCAAAAGTAGTGGATCCTATTTTTTTATTCTATCTGAATGGATTAGAGGGGGTTGCAAATTGCATTGTTATCATGCTATTAACTGATATATTTGTGACCTGAAAGTTTCATCTCTGTTGCAGATATTGATGGTACAAGAGTATAAAAAAGCAACCCTGTCATGGATGTCTATCAGAAGCAGATATGTAGCTTTGAATTCCTACATGCGAAAAAAAATTTGAATGACCAACATTCATCAGCATCGGTTAAATTGAAAAAAAATTTGAATGACCAACATTCATCAGCATCGGTTAAATTGAAAAAAAAATTTGAATAACCAACATTCATCAGCATCAGTTAAATTGAAAAAAAAATTTTGATGACCAACATTCATCAGCATCGGTTAAATTTAAAAAAAAAATTGTAATGACCAACATTCATCAGCATCGGTTAAATTGAAAAAAAAATTTGAATAACCAACATTCATCAGTTAAATGTTTACAAAGCTGATGCAGTTGATGTCAGCAGATTTAAGAGAAGAGTTTGTCGAGTTTAGAGTGGCAACAGAAATGTGAGAGGCAAATTGCGTTCTGGACTTTTACGCATGAAACATCAAAAGAGGTTGGCAAAAGTGCATTGAGAATAGCGAGGACTATGTAGAAAAACAAATTCTGGAGAACAAAAGAGTCGCTTGCTTTAAATAAGGTTTAAGTTTTTAGTTAAAAAATAGGAGACTTTAAACTCTCGGAACAGCCCTTATAAGTTCAAACTTCAGAAGGAACTCCTATTCATGCAACTCTGTAATAAACACTGACAAATTTCTACCATTAATGCTTTCTCCCAGTTTGATTTTAAAGTCAGGTTGGTTTCTGCACCAACTATAAAAATCTGTCATTTTTTTTTTTAAAGTAGTTGTTAAATTACAAAACATTTAATGAATAAATTTTTGTTTTATTCTGTAACATAAGTTAATATTAATATTAATTAACCAAACTAATATTGCTAGTTATCATCTGACATTAATCATCATGGTGGAATTCAATTGTTTAATTTTCTTGATTTTCAGTGCGTTGATTTAAACCATTTTCAAAATGCAATGTGTCACTAATGAGTTTAATTTTTATTTTCATGCCAAAAATATTCTTGAATATAAATAGTTTTTAACAAATTGAAATGTTTTAGAATTTCTGAGGATTATTTATATTTATTCAGACAACTATTTTCACCACCACCATCACCACCATCAACATTTTTTTAACAATGTTTTAATCAATGTAATCTTTAACCTTTTTCCAATACATTTTTTCAAACATGAGAATCTTTATGGCAAACTTTTCATAAATCTATGAAATTTCTAAGCAAACTTTTATTTCATGTGCACAATTCTTGTATAAATTTCGAAAAATTAAATCTAATCTTATCCAGATGTGCAACAATTGAAGGTGTTGATTAACAATCAGTTTTGAGCGGCAGTCTTATGAAGAGTGAAAGTTGAATCATTACTAAAGACAACAATAACTAAAAATAACATTTTACCTGATAATGCCTGACAGAATAAGAACATTGAATTAGAAATTTTATATAAGTTCTTCGGTTTAAAAAGCTGCATCTGAAGAAGGTCAGATATTAAATCATCCGAAACATTGTGAAAATAACAACCAAGATGAGAATAGTAATCCAAATAATTCAAAATAATTTAAAACGACAAGAAAACTGTAGAGTTGATCGGTCTGATGCAATTTTCACCAAAGACTGGAGATAACCATTTTATAGTTGCATCTGTATTTATCTGACTTTGCTTGATATGAAGAAGAAGAAGAAGAAGAAGAGTCACTAGAGATTGATATAGAATACTACTTTCTTAACAATTGAATCAACTTTATTTAACAATTTTGTGAAACAGAGCAGGAATCAAGAGGAACTAGTAAAACAAGAATGTGAGACAGTAAAACAAGTTTGTTCGGCCAATGTATATAAATATATGAATATAATTGTGTCAAGGTCTGTTGCTTTCTGACATGAATTTGCACCTCACCTCCTGTCAAGTCCTGGCAAGAGATGAGGAAGGCAATACAGTATCTTGTCAGATCTGCATCTCAGTTAGAACTAAAGCATATTTGTGTGCCAAGTGTCTGAGCGGAAATTAGAAAATGAAAGCGTTTGAATTTTTACGTAAGTTTATACACATCTGCTTTAACTAATCAAACTAATCACTGTGCAGGATATTGCATATAAATACAAAAGAAAATCATATAACTGCTACAAACCCATTGAATTTATGGATGAAAATATTTAACACTGAAAATATTTAATGATGAAAATATTTAATGATGAAAATGTTTAATGATGAAAATGTTTAATGCTGAAAATATTTAATGATGAAAATATTTAATGATGAAAATATTTAACGATGAAAATATTTAACGATGGAAATGTTTAATGATGAAAATGTTTAATGGTGAAAATATTTAACAATGGAAATGTTTAATAATGGAAATGTTTGAACATATGAAAATATTTAATCCTAGAAATATTTAACGATGAAAATATTTAATGATAAAATATTTAATGCTCAAAATGTTTAACGTTGAAAATGTTATTTCAAAATAAAGTGTGATTTACTGATTCTATGGAAATACAAAAAAAGAAAGAAAATATTTTGATAATTAAAAAGACAGAAAGTTCGAAGAATTTCTTGAAATGATCCAAATTTCTTACCTTATCTTCTTCCGGAATCTCAATATTATAGAATGAGAGAATTTCATATGCTCGGTTCTTTTCAAGTTTTGCTGTTTGAAGGAGCTGACATCGATGTTGCAACTGACGTTTCTGTTCATTCACAGTTGCCAACGCCTAAATGGAAAACAAAACCACTAAAATGAATTCCCCATGGAGGCTAGACTATAGAAGTACTGAAATAAAAGACAACAATAAAACAAAACAAAGTAAACAATGTGAAAAAAAGGATTGTATCAGCTTCCATTTTGTTTGTAGACTAAAGAAAATTATCTGGAACAGAGAAGATTTTTTGGATTGCTATATATGCTTTTGAGTCTTGGATATTAAAGTCACAGGATGATTGTAGGATGATCTTCTGAAATGTTTGAGAAACATAGTCAGTAAAATATGCTTGGATTGTTGTAGAATAACCCAAATTAAAAAACAAAAATCTTTTAGCTTTTGAAATGATATCATCAAAAAAAATAAAAAAGAAAAAGAATGAACCAAGCCAAGTTAGCGGAAGAGGTCTTGAAAGCAATATGTACTGTACATTCAAAGCGCTGACTTGATCACATTTGCAGCAATGTAGAGCTACTTTTGCTAAATATGGAAAGATTGGCGAAACACTGAACAAAATATAGAATTGTATATCCAAAAAGTGTGTGTAGATCCTTTAATGATTAAGTCAAGTAAGACAAAAGTTGAAAACTGACAAAAGTAATCCAAATTAATTTTTTTATTATTAATAACTAATTATCCCAACCCGGAAAACTTTTTACTTTTACTAATAATTTACATGAGCAAAATACGGGTTTTTTTTCCACGAAACAAATATTCTTTATGTTATAAATAAATATAAAAAATATTTTGTATTCTCTTAAAAAAATTTTTTTTTTCATCTGATTCCATTAAAAAATAAAAAAAATTGACAACAATTTAAAAATAAATTAATTTTGCATCCTCAGACAGGAGTTGAACTCAGAACTTCATCTTAACTTCATCAATTTACCCAGCATGCTAGTTTTATTAAGATAGAGATCTATGAGTTAGCATGCTCTTGTTCTATTAACCATGACCAGGTAGAAGTTTTCAGTAATTTACAATTGTATTCATTGTATCACCTACACTGAAATTGGAAGATTGAACCTTCAACCTCCAAAAGTGTGTCACAACTAATGTACTTTATCCGTTATGCCATGCTAAGTTTCAATTGTCAGAAATCTCTTATTAGAAAGGGGGAGAGAGAGAGAGAGAGCATAACAGCTGTGAAATTCAAATTAGATGTCTTCAAGATTACCTATATGATATTAGTATTCAATAAAAAAAAAAATCATTGATTGGATTAAATATGAAATTTGATGAAATAAATTTGAAGTAAAAATTGTTTTTAAAAAAGACAAATTAATAAACACTTTTTGTTATTTAAGTTGAATAAAAACTGGTTCTTTTTATAAATTTTTTGCCAATGTTTTTTCTTTGACAAGAAAATTAAAAATTAAATTTTTAATGAGTCATTAAGAATTTAGCACTATTTTTTAATTTTGTAATTTTTCACTGACTGTCTATGTGCACATGATGCAGTTTTAGGTTGAAAATAATCTTTTTTGCATGCAATTATTTATTGAATAATACTTTTTCTTATTACTTATTATTATTACTTATTATTTCTTATTATTTATTCTTATTGCTTATTCTTATTCCTTATTCTTATTCCTTATTCTTATTACTTATTGCTTATTGTTTATTCTTATTACCTATTCTTATTACTTATTCTTATTACTTATTCTTATTGCTTATTCTTATTGCTTATTCTTATTACTTATTCTTATTACTTATTCTTATTACTTATACTTATTGCTTATTCTTATTACTTATTCTTATTGCTTATACTTATTGCTTATTCTTATTGCTTATTCTTATTACATATTCTTATTGCTTATTCTTATTACTTATTCTTATTGCTTATTCTTATTGCTTATTCTTATTACTTATTCTTATTACTTATACTTATTGCTTATTCTTATTGCTTATTCTTATTCTTATTACATATTCTTATTGCTTATTCTTATTGCTTATTCTTATTGCTTATTCTTATTACTTATTCTTATTACTTATTCTTATTACTTATTCCTATTGCTTATTCTTATTGCTTATTCTTATTACATATACTTATTACTTATTCTTATTGCTTATTCTTATTACATATTCTTATTGCTTATTCTTATTACTTATTCTTATTACTTATTCTTATTGCTTATACTTATTGCTTATTCTTATTGCTTATTCTTATTACATATTCTTATTACTTATTCTTATTACTTATTCTTATTACTTATTCTTATTGCTTATTCTTATTGCTTATTCTTATTACTTATTCTTATTACTTATGCTTATTCTTATTACTTATTCTTATTGCTTATTCTTATTACATATTCTTATTACTTATTCTTATTACTTATTCTTATTACTTATTCTTATTGCTTATTCTTATTGCTTATTCTTATTGCTTATTCTTATTACTTATGCTTATTCTTATTGCTTATTCTTATTACTTATTCTTATTGCTTATTCTTATTACTTATTCTTATTACTTATTCTTATCACTTATTCTTATTACTTATTACTTATTCTTATTACTTATTCTTATTGCTTATTCTTATTACTTATTCTTATTACTTATTCTTATTGCTTATACTTATTGCTTATTCGTATTGCTTATTCTTATTCTTATTACATATTCTTATTGCTTATTCTTATTACTTATTCTTATTACTTATTCTTATTGCTTATACTTATTGCTTATTCTTATTGCTTATTCTTATTCTTATTACATATTCTTATTACTTATTCTTATTACTTATTCTTATTGCTTATTCTTATTACTTATTCTTATTGCTTATTCTTATTACTTATTCTTATTACTTATTGCTTATTCTAATTGCTTATTCTTATTACTTATTCTTATTACATATTCTTATTGCTTAATCTTATTGCTTATTCCTATTACTTATTCTTATTCCTTATTCTTATTGGTTATTGTTTATTCTTATTACTTATTGCTTATTCTTATTACTTATTCTTATTACTTATTCTTATTACTTATTCTTATTGCTTATTCTTATTACTTATTGCTTATTCTTATTACTTATTGTTTATTCTTATTACTTATTCTTATTACTTATTCTTATTACTTATTCTTATTATTCCTATTGCTTATTCTTATTGCTTATTCTTATTACTTATTGCTTATTCTTATTACTTATTCTTATTGCTTATTCTTATTGCTAATTCTTACTACTTATTGCTTATTCTTATTACTTATTGCTTATTCTTATTACTTATTGCTTATTCTTATTGCTTATTCTTATTACTTATTGCTTATTCTTATTACTTATTCTTATTACTTATTCTTATTGCTTATTCTTATTACTTATTCTTATTACTTATTGCTTATTCTTATTACTTATTCTTATTACTTATTCTTATTGCTTATTGTTATTACTTATTGCTTATTCTTATTGCTTATTCTTATTACTTATTGCTTATTCTTATTACTTATTGCTTATTCTTATTGCTTATTCTTATTGCTTATTCTTATTGCTTATTCTTATTACTTATTCTTATTACTTATTCTTATTACTTATTCTTATTACTTATTCTTATTGCTTATTGCTTATTCTTATTACTTATTCTTATTGCTTATTCTTATTGCTTATTCTTATTGCTTATTCTTATTACTTATTGCTTATTCTTATTACTTATTCTTATTACTTATTCTTATTACTTATTCTTATTGCTTATTCTTATTGCTTATTCTTATTACTTATTCTTATTGCTTATTCTTATTACTTATTGCTTATTCTTATTACTTATTCTTATTGCTTATTCTTATTACTTATTGTTATTCTTATTGCTTATTCTTATTACTTATTGCTTCTTCTTATTCTTATTACTAATTCTTATTCTTATTACTTATTCTTATTGCTTATTCTTATTGCTTATTCTTATTGCTTATTCTTATTACTTATTCTTATTTTACATATTCTTATTGCTTATTCTTATTACATATTCTTATTGCTTATTCTTATTACTTATTCTTATTACTTATTCTTATTGCTTATTCTTATTACTTATTCTTATTGCTTATTCTTATTACTTATTCTTATTGCTTATTCTTATTACTTATTCTTATTACTTATTCTTATGACTTATTCTTATTACTTATTCTTATTACTTATTACCCATTCTTATTGCTTATTCTTATTACTTTCTTATTACTTATTGCTTATTATTATTACTTATTTTTATTTCTTATTCTTATTACTTATTCTTATTACTTATTCTCATTACTTATTCTTATTACTTATTCTTATTACTTATTGCTTATTCTTATTACTTATTCTTATTGCTTATTCTTATTACTTATTCTTATTACTTATTGCTTATTACTTATTCTCATTACTTATTCTTATTACTTATTCTTATTACTTATTGCTTATTCTTATTACTTATTCTTATTACTTATTCTTATTACTTATTCTTATTACTTATTCTTATTGCTTATTCTTATTACTTATTCTTATTACTTATTGCTTATTCTTATTACTTATTCTTATTGCTTATTCTTATTACTTATTCTTATTGCTTATTGCTTATTCTTATTACTTATTCTTATTGTTTTTTCTTATTACTTATTCTTATTACTTATTACTTATTCTTATTACTTATTACTTATTCTTATTACTTATTCTTATTGCTTATTCTTATTACTTATTGCTTATTCTTATTACTTATTCTTATTACTTATTCTCATTACTTATTCTTATTACTTATTCTTATTACTTATTGCTTATTGCTTATTCTTATTGCTTATTCTTATTGCTTATTCTTATTACTTATTCTTATTACTTATTCTTATTACATATTCTTATTACTTATTCTTATTACTTATTCTTATTACTTATTCTTATTGCTTATTCTTATTGCTTATTCTTATTACTTATTCTTATTACTTATGCTTATTCTTATTGCTTATTCTTATTACTTATTCTTATTGCTTATTCTTATTACTTATTCTTATTACTTATTCCTTATTCTTATCACTTATTCTTATTACTTATTACTTATTCTTATTACTTATTCTTATTGCTTATTCTTATTACTTATTCTTATTGCTTATACTTATTGCTTATTCTTATTGCTTATTCTTATTACATATTCTTATTGCTTATTCTTATTACTTATTCTTATTACTTATTCTTATTGCTTATACTTATTGCTTATTCTTATTGCTTATTCTTATTCTTATTACATATTCTTATTACTTATTCTTATTACTTATTCTTATTGCTTATTCTTATTACTTATTCTTATTGCTTATTCTTATTACTTATTCTTATTACTTATTGCTTATTCTAATTGCTTATTCTTATTACTTATTCTTATTACATATTCTTATTGCTTAATCTTATTGCTTATTCCTATTACTTATTCTTATTCCTTATTCTTATTGGTTATTGTTTATTCTTATTACTTATTGCTTATTCTTATTACTTATTCTTATTACTTATTCTTATTACTTATTCTTATTGCTTATTCTTATTACTTATTGCTTATTCTTATTACTTATTGTTTATTCTTATTACTTATTCTTATTACTTATTCTTATTACTTATTCTTATTATTCTTATTGCTTATTCTTATTGCTTATTCTTATTACTTATTCTTATTACTTATTGCTTATTCTTATTACTTATTCTTATTGCTTATTCTTATTGCTAATTCTTACTACTTATTGCTTATTCTTATTACTTATTGCTTATTCTTATTACTTATTGCTTATTCTTATTGCTTATTCTTATTACTTATTCTTATTACTTATTCTTATTGCTTATTCTTATTACTTATTACTTATTCTTATTACTTATTGCTTATTCTTATTACTTATTCTTATTACTTATTCTTATTGCTTATTGTTATTACTTATTGCTTATTCTTATTGCTTATTCTTATTACTTATTGCTTATTCTTATTTCTTATTGCTTATTCTTATTGCTTATTCTTATTGCTTATTCTTATTGCTTATTCTTATTGCTTATTGCTTATTCTTATTACTTATTCTTATTACTTATTCTTATTGCTTATTCTTATTACTTATTCTTATTACTTATTCTTATTGCTTATTGCTTATTCTTATTACTTATTCTTATTGCTTATTCTTATTGCTTATTCTTATTGCTTATTCTTATTACTTATTGCTTATTCTTATTACTTATTCTTATTACTTATTCTTATTACTTATTCTTATTGCTTATTCTTATTACTTATTCTTATTGCTTATTCTTATTGCTTATTCTTATTACTTATTCTTATTGCTTATTCTTATTACTTATTGCTTATTCTTATTACTTATTCTTATTGCTTATTCTTATTACTTATTGTTATTCTTATTGCTTATTCTTATTACTTATTGCTTCTTCTTATTCTTATTACTAATTCTTATTCTTATTACTTATTCTTATTGCTTATTCTTATTGCTTATTCTTATTGCTTATTCTTATTACTTATTCTTATTTTACATATTCTTATTGCTTATTCTTATTACATATTCTTATTGCTTATTCTTATTACTTATTCTTATTACTTATTCTTATTGCTTATTCTTATTACTTATTCTTATTGCTTATTCTTATTACTTATTCTTATTACTTATTCTTATGACTTATTCTTATTACTTATTCTTATTACTTATTACCCATTCTTATTGCTTATTCTTATTACTTTCTTATTACTTATTGCTTATTATTATTACTTATTTTTATTTCTTATTCTTATTACTTATTCTTATTACTTATTCTCATTACTTATTCTTATTACTTATTCTTATTACTTATTGCTTATTCTTATTACTTATTCTTATTGCTTATTCTTATTACTTATTCTTATTACTTATTGCTTATTACTTATTCTCATTACTTATTCTTATTACTTATTCTTATTACTTATTCTTATTACTTATTCTTATTACTTATTCTTATTACTTATTCTTATTGCTTATTCTTATTACTTATTGCTTATTCTTATTACTTATTCTTATTGCTTATTCTTATTACTTATTCTTATTGCTTATTGCTTATTCTTATTACTTATTCTTATTGTTTTTTCTTATTACTTATTCTTATTACTTATTACTTATTCTTATTACTTATTCTTATTACTTATTCTTATTGCTTATTCTTATTACTTATTGCTTATTCTTATTACTTATTCTTATTACTTATTCTCATTACTTATTCTTATTACTTATTCTTATTACTTATTCTTATTACTTATTGCTTATTCTTATTACTTATTCTTATTGCTTATTCTTATTACTTATTCTTATTGCTTATTCTTATTACTTATTCTTATTGTTTTTTCTTATTACTTATTCTTATTACTTATTCTTATTACTTATTCTTATTGTTTATTGTTATTACTTATTGCTTATTCTTATTACTTATTCTTATTGTTTATTGTTATTACTTATTGCTTATTCTTATTGCTTATTCTTATTACTTATTCTTATTACTTATTCTTATTGTTTATTGTTATTACTTATTGCTTATTCTTATTACTTATTCTTATTGTTTATTGTTATTACTTATTGCTTATTCTTATTACTAATTCTTATTGCTTATTCTTATTACTTATTGCTTATTCTTATTACTTATTGCTTATTACTTATTGCTTATTCTTATTACTTATTCTTATTGCTTATTCTTATTACTTATTCTTATTACTTATTCTTATTGTTTTTTCTTATTACTTATTCTTATTACTTATTCTTATTACTTATTCTTATTGTTTATTGTTATTACTTATTGCTTATTCTTATTACTTATTCTTATTACTTATTCTTATTACTTATTCGTATTGCTTATTCTTATTACTTATTCTTATTGCTTATTCTTATTACTTATTACTTATTCTCATTACTTATTCTTATTACTTATTCTTATTACTTATTGCTTATTCTCATTACTTATTCTTATTGCTTATTCTTATTACTTATTCTCATTACTTATTACTTATTCTTATTACTTATTGCTTATTCTTATTACTTATTCTTATTGCTTATTCTTATTGTTTATTGTTATTACTTATTCTTATTACTTATTGCTTATTCTTATTACTTATTCTAATTACTTATTGCTTATTCTTATTTCTAATTCTTATTGCTTATTCTTATTACTTATTCCTTATTCTTATTACTTATTCTTATTGCTTATTCTTATTACTTATTCTTATTGCTTATTCTTATTGCTTATTCTTATTACTTATTCTTATTGCTTATTCTTATTACTTATTCTTATTACTTATTCTTATTACTTATTCTTATTGCTTTATCTTATTACTTATTCTTATTACTTATTGCTTATTCTTATTGCTTTATCTTATTACTTATTCTTATTACTTATTCTTATTACTTATTCTTATTACTTATTCTTATTACTTATTGCTTATTACTTATTGCTTATTCTTATTGCTTTATCTTATTACTTATTCTTATTACTTATTCTTATTGCTTTATCTTATTACTTATTCTTATTACTTATTGCTTATTCTTATTGCTTTATCTTATTACTTATTCTTATTACTTATTCTTATTGCTTATTCTTATTACTTATTCTTATTGCTTATTCTAATTGCTTATTCTTATTGCTTATTCTTATTACTTATTACTTATTCTTATCACTTATTCTGATTACTTATTCTTATTGCTTTATCTTATTACTTATTCTTATTACCTGTTCTTATTACTTATTCTTATTACTTATTCTTATTACTTATTCTTATTACTTATTGCTTATTCTTATTGCTTATTCTTATTGCTTATTCTTATTACTTATTCTTATTACTTATTGCTTATTCTTATTACTTATTGCTTATTCTTATTACTTATTCTTATTACTTATTCTTATTACTTATTGTTATTACTTATTGCTTATTCTTATTGCTTATTCTTATTCTTATTGCTTTTTGCTTATTCTTATTGCTTCTTCTTTTTACTTATTCTTATTACTCATTCTTATTACTTATTACTTATTCTTATTGCTTATTCTTATTGCTTATTACTTATTCTTATTACTTATTGCTTATTCTTATTACTTATTCTTATTACTTATTCTTAGTATTGCTTATTCTTATTACTTATTCTTTTTGCTTATTCTTATTACTTATTCTTATTGCTTATTCTTATTACTTATTCTTATTGCTTTATCTTATTACTTATTCTTATTACTTATTCTTATTGCTTATTCTTATTACTTCTTATTACTTATTGCTTATTCTTATTACTTATTCTTATTGCTTATTCTTGTTACTTATTCTTATTGCTTATTACCTATTCTGATTGCTTATTACTTATTCTTATTACTTATTCTTATTACTTCTTATTACTTATTCTTATTACTTATTCTTATTACTTATTCTTATTACTTATTCTTATTACTTCTTATTACTTATTCTTATTACTTATTCTTATTACTTCTTATTACTTATTCTTATTACTTATTCTTATTACTTATTCTTATTCCTTATTCTTATTGCTTATTCTTATTGCTTATTCTTATTACTTATTACTTTTTTCATTATTCTTATTCCCATTGCTTATTCTTATTGCTTAATCTTATTGCTTATTCTTATTGCTTATTCTTATTGCTTATTCTTATTACTTATTCTTATTGCTTATTCTTATTACTTATTCTTATTACTTATTGCTTATTCTAATTGCTTATTCTTATTACTTATTCTTATTACATATTCTTATTGCTTAATCTTATTGCTTATTCCTATTACTTATTCTTATTCCTTATTCTTATTGGTTATTGTTTATTCTTATTACTTATTGCTTATTCTTATTACTTATTCTTATTACTTATTCTTATTACTTATTCTTATTGCTTATTCTTATTACTTATTGCTTATTCTTATTACTTATTGTTTATTCTTATTACTTATTCTTATTACTTATTCTTATTACTTATTCTTATTATTCTTATTGCTTATTCTTATTGCTTATTCTTATTACTTATTCTTATTGCTTATTCTTATTGCTAATTCGTACTACTTATTGCTTATTCTTATTACTTATTGCTTATTCTTATTACTTATTGCTTATTCTTATTGCTTATTCTTATTACTTATTCTTATTACTTATTCTTATTACTTATTCTTATTGCTTATTCTTATTACTTATTGCTTATTCTTATTACTTATTCTTATTACTTATTCTTATTGCTTATTGTTATTACTTATTGCTTATTCTTATTGCTTATTGCTTATTCTTATTACTTATTGCTTATTCTTATTGCTTATTCTTATTGCTTATTCTTATTGCTTATTCTTATTACTTATTCTTATTACTTATTCTTATTGCTTATTGCTTATTCTTATTACTTATTCTTATTGCTTATTCTTATTGCTTATTCTTATTGCTTATTCTTATTACTTATTGCTTATTCTTATTACTTATTCTTATTACTTATTCTTATTACTTATTCTTATTGCTTATTCTTATTGCTTATTCTTATTACTTATTCTTATTGCTTATTCTTATTACTTATTGCTTATTCTTATTACTTATTCTTATTGCTTATTCTTATTACTTATTGTTATTCTTATTGCTTATTCTTATTACTTATTGCTTCTTCTTATTCTTATTACTAATTCTTATTCTTATTACTTATTCTTATTGCTTATTCTTATTGCTTATTCTTATTACTTATTCTTATTTTACATATTCTTATTGCTTATTCTTATTACATATTCTTATTGCTTATTCTTATTACTTATTCTTATTACTTATTCTTATTGCTTATTCTTATTACTTATACTTATTGCTTATTCTTATTACTTATTCTTATTGCTTATTCTTATTACTTATTCTTATTACTTATTCTTATGACTTATTCTTATTACTTATTCTTATTACTTATTACCCATTCTTATTGCTTATTCTTATTACTTTCTTATTACTTATTGCTTATTATTATTACTTATTTTTATTTCTTATTCTTATTACTTATTCTCATTACTTATTCTTATTACTTATTCTTATTACTTATTGCTTATTCTTATTACTTATTCTTATTGCTTATTCTTATTACTTATTCTTATTACTTATTGCTTATTACTTATTCTCATTACTTATTCTTATTACTTATTCTTATTACTTATTGCTTATTCTTATTACTTATTCTTATTACTTATTCTTATTACTTATTCTTATTACTTATTCTTATTGCTTATTCTTATTACTTATTCTTATTACTTATTGCTTATTCTTATTACTTATTCTTATTGCTTATTCTTATTACTTATTCTTATTGCTTATTGCTTATTCTTATTACTTATTCTTATTGTTTTTTCTTATTACTTATTCTTATTACTTATTACTTATTCTTATTACTTATTCTTATTGCTTATTCTTATTACTTATTGCTTATTCTTATTACTTATTCTTATTACTTATTCTCATTACTTATTCTTATTACTTATTCTTATTACTTATTGCTTATTGCTTATTCTTATTGCTTATTCTTATTGCTTATTCTTATTACTTATTCTTATTACTTATTCTTATTGCTTATTCTTATTACATATTCTTATTACTTATTCTTATTACTTATTCTTATTACTTATTCTTATTGCTTATTCTTATTGCTTATTCTTATTGCTTATTCTTATTGCTTATTCTTATTACTTATGCTTATTCTTATTGCTTATTCTTATTACTTATTCTTATTGCTTATTCTTATTACTTATTCTTATTACTTATTCCTTATTCTTATCACTTATTCTTATTACTTATTACTTATTCTTATTACTTATTCTTATTGCTTATTCTTATTACTTATTCTTATTGCTTATACTTATTGCTTATTCTTATTGCTTATTCTTATTACATATTCTTATTGCTTATTCTTATTACTTATTCTTATTGCTTATACTTATTGCTTATTCTTATTGCTTATTCTTATTCTTATTACATATTCTTATTACTTATTCTTATTACTTATTCTTATTGCTTATTCTTATTACTTATTCTTATTGCTTATTCTTATTACTTATTCTTATTACTTATTGCTTATTCTAATTGCTTATTCTTATTACTTATTCTTATTACATATTCTTATTGCTTAATCTTATTGCTTATTCCTATTACTTATTCTTATTCCTTATTCTTATTGGTTATTGTTTATTCTTATTACTTATTGCTTATTCTTATTACTTATTCTTATTACTTATTCTTATTACTTATTCTTATTGCTTATTCTTATTACTTATTGCTTATTCTTATTACTTATTGTTTATTCTTATTGCTTATTCTTATTACTTATTCTTATTACTTATTGCTTATTCTTATTACTTATTCTTATTGCTTATTCTTATTGCTAATTCTTACTACTTATTGCTTATTCTTATTACTTATTGCTTATTCTTATTACTTATTGCTTATTCTTATTGCTTATTCTTATTACTTATTCTTATTACTTATTCTTATTGCTTATTCTTATTACTTATTACTTATTCTTATTACTTATTGCTTATTCTTATTACTTATTCTTATTACTTATTCTTATTGCTTATTGTTATTACTTATTGCTTATTCTTATTGCTTATTCTTATTACTTATTGCTTATTCTTATTTCTTATTGCTTATTCTTATTGCTTATTCTTATTGCTTATTCTTATTGCTTATTCTTATTACTTATTCTTATTGCTTATTGCTTATTCTTATTACTTATTCTTATTACTTATTCTTATTGCTTATTCTTATTACTTATTCTTATTCTTATTGCTTATTGCTTATTCTTATTACTTATTCTTATTGCTTATTCTTATTGCTTATTCTTATTGCTTATTCTTATTGCTTATTCTTATTACTTATTGCTTATTCTTATTACTTATTCTTATTACTTATTCTTATTACTTATTCTTATTGCTTATTCTTATTACATATTCTTATTGCTTATTCTTATTACTTATTCTTATTACTTATTCTTATTGCTTATTCTTATTACTTATTCTTATTGCTTATTCTTATTACTTATTCTTATTGCTTATTCTTATTACTTATTCTTATTACTTATTCTTATGACTTATTCTTATTACTTATTCTTATTACTTATTACCCATTCTTATTGCTTATTCTTATTACTTTCTTATTACTTATTGCTTATTATTATTACTTATTTTTATTTCTTATTCTTATTACTTATTCTTATTACTTATTCTCATTACTTATTCTTATTACTTATTCTTATTACTTATTGCTTATTCTTATTACTTATTCTTATTGCTTATTCTTATTACTTATTCTTATTACTTATTGCTTATTAGTTATTCTCATTACTTATTCTTATTACTTATTCTTATTACTTATTGCTTATTCTTATTACTTATTCTTATTACTTATTCTTATTACTTATTCTTATTACTTATTCTTATTGCTTATTCTTATTACTTATTGCTTATTCTTATTACTTATTCTTATTGCTTATTCTTATTACTTATTCTTATTGCTTATTCTTATTACTTATTCTTATTGCTTATTGCTTATTCTTATTACTTATTCTTATTGTTTTTTCTTATTACTTATTCTTATTACTTATTACTTATTCTTATTACTTATTCTTATTACTTATTCTTATTGCTTATTCTTATTACTTATTCTTATTACTTATTCTTATTACTTATTCTCATTACTTATTCTTATTACTTATTCTTATTACTTATTGCTTATTCTTATTACTTATTCTTATTGCTTATTCTTATTACTTATTCTTATTGCTTATTCTTATTACTTATTCTTATTGTTTTTTCTTATTACTTATTCTTATTACTTATTCTTATTACTTATTCTTATTGTTTATTGTTATTACTTATTGCTTATTCTTATTACTTATTCTTATTGTTTATTGTTATTACTTATTGCTTATTCTTATTGCTTATTCTTATTACTTATTCTTATTACTTATTTTTATTGTTTATTGTTATTACTTATTGCTTATTCTTATTACTTATTCTTATTGTTTATTGTTATTACTTATTGCTTATTCTTATTACTAATTCTTATTGCTTATTCTTATTACTTATTGCTTATTCTTATTACTTATTGCTTATTACTTATTGCTTATTCTTATTACTTATTCTTATTGCTTATTCTTATTACTTATTCTTATTACTTATTCTTATTGTTTTTTCTTATTACTTATTCTTATTACTTATTCTTATTACTTATTCTTATTACTTATTCGTATTGCTTATTCTTATTACTTATTCTTATTGCTTATTCTTATTACTTATTACTTATTCTCATTACTTATTCTTATTACTTATTCTTATTACTTATTGCTTATTCTCATTACTTATTCTTATTGCTTATTCTTATTACTTATTCTCATTACTTATTACTTATTCTTATTACTTATTGCTTATTCTTATTACTTATTCTTATTGCTTATTCTTATTGTTTATTGTTATTACTTATTCTTATTACTTATTGCTTATTCTTATTACTTATTCTAATTACTTATTGCTTATTCTTATTTCTAATTCTTATTGCTTATTCTTATTACTTATTCCTTATTCTTATTACTTATTCTTATTGCTTATTCTTATTACTTATTCTTATTGCTTATTCTTATTGCTTATTCTTATTACTTATTCTTATTGCTTATTCTTATTACTTATTCTTATTACTTATTCTTATTACTTATTCTTATTGCTTTATCTTATTACTTATTCTTATTACTTATTGCTTATTCTTATTGCTTTATCTTATTACTTATTCTTATTACTTATTCTTATTACTTATTCTTATTGCTTATTCTTATTGCTTATTCTTATTACTTATTCTTATTACTTATTGCTTATTACTTATTGCTTATTCTTATTGCTTTATCTTATTACTTATTCTTATTACTTATTCTTATTGCTTTATCTTATTACTTATTCTTATTACTTATTGCTTATTCTTATTGCTTTATCTTATTACTTATTCTTATTACTTATTCTTATTGCTTATTCTTATTACTTATTCTTATTGCTTATTCTAATTGCTTATTCTTATTGCTTATTCTTATTACTTATTCTTATTACTTATTACTTATTCTTATCACTTATTCTGATTACTTATTCTTATTGCTTTATCTTATTACTTATTCTTATTACCTGTTCTTATTACTTATTCTTATTACTTATTCTTATTACTTATTCTTATTACTTATTGCTTATTCTTATTGCTTATTCTTATTGCTTATTCTTATTACTTATTCTTATTACTTATTGCTTATTCTTATTACTTATTGCTTATTCTTATTACTTATTCTTATTACTTATTCTTATTACTTATTGTTATTACTTATTGCTTATTCTTATTGCTTATTCTTATTGCTTATTCTTATTGCTTTTTGCTTATTCTTATTGCTTCTTCTTTTTACTTATTCTTATTACTCATTCTTATTACTTATTACTTATTCTTATTGCTTATTCTTATTGCTTATTACTTATTCTTATTACTTATTGCTTATTCTTATTACTTATTCTTATTACTTATTCTTAGTATTGCTTATTCTTATTACTTATTCTTTTTGCTTATTCTTATTACTTATTCTTATTGCTTATTCTTATTACTTATTCTTATTGCTTTATCTTATTACTTATTCTTATTACTTATTCTTATTGCTTATTCTTATTACTTCTTATTACTTATTGCTTATTCTTATTACTTATTCTTATTGCTTATTCTTGTTACTTATTCTTATTGCTTATTACCTATTCTGATTGCTTATTACTTATTCTTATTACTTATTCTTATTACTTCTTATTACTTATTCTTATTACTTATTCTTATTACTTATTCTTATTACTTATTCTTATTACTTCTTATTACTTATTCTTATTACTTATTCTTATTACTTCTTATTACTTATTCTTATTACTTATTCTTATTACTTATTCTTATTCCTTATTCTTATTGCTTATTCTTATTGCTTATTCTTATTACTTATTACTTTTTTCATTATTCTTATTCCCATTGCTTATTCTTATTGCTTAATCTTATTGCTTATTCTTATTGCTTATTCTTATTGCTTATTCTTATTACTTATTCTTATTACTTATTCTTATTCTTATTGCTTATTCTTATTACTATTGCTTAGTCTAATTACTTATTCTTTGTACTTATTCTTATTGTTGTGTTAAAGTGAGACATGTCCACTCAGCTAGAGTGCTAAATCAAAAAGAGACAGAGACAGTGACGATGTGGTTTTTTTCATCGTCATAATCCTTGGCTTAATATGCTGGATTATTTATTGAATGCCTTTGAGACTTATCTGGTACTTGTGCACTTAGCGAACCGGACGTAACTCAGAAATCGCTCAGATTTGTCCGGCGCATGACGTCAACAGCCGGATAAAACCGAGCGTTGCCGATTAAATAAAAACAACAAAATAACTGTACAATGAAATTTTAAAATGTAGAAACATAAATTTAAATAAATAAAAAGCAAAAACCTACTGTTCATTTATGTTTTTTTATTAATAATTTAATTATTATTTTTTTTTTTTGTTTGAAATTGTTTTCTGTTATAAATAAAATTAAATAAATAAACAAGTTTTTTTAATAATAGGAAACTTTTTTCGTCTGAAATGTTTGGGTTTTTTTTCTCAATGTTTAACGTAAAACTAAAACAAATATTGTCATTTTTTTCCCCAGAAACAAGGTTTTTTTTTTGTTTTTTTTTACCGGAATCCCTGCGAGATATATACAGTTTTTTTTGTTTTTTTTATTCTCAGGAGGATATGTTTTCCTCAGACTTTTGAAGGGCTTCAGACGACAAAGTAGACGGAGAAGAAGAGGTAGCGATTGTGATAGGAAGCTCCTCCTTACCAACCGTGTAGCTTTCGGCTATATGGGTTAATATGGAGTCAAAAGGCTGCCTACCAAACTTTTGCCTCCACATAAACTCAATAAGATATGTGTCCAAAAGTTCCCGGTTGGTACCGCATTCTCGTTTATTTCGTTGCTTGGCTTCCTTCCACATCCGCTCCACATGATTTGTGGTTGCCTGTGTTACGGGATCGACAAAATTCAAGCTGTGGTTCACCGTCAAATGGTGATACCCATCTCCTCCCACTTTGCTATAAGCCCAGCCAACAGTCTGATACGACCGTCGTCCCCGGCAAAACATATTTTTTTATTAGTGGAAGGAGGGTTTCGGCGTTCCTATTTGGTACAGTGACCAAGAAACCCTCCTTTTCGGTGGGGTCGTATCCACCAAAGACCCAGACCACCGGTGTCAGAAGTCTGCCGACGTTGTGTTTCCTACGGTTAAATATGGACTCGTCGATTTCTACCATATGGCCTGGGCCTCCAATCTGCCGGGGATTCCTGAGAAAATAGTCCCTGCATATATCACGCAGGAAATTCTTCCAATCCACAATTGTGTGGCGAGAACGTAGCCCACATTCGCGATGAAGGTTTTTGGTCGAGGCCATCTCGAAAGCCCATAAGTATATTACTTTTAGGATGCATGAGATGGTCAGTTGCGAATTTAAGAAGAAGGTCCCATTCCTGATGGAGGTCCAACAGCGGCAACTTCTACACCTCCAAGCGTAACCGTCGGAAAGGCTTGCTCTTTTTGCTATTACACAATCCTGGCCGCAATGTAAACACCTTTTCTCTTCTGCCAACAATTTTCGTTTCTGGCAAAAGTTTAGTGCAGCCTCTGGGATCTGAAGCTGGTCCGCAAGGTTAGTAATATTCATTTTTATTTCGTCGGTTATCTTTTTAAAACTCTCCTCGATTAAGCGTTTCTTTGATTTGTTACAGTCTTCCAATTGATAGCGGTTATCTCGTCTGCTTAATCGGCAACGCTCGGTTATATCCGGCTGTTGACGTCATGCGCCGGATAACGCCGAGCGCTTGCTTAGTTACGTCTGGTTCGCTAAGTGCACAAGTACCACTTATCTCTAGCTATGCCTTTATTTATCCCTCTTTTTTTCTAATGCATCCTTATCATTTCCTGTCCTGTCAACTAACCTTAACTATTCTGCATCTAACAGCCCAAGCACTGCCATACATTTTCTCAATGTAACTAAACCAATCAAGTCTCCTGTTCTGCACAAATTCTCCATGTTAGATAAAATTTAATTTGGTTTCTGAAAGTAAGAAAAACACATTCCGTCATTGCCCAGTATAATTCAAGAAAGATAACTTCAATATAGTTCAAGGATATAGAGAAATAGAGGAGTGGTCAACCACCTCAGCAAGAATAACCTTTTTAATGACATGCAATATGGTTTCCATTGTGCTAGATCTACAGCTGATATTCTAACGGTAATATCATACAGGATTAGTGAATCTATGAAAGAGGACTTTGTTTCAAGAGCAATAGCTCTTGACATATCAAAGGCTTTTGATGGGATATGGCATAAAGGTCTACTTCTCAAAATATCCAGCTATAGAATAGCTGGCGATGTCCTCTCAATTATTAAATCCTTTCTCTCTGATAGGCTTATAAGAGTAGTCATTGATGGGCAGAAATCAGAAGCTCATAGTATTAACGTTGGCATACCTCAAGGTTCCATCCTAGGCCCAACTCTCTTCTTGATCTTCATCAATGATCCCCCAAATCACATTCTTAGATCATTCATAGACATTTATATAGATGACACCACAGTCTATGGCAACACTTCAAAGGTCAGCAATGATCAAGATCTTTCTGATTCTCTCTCTTCTGGTGCAATGGGGGAAAAGGTGGTTGATTAATTTTAATGCAGCTAAAACCAAGAATCTCTCTTTTCATCATAATCACTCTGACCCCCATCTGGCTCCAATTAAAATGAATGGCTTTCGTCTTAGGGAAGCACCATGTCTTGACAAGCTTCTGAAACTGACCTTCACTCTTAATCTGAAATGGAAAACATACATCAAATCTGTTGCCAAGAACTATCCCCTTAAATTATCAAATTCTACTCAAGTTACATGATTAATGATTATTATACTACCACCTTACATTAACCTTTATCCTCAAGTGGCCTTCAGACCTTGATAAATGTTGATTCCCTTGTAAAAACGATAATAACTCTAAATATACTGCACCAATATGGCCAATTCAAAAGTATATTGTGCAAAACATATTGAAGAAAACATGATACAAACTTTCCAAATGACATCACACTAACACTGTAAACAACAAAAATCTTTACAAAGAATGATTGAAAAAAATGTGGAAATCAAGAATTTTAATAATTTTAATAATTTAAAAAATTTTAATAATTTAAATTCTTTTAATAATTTCAACAATTTTAACAATTTCAATAATTTTTATAATTTTAATAATTTCAACAATTTTATTTTAATAATTTTAACAATTTTAATAATTTTAATAATTTAAATAATTTAAATAATTTAAATTTTTTTAATAATTTCAACAATTTTAACAATTTAAATAATTTTAACAATTTCAATAATTTTTATAACTTTAACAATTTTAATTATTTTTATAATTTCAAAAATTTTAATTATTTTTATAATTTTAACAATTTTAATTATTTTAACAATTTAAAATTTTTTAATAATTTAAAAGATTTTAATAATTTCAACAATTTTAATTATTTTAATAATTTTAATAATTTTAACAATTTTAATAATTTTAAAAATTTAAATAATTTCAAATTTTTTAATAATTTCAACAATTTTAATTATTTTAATTATTTTAATAACTTTAATTATTTTAATAATTTTAATAATTTTAACAGTTTTAACAATTTTAATAATTCCAAAATGTTTTCATTTTACCTCGTCTCTCGCTTTTTTTAACCTTTGAACTAAAGATTCAGATTTCTGGAAACCATCCCTCTCGGCAGACTCATATTTCTTTTGCCAATCCATGTTCAGCTGAGATTTGCTCTGCTCCAAAGCATTCTCACGCTCCAGTGCATCATCCATGTCTTTTCGATACCTTAACATAAAGTAATTTAAGAAAAAACAAATTATTTTATAACTTGGAGTTTAATCTATATATATAAAAGCGAAAATGTATGTATGTATGTATGTTTGTGTGTCTGCTAAAAACTTTTGACCGACGGAACAAAAATTCACAAACTTGGTATCATATTAAAGCCCCACCTTCGGACGAAAAATATCGAAAAATTAGCCCAAAAGGACCATCAGAAGTGTGTCAACTGATCGATTTTCTGCAGGGGGGGTGTCCCAAATAGGTGACATTTTAATGTTAAACATTACATATTTTTAAATCGATTTATAACTGCCCCAAAAAATATGGGCGCCAACTCTTCTACATAAAGTATACATGGGGCTGTTTATTTTGGGTCAACTTGTATTTAAAACCCGCTGAATCATGTCACGTGATCTTGACGTCAGCCAGCTCTAATGGCAGTCTGAATTTAAAAATACATATTATCGGTAAAAAAAAAAAATAACCCTTACACAAGCTAAACTATGAACTTCTACGTTATGGCAATGTTACCAAAGTTATTAGCACATTCAAAATAGTTAGATACGATAGTTAAACGAAAAATAACAAGCCAAAAATGTGAAGTAAAAAAAAATATGCTTACAAAAAATATTAACGATCAAAGTTTTTAAAAAAAAAAAAAACAGCCAGACGCCATTTTCCAGTCTTTAGAGTAAGGAAGACGAAGTGAGAGAGAGAGAGAGGGAGAGAGAGACACATACACAAATGCAAACAGAGAGAGAGAGAGAGAGAGACAAACAGATAGAGAGAGATGTCTAGACAGGAAATGAAATACGTAATTTAATAAAAAATAAAATACTGCTACGTCATCTCGTAACGCTCCCGCGATGACCTCATTTAGTGGCTATCTGTCAATCGAACCTCTTTCACTCACTTTATAACCCTTTTTTTAACACTATAATCAATTCTTCTTACTCTTGGCCGAGACAGTTAAGTGGTTGGAGTTAGTTTCACCTCCACGTTCCGGGTTCAATCCAGCCTCACAATTTTTTTTTCTTTTACATCTTTAGACACACGGGCAAGGTTTCTTTATTTTTTTTAATTCGCTTATTCTTTAGTTTACTTCCCCCCCCCTATACACACAGTGTTTGTTTTTTTTTTTCGCTGTTTTTTTTTATTTTTGGTTTTTCCGATTTTTTTAACATCATTTCAGGGTTATTACTTATCCCCCCCCCACACACACACCTATAAACACCCGGGCAACGCTGGGTACCCACCCCCCGCTAGTGTAATATAAAAGAATCATTGTTGCAATGTGTGTGTGTGTATGTGCATATGCTATGATGCACCCGGGGCAATGGGTGTATGCGTATATGTGCATGTGCTATGATGCACCCATAAAATGTATGTATGTGCATATGTGCATGTGCTATGATGCACATGTGGCAATGTGTGTATGTGCATATGTGCATATGCTATGATGCACCTGTGGCAATGTATGTATGTGCATATGTGCATGTGCTATGATGCACCTGTGGCAATGTGTGTATGTGTATATGTGCATGTGCTATGATTCACCTGTGGCAATGTATGTATGTGTGTATGTGCATATGCTATGATGCACCCGTAAAATGTATGTATGTGCATATGTGCATGTGCTATGATGCACCTGTGGCAATGTGTGTATGTGCATATGTGCATATGCTATGATGCACCTGTGACAATGTGTGTATGTGCATATGTGCATGTGCTGTGATGCACCTGTGGAAATGTGTGCATGTGCATATGTGCATGTGTTATGATGCGCCTGTTGCAATGTGTATATGTGTATATGTGCATATGCTATGATGCATCTGTGGCAATGTGTGTATGCATATATGTGCATATGCTATGATGCACCTGTGACAATGTGCATATGTGCATGTGCTATGATGCAACTGTGGCAATGTGTGTATGTGCATGTCTGCATGTGCTATGATGCACTCATGACAATATGTGTATGCATATATGTGCATGTGCTATGATGTACCCATGACAATAAGTGTATGTGTATATGTCCATTAGGGCAGGTCGATTTTGGAACCCTGGTGAGGCAATGGGGCGATGATAGTTGGGGTTTAACATTGAAAAGACCTACACAAAATATTTTTTTCAAAATCGTTATCTTTGCTTGAGAAAATGACTTTAAAAGTTGAAAAATTAAATTAAGTTTTTTGGGGGAATTGTCAAGAACGTCCTGTCATCAAAACAAACCGTACTGTTAAGAAAATGGAATCATTATTTAGAATATGTTTTAAATTACATTTTTAAATAAAATGAGTGAGGATTATGAATTAATAAAATAAATATTAACTGTAAAGGCAAAATTATGTTGTTTTTTTTTTTTTAAATAATAGTGACCAAAGTTCGCTTTTTCATTTCAGGAACTTTTTTTGGGTGGAAACATTTTAGATTTCACCGTCTCAAAACACGCTCGTTATTGATATTGACAATTAACGTTTGTTTATTATTTAATTTGAGAACATTACGATTTAGGTTTAATTATTTCTAAAGGAAAAACCAAAAAGACTATGTATTATTACATTTCAAATGAACGTCAAAAACATTATTTTTGCACCAACCTAATATTTCACATCAAATTCTATTTGAAATTTTTATTAAAATATGGTAATACTTTAGTTTTATATTAAAAAAAAAATAGTCCATATAATTTTATTCTACACATTCTTTACGAAACATAATGTAAATCTTCAAGTTTTTCTACTTATTAAAAAAATACTTTGCAGAAAATTAGTGTCAAATTTTTATTTCTTTTATTTTTAAGGAGTAATTGTTTTTAAGCAGTATTTTTCTTCTAAAATTATAGTTTTAAAATCAGATAACCCACAAAGATTACTATGAGTAAATAAGGAAACTGCTTTAAAGGTTATTCGTTATTTGTGCATTTATGTTATTGTACTAAAATAACTTTATTATTTAGAAAGCCATTCTTAACATGGGAAAGATAGGAGGTTGTGTTGTAACTATTTTGTACTTTCACCTAACAATTTAATAAACAAAAATTTCATAAAAATTAAATTTAACTTGAAAATACTATTAAAAATAGCATGGTAACATAGCTACAGCAAGAATGAATCTCTTTATGGATAAATTCATGTTATCGAAGAAGGAGCTAAAAATGTCTGAACTAAACACAACTATGCCTCTGATTTGGTTTGGTCCTCTCTTCAATACATCTAATTCAACTCTACAAAGTTTTTCATTATTTCTTATAACTAGCACTATGTAACTAGTACATATGAAACTGGAAAATAGCCTAAAACAGTTTCCTTCAGTTATAATCCATTTATTTATTTTACTTTTCTGATTAGAATGTCAGTAAAAGCATAACGTTCAGTTTTAACAAGTGGTTCACAAAATTTGCTGGTCCACCTTGTCGTTTGGACAAAAAAGTACCCCCAACTTCACGACAAGTCATCCAGTTTAGTTATCCCTACTTAAAAAATAGTGAGATTTCTAAGTTAATTGTTAAGGAATTAGTATTTGGCAAGCAGTTAATCCACAATTGCCCTTGTTAGGGGAACGTTATATAGGACAGAATGTCAATATATTTTGCTATAAGGGGGCCAAACAGATTGACAGGAAATCTCTTGCAGCATCCAAAGTGAAAAGAATGAAGGAACTGCTAAACAGATTGTTTGATATATTTTCTTGTAGCTGTAAATTTCCTGTCTTGAGATGTGATGACTTTGCAGTAAAGTGCAAGACAGAAAATTGTCAAAAGGCACATAGTCTGCACTTGTCCTCCTAACAACGAGGTAAAATTAATTCTATAGATTCACCTTTATGATATTACTATTAGCACATCAGCTGTAGATCTAGCAGAATGGAAACCATATTGCATGTCACTGAAAAGGTTATTTTTGCTGAGGTGGTTGACAACTTAAATTATTAAAATTTTAAAAACTTTTTAAATTATTAAAATTATTAACATTATTGTATAAAATGCTATGAAAATGAAGGATTTCTCAACACTTTTCTACACGATTTTTAAAATTAAATGCTCAATTTTCTGTTCAAATAGGAATCTAATTTTTGGTATCTGTTCTTATCTCATCAAATCCCAACTATCATAACCAGGGCCATGTTGATTTTCTGAAAAAAGTTGCAAACCAACCTGCCCTAAACTCCATGTGCTATGATGCACCCACGGCAATGTGTGTATGCATGTGCTATGATGCACGAGTATCAATGTGTGTATGTGTCTGCATATGTGTGTGTGTGCTATATGTATGGAAAAATAGATGCACATTACAAATTTAAATACCTTATACTAAATTAACTCCTCTTCAGCAGACAATACATATGTTATTTGGTTTATGATGTACAATATCTATCATTTTGTTTTTGATATAAAGTGTGTTATTTTCTTTATGATATACATGTGTCATTTTGTTTATGATATAGAATATGTTTTATTTTGTTTATTATATACAATATGTGTTATTTTGTTTATTATATACAATATGTGTTATTTTGTTTATTATATACAATATGTGTTATTTTGTTTATTATATACAATATGTGTTATTTTGTTTATTATATACAATATGTGTTATTTTGTTTATGATATACACTATGGGTTATTTTGTTTATGATATACAATATGTGTTATTTTATTTATGATATACAATATCCGTCTTGTTTTATGATATCAAATTTGTGTTATTTTTTTTATGATATACAATATGTGTTATTTTTTTATGATATACAACATTTGTTGTTTAGTTCATGATATACAATATGTGTTATTTTGTTTATTATATACAACGTCTGTTATTTTGTTTATTTTATACAAGGTGTGTTATTTTGTTTATGATATACAAGGTGTGTTATTTTGCTTATGATATACAATGTGTGTTATTTTGTTTATGATATACAAGGTGTGTTATTTTGTTTATGATATACAACGTGTGTTATTTTGTTTATGATATACAATATGTGTTCTTTTTTATATAAAATATGTGTTATTTTTTTATGATATACAATATGTGTCATTTTGTTTATGATATACTATATGTGTCATTTTGTTTATGATATACAATATGTGTCATTTTGTTTAATATATACAATATGTGTTATTTTGTTTATGATATACGATATATGTCATTTTGTTTATTACATACAATATGTGGCATTTTGTTTATTATATACAGTATGTGTTATTTTGTTTATTATATACAATATGTCATTTTGTTTATGATATCCAATATGTGTTCTTTTGCTCATGATATACAATATATGTAATTTATTTATGATATATAATGTAATATTTTGTTTATGATATACCATATGTGTTATTTTTTTATGATATACAATACGTGTTATTTTCTTTTTTGTATACACTATGTATAATTTTGTTTAATATATACAATATGTGTTATTTTGTTTATGATATACAATATCTGTCATTTTGTTTATGATGTACAATACGTGTTATTTGTTTATGATATACGTCTTATTTTGTTTATGATATACAATGTGTCATTTTGTTTATGATATACAATATGTGTCATTTTGTTTATGATATACAATATGTGTCATTTTGTTTAATATAGACAATATGTGTTATTTTGTTTATGATAAAAAATATGCGTCATATTGTTTATGATATACAATATGGGTCATTTTGTTTATGACATAGAATATGGGTTATATTGTTTATGATATACAATATGGGTTATTTTGTTTATGACATACAATGTTACTTTTGTTTATGATATAAAATATGTGTTATTTTGCTCATAATATACAATATATATAATTTATTTATGATATACAATGTGTTATTTTGTTTATGATATACCATATGTGTCATTTTTTTATGATATATGTGTTATTTTTTTTTATTGTATACACTGTGTTATTTTGTGTATGATATACAATATGTATTATTTTTTTATGATATACAATATGTGTTATTTTGTTTATGAGATACAATATGTGTTATTTTGCTTATTATATACAATATGTGTTATTTTGTTTATGATATACAATATGTGTCATTTTGTTTATCATGTACAATATGTGTTATTTTGTTTATGATATACAATATGTGTCATTTTGTTTATGATGTACAATATGTGTTATTTTATTTATCATATACAACGTGTGTTATTTTTTTTATGACATACAATATGTGTGATTTTGTTTATGATATCCAATATATGTTATTTTGTTTATGATATACAATATGTGTCATTTTATTTTATGATGTACAATATGTGTTAGTTTTTTCATGATATACAATATGTGTTATTTTGTTTAATATATACAATATGTGTCATTTTTTTTATCATATACAATATGTGTTATTTTGTTTATGACTACAATGTGTTAGTTTGTTTATAATATACAATAAGTGTTACTATTTTTATGATACACAATATGTGTTATTTTTGTTATGATATACAATATGTGTTATTTTTGTTATGATATACAATGTGTGTCATTTTTTATGATATACAATGTGTGTCATTTTTTTATGATATAATATGTGTTATTTTGTTGGTGATATACAATGTGTCATTTTGTTTATCATGTACAATATGTGTTATTTTGTGTATGATATACAATATGTGTCATTTTGTTTATGATATACAATATGTGTCATTTTGTTTAATATATACAATATGTGTCATTTTGTTTAATATATACAATATGTGTTATTTTGTGTATGATATACAATATGTGTCATTTTGTTTATGATATACAATATGTTTTATTTTGTTTATGATATACAATGTGTCATTTTGTTTATGATATACAATATGGGTCATTTTGTTTAATATATACAATATGTGTCATTTTGTTTAATATATACAATATGTGTCATTTTGTTTATTACATGCAATGTGTTATTTTGTTCATGATATACAGCAGGTGTTACTTTTTTTATGATATAAAATATTTGTTATTGTGTTTATGATATACAATATGTGTTATTTTTTTATGATATAAAATATATGTTATTTTGTTTATGATATACAATATGTGTCATTTTGTTTATGATATACAATATGTGTTATTTTGTTTATGATATACAATATGTGTTATTTTGTTTATGATATACAATATGTGTTATTTTGTTTATGATATATAATATGTGTTATTTTGTTTATGATATACAATATGTGTCATTTTGTTTATGATATACAATATGTGTTATTTTGTTTATGATAGACAATATGTGTTATTTTTTTTATGATAGACAATATGGGTTATTTAGTTCATAATATACAAGTTTGAGTGCTGTTCTAAGTGTGTTTCTTTTAACTGTTAATAAAATAGGATGCTGACCTTCGTTCAAAAATATTGGCTAATAACAAGTTACTAATTTATTGGAACATTTTTTCTCACCGTTCAATTGTGTCTTTTAGTTCTTGAATGTAAACATCCATTTTTATTTTATCTGCCTTAAGTTCTTGGACTTGAAGTTCCCATTGCACAGTAGTCTGCAATGCTTTCTGTTTTTGGGATTCCATTTTATTGTTTATATTTTCTAATTCTTTTTTCAACCTATAATCATGGAAAACAAAGAAAAAAGTAAAAATACAAAACTAAGTATAAAAATTTTCCAACATGAAAACGAAAAAACAAAAAATAATCTATACAAAATTAAATCAGATTCCTTTGAACAATCATTCCATCATTCCAAAATGTATCTTTTTACATTTTTTATTTAAATTTCTTTTCTTATGTGGCGACTGATTGCTACACTCTTTCTTTCTCTACTTCATTGGAATTTGCTTCCTTCATCACTTCTTAAAGCAAATAGAGTTTTTACAGGAATGTGTTAACTTAAAATATTTTCAATCAATCAAAATCATTTTAAACCCAAAAGTAAGAAATCTATGTCAAATTAAAAAGCCAATGCTATCTCTTATACAAAATCAGTTTTCTCCAAATCATGAAGCTGGCTGAACCTTGAACACGCATTTAACAACCTCTTCTGCTTTTGGCCAGGAGAGGCAAAATGCAAAGGACAGGACAATGACTCACATACAAGCCTTCAGCTATACACGCACTAATAAGAACAAAGTGAACCAACACACAGACATACACAATGCTACGTTGCCAAATACTCACGCATATTAATCACACTACAAACATTTTCACTTGTTACTATTTACACAACTTCTTCAGGTGTATTTTCTCAAACTTAGAAATCTTTCTATCAAACTTTGGAATCTATGCAGAATTCCGACCGGAAGCCTTTATTTAAGTCAGAGGAGTTGCATGTTTTTGTTCCATCAGGGTCAAAATTCAACGATTTGACCTTTGAGAACTCTACCAAACTCCTCTGCCAATTTTAGGTCTAAACACTTGAAATTTTAGATATAGGTTCCTTGGACATTTGAAATTTTACATAAAGGGTATTCAGAGATAGGGCAAGCTTTTTAATTGGTTTGGGTCGAAAATTTGAGCTACCAATATATAAATGTATGTATATATGTTTGGATGTCTGCCTAAAACTTTTGACAGAGGCGACGGATTTTCACAAGATTCATATTGTTTTTAAGCTTAACCTTTCAGACGACAAATATCGAAAAATTGGCTAAAAATATTAATTTCTTCACCTTCAACTTGGCACTTTTCTACAGGGAGGGGTCACTTTTTTTGCCGATATTGTTGAAAGTCATCCCCTCTTTTCGATTGTCTAGCCTTAATTTAAACCTAAGTCACTTCCAGTTTGGTGGTGGTCGTAACAGCAAAGACGTCACGTTTTTTCCCCATTCTTTTCCTCCTTCACGGTATGGGTTCGAGCCTGCCTTCCTACTACCACTTTTTTTTTTTTTGCTCAACATACACCTCCAAACACCCGGGCAACGCCGGGCTGAAATGCTAATAAATAAAATAAAGTAGAACGTCATTTTTATGGATGTTGAGAATAAACACAGATCCAAGGATGATGCCACATTCAAATTGACATGAGTTACTCGAAAAGCTATATTAACAAAATAAATAATATAATGTGAGAAGAGTTTTACTTATATTACTTTTGATTGGACTGTTGTTCTCATCTTGAGTGTTATTTGTGTAATGTTTTAGCCGGCATAGCCTTCAACCGTTGCCAGGTATATTGGTTGTTGTCTTGGAAAAGAAAGAAGAAAAGTTACTAGCTCCATAGATATTTTCATATTCTTGGAGTTGTTCTCTATTTTTTGGCCATGATTTTGTATGTGTAAAAAAAAAGTTTTATTTACCTTTTACTTTCAGCTTCATTTTCTTGTTCTTTTGCCACCATTGTTAACTTCAGACTTTCCATTTCGGTGACAATTATTTCTTTTTCTGATTTAAGATCACTAACTGCTAAAATGTGACATTTTTCTTGTTCAAGTAAAGCCGTTCGTAATTTTTGAATCTCAGTTTCCTTTTGACGAAAATTCCCATCAAATTCATTAAATCTGATAATTAAACGTAAAGACAATTAATATATGAACATGTGCATGCATATCTATATGGTAAGGATGATATCTATTCGCAATTTTATGTGTATTTAAAAAAAAAACTTTTTATTACATTTTCACCCCAAACAAGGCACAGTGCTACTTTGATGAAGGGGGCTACTATCTGGAACATAAGTTGCAGGGATACTATGTAGGGAGTTGAGTAGCAAGATGTCTGTTTACATTACATTTGAACTCCTGCATGTTAGTACAGTTGGGGAAGCAGGAAACTGGAAAGGAATTTGAAAGTCTAGCAGTTCTGGGGAAGAAATTATTAAAGTAGAAGGCTTTCTCACATCTGGGGAAGAAATTATTAAAGTAGAAGGCTGACATCTGGGAAAGAAATTATTAAAGTAGAAAGCTTTCTCACATCTGGGGAAGAAATTATTAAAGTAGAAGGCTGACATCTAGGGAAGAAATTATTAAAGTAGAAGGCTTTCTCACATCTGGGGAAGAAATTATTAAAGTAGAAGGCTTTCTCACATCTGGGGAAGAAATTATTAAAGTAGAAGGCTTTCTCACATCTGGGGAAGAAATTATTAAAGTAGAAGGCTTTCTCACATCTGGGGAAGAAATTATTAAAGTAGAAGGCTTTCTCACATCTGGGGAAGAAATTATTAAAGTAGAAGGCTTTCTCACATCTGGGGAAGAAATTATTAAAGTAGAAGGTTGACATCTGGGGAAGAAATTATTAAAGTAGAAGGCTTTCTCACATCTGGGGAAGAAATTATTAAAGTAGAAGGCTTTCTCACATCTGGGGAAGAAATTATTAAAGTAGAAGGCTTTCTCACATCTGGGGAAGAAATTATTAAAGTAGAAGGCTGACATCTGGGGAAGAAATTATTAAAGTAGAAGGCTTTCTCACATCTGGGGAAGAAATTATTAAAGTAGAAGGCTTTCTCACATCTGGGGAAGAAATTATTAAAGTAGAAGGCTTTCTCACATCTGGGGAAGAAATTATTAAAGTAGAAGGCTTTCTCACATCTGGGGAAGAAATTATTAAAGTAGAAGGCTTTCTCACATCTGGGGAAGAAATTATTAAAGTAGAAGGCTGACATCTGGGGAAGAAATTATTAAAGTAGAAGGCTTTCTCACATCTGGGGAAGAAATTATTAAAGTAGAAGGCTGACATCTAGGGAAGAAATTATTAAAGTAGAAGGCTTTCTCACATCTGGGGAAGAAATTATTAAAGTAGAAGGCTTTCTCACATCTGGGGAAGAAACTATTAAAGTAGAAGGCTTTCTCACATCTGGGGAAGAAATTATTAAAGTAGAAGGCTTTCCCACATCTGGGGAAGAAATTATTAAAGTAGAAGGCTGACATCTGGGGAAGAAATTATTAAAGTAGAAGGCTTTCTCACATCTGGGGAAGAAATTATTAAAGTAGAAGGCTTTCTCACATCTGGGGAAGAAATTATTAAAGTAGAAGGCTGACATCTGGGGAAGAAATTATTAAAGTAGAAGGCTTTCTCACATCTGGGGAAGAAATTATTAAAGTAGAAGGCTGACATCTAGGGAAGAAATTATTAAAGTAGAAGGCTTTCTCACATCTGGGGAAGAAATTATTAAAGTAGAAGGCTTTCTCACATCTGGGGAAGAAACTATTAAAGTAGAAGGCTTTCTCACATCTGGGGAAGAAATTATTAAAGTAGAAGGCTTTCTCACATCTGGGGAAGAAATTATTAAAGTAGAAGGCTTTCTCACATCTGGGGAAGAAATTATTAAAGTAGAAGGCTTTCTCACATCTGGGGAAGAAATTATTAAAGTAGAAGGCTTTCTCACATCTGGGGAAGAAATTATTAAAGTAGAAGGCTTTCTCACATCTGGGGAAGAAATTATTAAAGTAGAAGGCTGACATCTGGGGAAGAAATTATTAAAGTAGAAGGCTTTCTCACATCTGGGGAAGAAATTATTAAAGTAGAAGGCTGACATCTAGGGAAGAAATTATTAAAGTAGAAGGCTTTCTCACATCTGGGGAAGAAATTATTAAAGTAGAAGGCTTTCTCACATCTGGGGAAGAAACTATTAAAGTAGAAGGCTTTCTCACATCTGGGGAAGAAATTATTAAAGTAGAAGGCTTTCCCACATCTGGGGAAGAAATTATTAAAGTAGAAGGCTGACATCTGGGGAAGAAATTATTAAAGTAGAAGGCTTTCTCACATCTGGGGAAGAAATTATTAAAGTAGAAGGCTTTCTCACATCTGGGGAAGAAATTATTAAAGTAGAAGGCTGACATCTGGGGAAGAAATTATTAAAGTAGAAGGCTTTCTCACATCTGGGGAAGAAATTATTAAAGTAGAAGGCTGACATCTAGGGAAGAAATTATTAAAGTAGAAGGCTTTCTCACATCTGGGGAAGAAATTATTAAAGTAGAAGGCTTTCTCACATCTGGGGAAGAAACTATTAAAGTAGAAGGCTTTCTCACATCTGGGGAAGAAATTATTAAAGTAGAAGGCTTTCTCACATCTGGGGAAGAAATTATTAAAGTAGAAGGCTGACATCTGGGGAAGAAATTATTAAAGTAGAAGGCTTTCCCACATCTGGGGAAGAAATTATTAAAGTAGAAGGCTGACATCTGTAGATCTCTAATGTGTAGGGGTGGGATTTTGCTGCTTGTCAGGTTTGTTGGGGGTATTTACGCTAATCGGGTGCAAGGGCTTATAGTTCATCAGAGCATCTAAAATACTTGTAAAACAGTCAGAGGGATGCAACATTTCATCGATGGGACAGAGGTTGAAGCTTAGATGACAGTTCAGGTCATATTAGGTATTAGGTTAGCAACTCTCTTTTGAACTTTGTCCAGGAGTGAGAAACTATATTTCTCTTTCTTTTTTTTTCAGAAAAGACTTTAGAGAATTTGACACTCTATATTTGTGAAAAAGATACAGCTCAATTTGAACAGGATGATAGTTGCTACAAGTATAAGCTTCCCTTCAGGTTACAACATGGTCATCTCCAAATTCAATGTTAATAAATACTTGCTGTATGCCATCCTCATAAGTAATTAAAAACTTAGTTTGTTCCACAAATTATTTTCAATCCTCTCATAATAGTTTTCATCTTTCAAGTGACAATTCATTTATCCCAATTAACCCGTATCCTTGAGCAGTTTTTAGCCTTTACAATTGATAACTGATTAGTAAGAATATGATAAAAATCCAAGATTTACTTTCTCTGAAAATCTTCTTGCATCTTGTTCTTATTACGACCAACAGCAGAGAGATGAGCTTCCAATTCTGCCTGCCTGCAAAAAAGAAAGAATTATTCATAAAATATTATGAATGAATATTATGCAAAACAATGACTTTACAACATTAACCCCATCCGTCCATCTATGCAGCTCACCGTGGCGAAGGAATATAATGATAAATTGTGTTAGTAACCTGCACTAAATAAGGATTCGGGCCATCCATACCTTTAATGTAGCAAAAATGATCACAGAAAAATGGATAAAAACATGAATATTAGCAATATTAGGAACGGGTCACTAATTAGCAATTGTTAAATCCAACAACAAGGTTTGTGAATGTAATATCGCATATCCCTCCATATTTACATAAATAAACCAGAAACCAGCAGGAGCAGCGATAATAATGGCAATACTAAGACAAAGCCCGTTCGTCGATACATCATAAATGAACACACTAAACACACATGACATCAAAACCCATTTTTTATGTACACACATCAACGAAATAACTTGCACTTCACTTCAACAAAGAAAAACGCCAGCGGAAGCCGTACGTCAAAAGAAAAATCAAAATACAAAACACAAACATCACAGCAAACATAACTTTGGCAGCGTATAAACACAAATAATTATCTAAAAAAACACTGCAACAGTACAACACCTACTAGAACACATTCACAACTTTCTTAGCTTTAAATTGATATAACACATGTATACAGACAACTCCCTACATGAAAACACAAAAAACAAACAAATAAAAAGCGAAAACACTAACCAGCGATAAAAGCCACTTTTGTCTACAACTATGTCTGCATTGTGAGTATAAAAATGACAGCTTTTTCGACAAGCAGGTAGATCAGCCCAGCGTGTCAAGCTGTGAATCTCACTCTGTCACCAGCCAGCAGCTATTAAAATTACTGCGCCACCACCGCTGCCATCTTACTCGTGATACTGGGCAGCAAGCCTTGAAGACTGCCCCTCTTCCGCCACCGCTGTTGTAGCCAGATCACCACAGCACACCAGACAGCGATGTTTGCCCTGCCAATAGCAGGAGCTCCTGTCACCAACTCTTCACAGTGACACCTGCTATTAGGATTACTCCTCTTCTGCTATCGCCGCACCCGTATCCCAGACATTAAAACACTAAACCACATTCCTGTGATCGCTGCCCCCACCTCAACCTGACCTAACACCAGATCTTTGCCGAGTCATATTAAACACCCGACCAGTATTTCCACCACTGCCGCTGCCAGAACATCCTGACACGCCAGGCAGTTCGTTTCACAATCATTTTATCTTTAAATAAAAGGTTTGAACTCAACCTTTTCGTTTGTTCCTTTCTTACTTCCAGACGCTCGGTTTTGTAATATAACATGAATGAAAGAGAAAAAACATAAATTAAAAACAAAACGGTTTTATATAACAACAATTTTACAAATATGTAAAAGCTATTTTGAAAGAGTAAAATCTGTTGAGAAATTGAAAGATTTTGAACAAAATACATAACCATTAGAAAGAAGATTGTGCATTTTAAATTTTGACTGCTTTCTGATGGGGAAAATACTGTCCAAGCAAAACAACTTTGCTCCATTGAAAATAATGATTAAGAGGCGGTAAGCTGATTTTTAATGTGGTCATACTGACACAAATTGAAGTTGTGTAAGAATGCAGAGGATTAAAAATATCAGAATGTATTCACCATTTTGCATAAAAATGTATTAATGAAAAAAAAGCCGGGTTCAAAGTGGGTGTTTTCTCACAATCAATGATTCAGTGTTGTTTGCAACTGTTTTGAAGCACACAAACAAGTTTTTGCATCAGTATGTGACAGCGGATAAACAAGTATTGGATTTAGTGTTTCACACTGGAAGGAGATCACGTTGAACTGTTGAGTTGAAACAGATTTCATCTAGGAAATCTATATATATAAAAGCCAAAATGTGTGTATGTATGTATGTGTGTTTGCGTGTTTGTATGTCTCGCAAAAACTTTCCACACGGGTAACGGATTTTCGCCAGATCGGTATCATTTTAAAGCTTGATCCTTCGCCTGACAAATATAAAAAAATTGGCCAAAAACATCAATTTCTTCACCCTAAAATGATCAGTTTTCTACAGGGGGGAGAGTAGCAAAAACTATCCTCTCATGACTATGTTGCTTCTATGCATGCGTCATACGACGTCGTAACATGATTTAGTTTAAAGATTTAAAAAACTGACCTAATTTCATGGACGTCATCTTAGGTCAGTTGGTTAGAGCGCTGGGTCATTATCTAAAGGTTTTGGGTTCGAATCATGGTGTGAGATGTCTTTTTTTTTTCGATTTTTTAAATTTTAATATTGAAGCAGGGTTATTTAAGCCATTTTTCACGTGTTTTTCAGATTTTTTAATGTTCGTTTTTTTTGGTTTTTTACTTCGCTTATTCTTAGGTTTTCATTAACACCCCCACCCCGCCCGACCACACACACACACAAAAACACCCGGGCAACGACGGGTACCCCCCGCTCAGCTTTTTTAAAGAAGGTTTAATGTTCGTTTTTCTTTTTTTTTTCCATCACATTCGCGTTTTCTTTTTTTGTTTTTGTTTTTCTGATTTTTACATTTCACATCGTTCGTTTGCCTTACGTTAGTTTTTTTTTTTTTTCTGATTTTTTAAAGTTTTAACATTTACTTTTTTAAAAAATATTTACTTTGCTTATTCTTATGTTTTGATTACCCCCCCCCCCCCCCGGTTCGAATCATGGTGTGAGATCTCTTTTTTTTTTTTCGATTTTTTAAACTTTAATATTGACAGGTTTATTTAAGCCATTTTTCACATGTTTTTTTTTTTTTTTTGGGGGGGGGGGGGTATTTTTCAGATTTTTTTAACGAAGTTTTAACGTTCGTTTTTCTGTTTCGCATTTTCTTTTTTGTTTTCCCATTTTTACATTTAACATCGTTCGTTTGCCTTACGTTAGTTTTTTTGTGTTTTTTTTAAATATTTACTTCGCTTATTCTTATGTTACCACCCTCCGCCCGAGCACACACACCTCAAAACACCCGGGCAACGCTGGGTACCCCCCGCTAGTATTAATTAAAAGAGAAAATAACTTTATATCCAAAAAACTTACAATTATAAAGTAATTCTTCAGTTGTAAATATTAATTGTTGATCTATATAGAGAAACGTTTTTATTCTATTTATTCTTTATATTGCTTGGTGTAGAAACTTTCAGTGACGTTACTTAACTACTATGAGTAATGCTTATGAAGGTCAAATATCATAAACATAAATCCTGTTTGAAGCAAGACAGCTAACACGCGCGCATTATATATCGAGAGCAGTAGAATATTTCACATATGATTCTTGGAGTATTACAATGTTTTGCAGTTTGGTAATTGAAACATGAATTTAATAAAAACAATGTATTTGTGATTTATCTTTCTTCATTCAATATTTTGAACATCTTACATTCTTTCTCGGATTAAACAGATTTCACAAAGAAAATATAATTAAAAGAAAATAAATATGAAAATTTATATTTAAAAAGAAAGTAACTTTTTGCCATTGGGTTATCTCCCTTGCATGAAAGAGATTTTGAGAGTGAAATATGGCCTTTGCATCTCTAGACCTACCAACAATTTGGATTGGACATGTCACTCTATGACATCATTCAAGTAATAGATCTAAATTGATATATTTTTTATATTCATGATTCACAACTTACAAATACAACAAAATCATTTTGAATTTTGACTAAAAGTTATTTTTTTATTAATTAAGCCCGGGACTTATTGAGTGATATGTTCGAATTGACTAAGGTTGCCTTTACCTGACTTCATGGCTAGCAGTCAAATTCTTTATTTCCCAGTCTTTCTCTTTTAGTGTTGTCTCCAATTCCTTTTGGCTCTGCTCAAATGTCGCCAATGCATTTTCTGTTTTCTGCTGACTGTTCTTCAAAATCTCCAATTCTTTGGCTGAAATTTTTACCTAAAATTACAGAGAAATACAATTGGTGCAATTAAAATAGTAAACGGACATGAGTTTCTATTAGCAACACGTGGGTAGAGAATTTAAATTGATTTTCTGAACATGTTTAGTGTTGTTAAATGACTTTGTATAATGTTGCCAAATCTGTAATAATGCATCTATCACTAGACACACTCCAAAAAAAAGTCTCAAATCTAATAGTTCCCACACTATTGTCCAAGCTCTAACCTCTGTCCCATCGCTCCAATATCGCATCCCTGTGCCTGTTTTACAAGTACTTCAATGAAATGTGCTCTGATGAACTTATAGCATGTGCCCTCCGTCGATGTACATACTCCCAACTAACCCGACAAGCAGCAAAATCCCACACCTTCACTGTAGAGGACTCACAATGCTAGAGAGCATTTCACTCTAATAATTTCTACCTTCCGATTGTTGGACTTTGGAATTCCCTGCTGCTTCCTGCTTCCCTAACTGTACTAACCTACAGAAGTTTAAATGTAATGTGAACAGACCTCTCACAGCACAAACCGCCACAGCCTGTGTCAGACATGATCCAAAAAAGTATCCCTTTTACATTCCAAGTGGCAATATGCTTTGTTTAGAGTGAAAAAAGATTAAACAAGACAAGTGAATGAAGGTCCTGTAGGTTTTTTTTTTATCTTCGTATTTCAATTTATTTTCCAATTAATCTTTGTAGATCTATTTATTTTCCAAAACAATCACAAATACAAATCAGTAAATATGGACTTATTGTTTGAAATATCATCTTATTTTAAAAAGGAAGAAACTAAAAAAAAAGTCCCCCAAAAGTGGAAAATATTGTAAAAATGGAACCTGAAGTGGGATTAGTTCAGCTACCATAGAACTCATTTTTAAGCCTAATTACTTTTGTATTCTGATCATGGTGTTATTTGTATATATTGATGCATAATGTTTCTTTAATTATTATCATCATTATTATTATCATGTCCACTCTTATTTTCTTTATTAATTTATTACATTTAATTTTAGTATTTTTAGTATTAATCATACAGTAGTATGTTATTGTTGGTCTTAGCTTATACATTATATATGGTATAATCACATTTGACACACCAGTTCCTGTCAGATCATCAAAGTTAAGCAACGATGAGCTTGGCCAGTATCAGATAGGTGACCATTTGGAACTTCCAGGTGCTGTATGTGCTCTCCGCTTATCTTGGCATTGTTTCCAGTTGTCCTGGATTTCTTGCCACTGGATTCAAGCAGTGCTGATTTAGAAGAGGTGTGGTTGGAGATTTTGCAACCCTTGCCTCACAATTACACATGCAGCTGCCCCTACAGGGGGTATCCTTTGTCTTTCAAGACTGAACAGAGACACTGAGCTTAGAAATTTGTTTTGATTTAATTTCTTTTTAAGTTTATTTATTATGCATTTATTCTTATTTATTTGTAATTAATTTGTTTTGTATAATTTTTAATATGCTTATCTTTATGATTTTTATTTCATTATTTACTTTAATTTTTTCTTATAGGATGTAATCTAATAAAATTCCAATCGTACATAAGTTGTTACTTGTGCAAATATATATTATTTTATTATATATTGTGTCCTGGTAAATTTACTATTTACTGTTATTCAGAATTGTATGAGATTAGATTTGAAGTATGGAATATATTGGGATGAATAAATATATTAGTTTAGGAAAAAGAAAGGATGGAGCAGCTGTATTAAAAGGGGTGTAGTGAGAGGTAAGCGTCAGGAATGTTGTAACTATAGAGTAGCTAAAAGGGGGATTAATGAGGCATATATATATATATATATATATATATATATATATATATATATAGCCAGTAGAGTTTAGTTTCCTAGAAGTACATCCAATGAAACAACATGTGTCTACCAAAGAGTGCTCAATGAGTGAACAGAGCAGGTATATTAAATTTATTTATACAAACATTAATGGCTGCATATGTGCATACATGTTTCTGTAATCACCCGCGTTGGGGGACTACGTCTTCAGGCCAAGAATTACCGTCGAGAACTGATATTTCAAACAAAAATATTTTCCTATTTCGTTTATAAAGTTAGAATGTAACCTGAGTGGGAGTCATAAGCGGGGAGAGGACAAGTGAGGTCTTTGAAGATAATAAACATCTTCTTTTTCATTTCCCTTTCTTTTTATCTATCCCATCTTTTGGTTTTTATTGAGATAACTTGAGATAACTAGGTTTAAAGATAGGGATAAATTATTAAATATTAAACAAAAAACTGCTATATCCTGCAAACATTTCAGAATGCACGCACTTAAAGAACTCTAAATTAAGAAGATCAGAACAACTATGATTACAACTAACCCCCATCCAATAACCTCCCCCGCAAAAGAGGATAAGTGAGGTCGCAACTATGATCCTACCCGTATGGATTACATAAGTCGCTTAATATTCTACTTCATCAAGCAGTTATAATATTACTAACCTAAATAAATACCTGTATGAAAGTATATTTGAACCAAACGAGTAATAGATTGTTTGGGTGAACCTCGTAATAATGTATGCATGTGGATATTTTTGGGTGTATGCATGTATGGATATATGATCTTTATATACCTGGGTAGGAAAATTAATTTAAAAAAAAAAAAAAAAGGATGAATAAATAAATAGATAAAAGAAAGTAAGGAATGAAGGGTGAATGAAGGAAAAGGGAATAAAGAAATAAGGGGAAATGAATAAAGATGAAGGTAAGTACTACAATATATAAGCTTTTATACTCAATTTGTATAACCTAAATACTCTGATTTCTGTCATATGTTATTATATATTATTATTGTATCGTTATACATCTTATGTATATCTGCGTAACCATCAAAAGAGTGCTTGCTTAATATAAGGATAGGCCTATGAACTTCAAGCGGAATTCACTATAAATTTTTACGTAGTAAAAAAAACCTACAACTTAGGAAAAGGTAACAAGCGGGTGGGGCCGGGTAATATAACTATGCGTGTGGAGTTTGATAGAAAAGAAGAATTATGTAGTAAATGAGTTCATGTCTATTTCTATTTTAGATGTATCATTTAGTGGCAGTGTACATATATATATGTCTGTATTTTGTGTAAATATGTATGTATAAGTGTATTTATGTATGCGTGTATGTTTGTGTATGTTTATATGTGTGTGTGTGTGTGTGTGTGTGTGTGTGTATGTATATGGATGTACAGGGTGAACAGAAATTCAAAAGTGGTTTATTAATAGAAAATTACAAAAATATAAATTAAACATGAATGAAAATTATAAGTTAGGAAACCAAGAATAAATTCAAATTATTTATTTTCAATGTGATGTCCCTTCCTTTCGATTAGACGTTCAATTCTCTGTCTGAAGTTACCAACCGAGGCACGCAGCGTTTCCTGAGGTATTTTAGCCCATTCACTCAGAAGAGATGTCTTCAAAGCATCAACATTTGGATGAGCAACAGAACAGACCTTTGCCTCCAACAAAGACCACACCGAAAAATCCATGAGATTCAAATCAGGCGATGCAAGAGGCCACATCTCCTTACTCCAGAATCTTGGAAAATGACGTTGGCACCAGTCCTGAGTTTTTCTGGAGGTGTGGGATGGTGCTCCATCTTGGAAGATGAAAGGCTGATCTTTGAAGTGTTTCTTCATTTCTTCAAATGCTGGAACCAAAATATCATTAATGTAGCGATCTGTGTTGATCTTAACCCCCTGCTCCACGAAAATCAGAGGTGACTTCCAAGAGTTGGAGACTGCAGCCCACACCATGAGGGAAAACGGCTTTTGTCGGCGGAAAACTATTCTCACGGAGTCATCAATGTCTGCTGAAGATTTTGCGTAAACTCTGTCGTTCTGATTGTTAACAGTTGCTTCAATTGTGAAGAGTTTTTCATCAGAAAAAAACAATCTCTCGCTCTGCCGTGCCAGCCTTCAGTTCTCCAAGAAGAAGCTTTGCTCTTTCAAGTCTCTTGTGCTTTTGGGCAGGTGTGAGGTACTGTCTCTTTCTCATCTTGTAGGGGGACAACTGGAGATCGTTTTTTACGATGGTTCTTATCGAGGTCACGCTCACATTCATGTCTTTAGCCATTTGTCTTGCAGATCACTTCGGGTTCCTCCTTACCCTCTCTCGGACAGCTTTAATCATCTTCTTTGTTCGAGCAGTGCGAGGTCTTCCACTCCTAGGATGGTCTTCAGATGTACCAAGTTGCTTAAATCTGTTCACAACATGGTACACGGTGGATTTAGCCACTTTCAAGAGCTTAATAATCTCTGAGTTTGTCCTTCCCGCGCAATGAAGCTGAATTATGGCCTCTCGTTTGCTCATTTTTCTGAAAGTTTAAACAAAATTATTTTAATATTTTTGTTGAAAATAATTAGATCAATAGTTAGACTAAATACTTACTTTATTCGAAAAGAGAAAAAGTGATTTTAACAATATTTAATTTTAAAACTAAAAATGGTCCAAGGACTTTCTGTTCACCCTGTATATGTATATATATATATATATATATATGTATGTATATATATATATATGCATATATATTTCTGAACTATTAAAATAGGCTGTCTCGTATATGATAGTTGTAGCAATGTATATTACAAGAATGTATGGGTGTCTGAGTGAATATGTATGTATGTTATATATGCCCACCGATTTTTTAAATTTTAATATCAAAACAAGCCATTTTTCACGTGTTTTTTTTTGTTTTTAGTTTTCTGTTTTCTTTTTTGTTTTTTACATCGTTCGTTTGCCTTATGTTAGGTTTTTGGTGTTTTTTTTTCTGATGTTTTGATTACCCCCCCCCCTTGCTTCATTTTTATGTTTTCTTTTTTTACTTATTCTTAGGTTTTCATTAACAACCACACACACCTACAAACACTCGGGCAACGCCGGGTACCCCCCCCCCTACTAGTCTATATATATAAAAGCGAAAATGTATGTATGTATGTATGTATGTATGTATGTATGTATGTATGTATGTACGCTTTTCCTCGATGTCCACAAAAGGCTTCTTTCAGAGAAGCGCTTGCTCGGTTCACAACTTCTTAAAACTTTTTATATCATCTATAAATTGTAATATCTCAGAGTTACCCACGGAGCTCGCCTGTCTATTTAATTTTATTGACTTTCAAACGTTAATTATTCCACATTTCCCACATCGGCACGCGTTACATTCGGTTTTTGGTATAAAAAAAAGCGAAACTCGACTCTAATCACAGGCCGAAAGCCAGTTGTCTCAAGAGAGCTAAGTAACGTTTGTTCAATGTCGACTTTGTCATATCAGACTGTAGCTTTCATTTCTCTCCTCCTAATAAACAGGGAGCAGGTTTTTAAAAACAAACAAACCGATTTATTCATCTCATTCAAAACTGTCCCGCACAAAATGCTTACTGCTGAATACCTATCGCCGTCACGTCAATCAAAAACGCGCACCTGTTTTTTTTTTAAACACTTTACTATTTTCCAACTGCGCGTCGTGAAGGCTTCGTTTTTTTTTTTCACGGGCACCTGTTTTTTTTCACATTTTCGGGATTTTTTCACATACCCCGAAAAACACCCGGGCAATGCCGGGTACCCCTCGATATATATAAAAGCGAAAATGTATGTATCACTCGCTTCACAACTTTTTAAAACTTTTTATATCACATATAAATTGTAATATCTCACAGTTAACAACGAAGCTCGCCTGTCTATTTAATTTGCTCGATTTCGGGAAGATAAATATTCAATATTTGTCGCTCGCCGCATGTGGGTTAGTCTTTTTCCTATAACATCTTGGGGGGGTGGGGGGAAGCGTTCAGCAGTAAATGAATGCTTTCCCGCAGTCAAACTTGACTTCATTAACTCATTAAAACAGGCACCTACTAAATCCAAGTAATTAAATAAATTCAAATGTGTTTCTGTTAGCATCTCGCGGTGGGGCAATGGTTAACGTCGCACGTTTTTTTTTTCACACTTAAATTTACAACTTTGCCTTAACGATTCGGGTTCGATCCTCATACTTACCTTTTTTTTTTACCCCCCCCCCCCCACACACACACCTCCAAACACCCGGGCAATGCCGGGTACCCCTCGCTAGTCTATATATATAAAAGCGAAAATGTGTGTATGTTTGTTTGTGTGTATGTATGTTTGTGTCTGCTAAAAACTTTTGACAGACACAACAAAAATTCACAAACTTGGTCTCATATGAAAGCCTCATCTTCCGGACGACAAATATTGAAAAATTGGCCCAAAGTGACCATTAGAAGTGCGTCAACTGATCGATTTTCTGCAGGGGGGGGCCCAAAAAAGTGACATTTTAATGTTAAACATTACATATTTTTAAATCAATTTATAACTGCCCCCAAAATACAGCCGCCAAGTCTTCTACATAAAGTATACACGCGGCCGTTTATTTTGGGTCAACTTGTATTTAAAACCCGCTGAATCATGTCACGTGATCTTGGCGTCAGCAACCTCTAATGGCGGTCTTAATTTACAATATAAAAATGTTGTTATCGGTAAAAATAAATTAATTAAAGCTAAACTATGAACTTCTACGCTATGGCAACGTTACCAAAGTTATTACCACATTCAAAATAGTTAGACTCGATAGTTAAACGAAAAATAATAAGCCAAACATGTGAAGTAAAAAAAAAAAATGCTTACAAAAAATATTAACGGACGAAGTTTTTAAAAATAAAAACAGCTAGACGCCATTTTCCAGTCTTTAGAGTAAGGCAGACGAAGTGAGAGAGAGAGAGAGAGAGAGAGAGAGAGAGATGTCTAGACAGATTCGACAGGGGGGAGGGTCAACAACGCATGCGTCAGATGACGTCATGACGTCGTGACCTGATTTACTTTAAATAGTTGATAAACCGAACAAACTTTATATACGCCGCTTTAGTGTAGGTAGTTAAGGGTTGGTTCATTATCTAAACGTTTTGGGTTCGAATCGTGGTGTGAGATGTCTTTTTTTTTTTTTCGATTTTTTACATTTAAATATTGAACCCTGTATTATTTAAGCCATTTTTCACGTAACGTTCATTCGTTTTTCTGTTTTAATTTGTGTTTTACCCCCCCCCCCCGCTTAATTAAAATGTTGTTTTCTTTTCTTACTTCGCTTATAACAATGCTTACATCGTCATCGTCGTAATGCTCGACGACTTTCAAACATCTTTCACTTCTAGCTGGCCGATTTTATTTTCAAACTTCGCCTCAAGGGTTCGGCTTCGATCCTACCCCCCCCCCCCCCGGCTTCTTTTTAATTTAACACCACACACCCCTACAAACACCCGGGCAACGCCGGGTATCCCTCGCTAGTATATATATAAATCTCAAATGTCTGTTAGTGTGTATTTATGTTTGTCTTGCGAAAACTTTTGACACACAAAACAAAAACTAACAAAATTGGTATTGTTATAAAGGTCAGTCTCTCGGATGACAAATATCCAAAAATTGGCCAAAAAGATTAATTCTTTGACTGTCAACTGGGCCGTTTTTCACAAAAATGGGTCACTTTTTTCATTGATGTTTTTGCGAAATCATTATATGCCTTGCAATTACTAACCTTCTTTCAACAGCGGTGACGTCGTATGTCATGGTGGGTGCAGCGGCTAAACTTTTCACTTGTTTTTCACTTCCTTTTCCTCTTAGCGTTACAGGTTCGAGCCTGGCCTGCCTGTTTACTACTTTTTTTTTTCTTGCACTCACACAGGTACTTGCTGCTATTTTCATTTTTTTAGGGGGGGATAATTTTTTTTTTTTCTCGCTTGATTGAAACATCTCGTTTTAGGGCTCCGTTGCTCAATATCCTTACCATAAAACCTCTCCACACCCGGGCTATGCCGGGTAACCCTGCTAGTTCTTAATATGGGAAGGTTGAGGGTGTTTATTCATAGCCGCCAGTGAATTATAGTGCATAGTACAGGTCTTTATATCTTGAAAACTACTTGCCTCTGCAAATTTTAAATGAGATTTTCTTATTCAGCATAGTCGAAAACCTTTAAAAGTAGTCATTTTAAAGAAAATTGTGGAGGTGGACCTAATGTAAAAAAAATACAAAAAAAAAAAGATATTGTGAAATTTAAATTTAACTTGGAAAAACTATTTTAAAATAGAGCGGTACCAAAAATAAAACTACAAAAAAATAACCCCTTCTAGTTTGTACTGTCACAAAGATTTGAAAAAGTTGTCAACAAAAACGAATATACAACAAGTAAATGTTTTCAAACGCAAGATAAGTTACTTTTCTACCTAACTGGATAATTTTACTGTTTTTATTGGGTTTGTATTACATAGATTCGAAAAAGTTGTCAAAAACAAATGTATAACAAATATTATCAAAGGCAAGGTAAATTACTTTTCTACCAAACTGGATAATTTTTAGTGTTTTTATTTAATGTAAAATGTTTATTCAGCTTGAAAAACACAGCGTTTACCGCTATATTTGAAAATTGCAAATGGCAGCAGACTCTGTGTTAAACACGTTAAGTTTGGGAAAATGAGTTAAAACTAAAAACTGTACAAATTACTGTTAAATAATCACTGAATATATGTCAGCCTATGTCACGGTAACATATATTGAGTGAGTTTCTAACAGTATTTTGTATAATTTTGTAGTTTTAACTCATTTTCTCAAACACGGTCTGCTGCCATTTGCATTTTTCAAATATACCGATAAACACTGCATGTTTTTGAACCGATTAAACATTTTACATTAAATAAAAACACTAAAATCTTATCCACTTAGTTAGAAAAGTAACTTATCTTGCCTTTGATAACATTTATTTGTTATATATTTATTTTTCGATAATTTTTTCATATTTGTGTTTAGTAATACAAACCCTTTTTATTTAATGTAACGTTTAGTCGGCTCAAAAAACAGTGTTTATCGGTATATTTGAAAAATACAAATGGTGGTGGACACTGTTGATTATGTTAAGTTTAGGAAAATGAGTTAAAACTAAAAAACTATATAAAATACCGTTAAAAACCCACCGAATATGTCAACCTATGTCACGGTAATATATATTCGGTGGGTTTCAGACACTGTTTTGAATAGTTTTTAACATATTTTCCCAAACTTAACATATTCAACAGAGTCCACGACCATTTGTCTTTTTCAAATACATCGATAAACACTGTGTGTTTTTCGAGCTGATTAAACATTTTACATTAAATAAAAACACTAAAAAAAATCATCCAATTAGGTAGAAATGTAATTTACCTTACCTTTGTATTCATTTATTTGTTTTTGGATAACTTTTTCGAATCTGTGTATAGTAACGCCCCCCCCCCCTCACCCAAATACTAATTAAAAACTCACATTTTTTAATACAAAAAAAAAAAAAAATCGATTGTGTTTCAACATTTTAGCAACGTTCGGCTTAATCCATTGATTGTTGGCTGAGTCCAAGCCATGATTGACGGAAACTCCCAAGGACCGGATCCAATTCTGCAAGATTACCATTTTTTTACATTCTCACCTTTTTTCCCCCTTTTTGGGGTGGATTGCTGTACTAAGAATATAAGAAACATGCATTTTCTCTTTTTATTAGATTTTTCCATTACACCACATTGATCCACAGCAATGCGTGGCAGGGTACAGCTAGTATATATATATATATATATATATATATATATATATATATATAAACCAAAAATCAATAATAATAACAAAAATTTAGGAAGGTTATGGAGGGAAGTATTTATATAATGAAAGAGGAGTTAAGTTCAAGTCTGTTGTTGATGGAAGATTTATGTTTGGAGATGAAAGGTGCTTCCGAAATCCTTAGATTACCAAGGTTCTGAACTGAAGCAAAGATGCTGATCGATATGTTCTGATAGGTATTGTTGCATGGGGTGATGTGTTTGTAGAAGGAGGAGATACATGTGTTCAAATATTCCTTGATATGTAGATGTAAATGTCTGATGGTGCTACCTATGTAAGAGTTATTACACTTAGCACATTGCAGGTTATAGACAACATTCGTGCGTAGGCAAAATCCTGAGTTAGAAATTAGGCATGGAGTAGGTTTCAGGTGTGTTTTTTGGAGAGTTGTTGTTGTAGAGAGGTATCAGTGTGGATCAGTTGGATGTCTAGTTTCTCACTATGAATAGCCTTGTGGATTGTAGTGGAGATTCTGTCATTGAGGTTAAACAAGTTTGAAGAAGCAGGTGTTACAGTGTGTGTGATGTCTGCATATTTTTATTGTTGAGGCTGGATATGTTGAAAGTAACCATTAATAGAGGGTTTCATAAATAAATAAAAAATAAAATTTTTTGATTTTGAATATTATTATAGAAATATGTTTTTTTTTAAATTAATATATTGAATCCATACATTTTGTGTTTCATGAAGTTCAAACTGTTGGTGGCTAGTCATTTAGAGCAAGGTTTCTTAAACTTAGGACACCATGGAGACCCTGAACAGAGCAAATGTTTTTCACGGCGCACTAACAATATAAAAAATATATAAAAAACATTCATTTCGTATGTTAACTTATACTTGTTCATTAGTTTGTGATTTTACTATATTTTCACGTTTACAACCATTTTCTTTTGTTTTGATTAATAAAAAATTGTTGCATTTTTTTTAATTTATTTTTTTCATTAATTTTTCATGAACCATCCTGAAACTCTTAACACATGTAGTTATGTATCACATCTATTCCAGTAAAAAAAAATCAATAATTAAAATGTCTGCAGCCATATATAAAGCATTTAGTATTCTTTAAGAAAGGGCTTGAGAAACTCTGATCTAAAGAATCCTTACCTTGATTTGTTCGGCTTTAAATGCATTGTTTATTTCATCGATTTTTAAACGAAATTCATGTTCCTTTTTCTTCAGAGCATCATCAAAACCTGTAAAAAATTTTAATGGCATAGTTTTGGTAAATTGAATTCTTTTTGTAATTTTGGTAAATTGCATTCTTGTTTAATTTTGGTAAATTGAATTCTTTTTTAATTTTGGTAAATTGCATTCTTGTTTAATTTTGGTAAATTGCATTCTTGTTTAATTTTGGTAAATTGCATTCTTGTTTAATTTTGGTAAATTGCATTCTTGTTTAATTTTGGTAAATTGCATTCTTGTTTAATTTTGGTAAATTGCATTCTTTTTTAATTTTGGTAAATTCAATTCTTTTTTAATTTTGGTAAATTCAATTCTTTTTTAATTTTGGTAAATTCAATTCTTGTTTAATTTTGGTAAATTACATTCTTGTTTAATTTGGTAAATTACATTCTTGTTTAATTTGGTAAATTGCATTCTTGTTTAATTTGGTAAATTGCATTCTTGTTTAATTTTGGTAAATCGTATTTTTTTTACTTTTGGTAAATTGCATTCTTTTTTAATTTTTTTTTTTTTTTACACAGTGATCACCACTTATCAAGGCCCGGAAGCCACTCAGGGATAAGGGTTATTGCAAGTACATTAATTTAGTGAGGAGATTTGCTGAAGTGTTTACTTAAGGGGGCGGTTCATTAGGAATTTGTTAACATTGGACTTGAAGACATCCAAGTTGTAGTCCGGAGGGAAGCAGGCAGACGGAACAGAATTCCACAGACGTGCAGTTCTAGGAAAGAAGCTTTGTTCATGGAATCCGCATTTTGATTTAGGCACAGATAAAGAGTGGGGCAAATTTTTGACAGTGGATTCAGCTAGACGGGTGTTTTTCGTGAAAGATTGGCGAGGGGGGACCAGAGACTGGAGTTCAGACGAGCATCTGCCATGGAAATAACGATAAAACAAGGACAGGCTCGCAACATCTCTTCTGTGGGAGAGAGGTTGCAGGGTAGAGAAAAGGGCATCCCCACTAAGCCACGAAGTCTATTTTGTACTCTGTCAAGGCAGGATAGGCTGTTTTTAGCAGCTCCTGCCCAGATATGGCAACAGTATTCCATCCTTGGACGTACTTGGCTTTTATATAGATAGAGAATTGCATCAGTAGTGAGATATCTTCTGGAGCGACCTTGGCAACAGACTTGATGTACGTGTTCCATTTCAGATCAGGAGTAAAGGTCAAACCCAGAAGCTTGTCAAAACACGGAGCCTCACTCAGACGAGAGCCATCCATCACAATTAATGCCAGCTAGGGATCAGAGCGTTGATGATGTAAGGATAGGAGTTTGGTTTTGGATGCATTAAAGGAAACCAGCCACATCTTCCCCTACTGAACCACGCGCTCGAGATCAGAGGATAGAGAATCAGAGAGAACTTTGTCATTTACAGCCTTTGATGTGTTGCCGTAGATGGTTGTGTCATTAGCATAGATGTCAACAAATGATTTAAGTATGTGTTTAGGGAGGTCATTGACGTAGATCAGGAAGAGAGTTGGGCCCAGGATTGACCCCTGGGGGACTCCAGCATTTATATTGCAGGCCTCCGATTTTTGTCCATCGACCACTACTCTTATGAGCCTATCGGAGAGAAATGATTTAATGATTGAGAAAACATTTCCCGTTATACCATAGCTGGAAATCTTGTGAAGTAGACCCTTATGCCATACCTTGTCAAAGGCCTTTGATATGTCAAGAGCAATTGCCCTAGAAAGGAAGCCTTTGTCAAGAGATTCACTTATCCTGTGGGATATAACCGTCAGCACATCTGTGGTAGATCTTGCAGAGCGGAAACCATATTGAGTGTCACTAAGAAGGTTATTCCTGCTGAGGTGGTTGACTATTTCTCTATTTAATATGGATTCCAGCAACTTACTCATAACACAGAGGAGACTTATAGGTCTGTATTGAGAGGGAGATGACTTATCACCTGAATTCTTAAATATAGGGCAAACTGAAGAGGTCTTCCAGGGAGTCGGAAAGCACTTCTCCTTAAGGCAGCGCTTAAATAGTTTCGTAAGTATGGGAGCAAGTTCTGGTTGAAGCTTTTTTATACACTATAATTGGGATGCCATCAGGGCCAGTTGCTTTACTGGAATCTAGGTTCTTTATTAGTTTGGCGACCTCCTGCACGGATATTTGTATGTTACCTAGCTTGTTCTGTGTTATAGGAGGAAATATGGGGAGTTGATGGCCTTCGTCGCATAGGGTAGAATTAGCTGCAAAGTTCTTTGCAAATAGTTTGGCCTTGTCTGACGCTGACGAGATGACCTCTGGTCCATTGATAATGGTTGGTATAGAATGCACACTTCTGTTCAGAATTTTATTTGTTATTTGCCAAAACTGGTGGGATCCAAGTTGCTGATCAGCTACCTTGGATTTAACAGACTGGGCATATTGCTCTCTTGCATTAAAAAAAGACTGGGCATATTGCTCTCTTGCAATTAAAAAAGAATGCAATTTACCAAAATTAAAAAAGAATGCAATTTACTAAAATTAAAAAAGAATGGAATTCACCATTCTTTTTTAATTTTGGTGAATTGCATTCTTTTTAAATTTTGGTAAATTTAATTCATTTTTAATTTTGGCAAATTGATTTCTTTTTTAATTTTAGTAAATTGCATTCTTTTTTAATTTTGGTAAATTGCATTCTTTTTTTAATTTTGGTAAATTGCATTCTTTTTTAATTTCCACTTTTTTCACAAAAATTATTAGATTCTAAATGTTAGCATCGACAAAAAAAAAAAAGAAAATTTAAAAGCGTGTAACTATTTTTAAAAACTTCTCCCTCTCCTCTCCTTCAGTCCAGAAGGATTTCCTTTTTTCCTACAACAGATATTATAGTTTGATCATATTGTGAAGGCTAACAAAATATATTTCAGTTGGACACACCCAAAGTTGATTTGCATTGAATTTTAAAAAGAAAAATTATATGAGAAGATATGATGTATACGTGATGAAATTCATACTTAAATCTGATGACATCAGAGGAAGATTAAAGCTGGACTGTATAGGGAAGAGTGTGTAAAACAGGAGATTTTGATGGTTTGGTCAAATATTTGAATAGATAAGACTTTTTGAGTAGATGTAGAATAATTGATGTAGTGGAATCAAGCAAAACATGAAATGATAAGAATTAACTTGGGAAAAAGAAGGATAAATAAAGACCTGGCCAGAGATAGGTTAGGTTGGAAGTCAATTTCTACATATTTCAGTATATAAAACAGACATCAAACAAAATACGATGATGCATATGATATTTAATTTTTCTAGTTCCTATCTCAGCAATTATTTCTCAAGAATTTGTCATTTTGAAATTGCCAACTAGTTTGCAAATGAAGAAAAATGTAAAAGATCAAGAATTACTCACCAACAGCCAACTCTCTTTTCTGCAATTCAAAAGATTCTTCAGCTTGCAACAATTTTGCGTCTAATTTTCGTTTCATGTCTTCATATTCTTTACGTTCTTGATCTAATTTGAATTCTTTGCCCCTTCATGTTCAAAAGAAAAAAATACATAAAGAAAAAACATGAAAAGAATTAAAAAAAACACATCAACAGAAATGATAAACAAAAATATAAAAATTGTGATCAAAAAGTTTGGATAAACAATAAATATCATGACCTCGTTCAAAAACACACTAAAAATTTTTTTAAAAAACCACATCAACAGAAATTATGAATAAACAATAAATATCAAGACCATGTTCAAAAATATACTAAAAACATTTTAAAAAAAAAAAACATAATAGGAATCATAAATAAAAATATAATAAAAAAATGAGATCAATTAGACCAGCAAAAAGTTTGCATAAACAATAAATATCGAGACCACATTCAAAAACATACAAAAAAATTTTTTTAAATACACATCAACAGAAATCATAAATAAAAATATCAATTAGACCAGCAAAAAGTTTGCATAAACAATAAATATCGAGATCATGTTCAAAAACACACTAAAAAAATGATTGAATTAAAAAAAACAACTCATCATTATGAAAATAATATATTTTCATAATGATTGGATAAAAAACAACTCATCATTATAAAAATATATTTTTTTCATAATGATTGAATTAAAAAGAAAACTCATCATTATAAAAATATTTTTTTTTCATAATGATTGAATAAAAAACAACTAATCATAATGAAAATATATTATTTTCATAATGATTAATTTAAAAAAACAATTCATTATTATAAAAATATATTATTTTCATAATGATTTAATTAAAAAACAACTCATTACTATAAAAATATATATTTTTTCATAATGATTTAATTAAAAAAAAAGAACTCATCATAATGAAAATATTATATTTTCATAATGATTGAATTAAAAAAACTCATCATTATAAAAATATATTATTTTCATCATTGAATTAAAAAACAACTCATCATTATAAAAATATATTATTTTCATAATGATTGAATTAAAAAACAATTCATCATTATAAAAATATATTATTTTCATAATGATTGAATTAAAAACCTAACTCATTATAAAAATATATTATTTTCATCATTGAATTAAAAAACAACTCATCATTATAAAAATATATTATTTTCATAATGATTGAATTAAAAAACAACTCATTATAAGAATATTTTTTTTCATAATGATTGAATTAAAAAACAATTCATTATAAAAATATATTATTTTCATCATTGAATTAAAAAACAACTCATCATTATACAGATATATTATTTTCATGATTGAATTAAAAAACAACTCATCATTATAAAAATATATTATTTTCATCATTGACTTAAAAAACAACTCATCATTATAAAAATATTATTTTCATAATGATTGAATTAAAATAAAACACTTCATCATTATGAAAATATTATATTTTCATAATGATTGAATTAAAAAAAACAATTCATTATTATAAAAATATATTTTTTTTATAATGATTGAATTAAAAAAAAACAACTCATCCTAATAAAAATATTCTATTTTCATAATAATTGAATTAAAAAAAAAACTCATCATTATGAAAATATATTATTTTCATAATGATTTAATTAAAAAAAACAACTTATTATAAAAATATATTATTTTCATAATGATTGAATTAAAAAAAAACATCTCATCATTATAAATATATTATTTTCATAATGATTGAATTAAAAAAATAACTTATCATTATAAAAATATATTATTTTCATAATGATTGAATTAAAAAAACAACTCATCATTATAAAAATATATATTTTTCATAATGATTGAATTAAAAAGAAAACTCATCATTATAAAAATATATATTTTTCATAATGATTGAATTAAAAAGAAAACTCATCATTATAAAAATATAAATGTTTTCACAATTCAAACTTGACTTAGTCTTCACTTATTATCAAGATAAACTTCTGAATAAGAAAAATGGCTGAATCACTTACATTCTGTAATTATCTATTTCAGCTTGTTTTTCTCGTAATAGTTGTTGGAAGTGCATCCGTAATTCTGTCTGTGACTTTTCACATTCATATAGTTTCTTGAGACTTTCATCTTCTCTTATTTTCGCTTCACTGACTTCAATATTTGCAACATTCAATTTTGCTCCTAAATCTGCAGAATGCCATTTAAAAAATTATTACAAGTCTAAAATAAATAATGACAAAGAAAAACAAAGTTTAGTTTAACGTGCAAATGTAGGATTACAACCTAATATATGTATATTATTTTAAATATACACACTGGAAATGTGCTCTTATAATCCCCATTGGCAAGTTATAGTTTAAAAGACGTCATATTTCAATTAAGATTGGAGAATTGGTATGAGCTGCATAAATTAAAGACCCTGGTAATTACATGTTGTTTGTGCACAAAATAGTCGTAAAGTTACACTGAAGTTTTGAATTTCAGTAAAGAAATAATGAATGAAAGAATTAATCATTGGAATTTAACATATCATTATTTACTTACATGGAGATCACCACTTATTAAGGCCCGGAAGCCACTCAGGGATAAGGGTTATTGTGTGTACAGTAATCATTAGTATTGGAGATTTGATAGAGTGTCTTACTTAAGAAGGCGGTTTGTCAAGAATTTGTTTATGTTGGACTTGAAGACATCCAAGTTGTAGTCAGGTGGGAAACAGGCAAACAGAAGAGAGTTCCACAGTCGTGCCCTTCTGAGAAAGAAGCTCTGCTCATTGAATCTACGTTTTGATTTACGCACGGAAAAGAGTGGGGAAAATTATTGACAGTAGTTTCAGCCAGACAGGTGTTTCTCATGAAAGATTGGCAAGGGGGGACGAGAGATTGGAGCTCAGATGAGCACTTACCATGGAAATAACAATAAAACAAAGACAGGCTCGCAACGTCTCTTCTGTGGGAGAGAGGCTGCAGGGAAGAGAAAAGGGCATCTCCTACTAAGGTACAAAGTCTATTTTGTACTCTGTCAAGGCAGGTAGGCTGTTTTTAGCAGCTCCTGCCCAGATGTGGCAGCAGTACTCCATCATTGGACGTACTTGGCTTTTATACACATAGAGAATTACATCAGTAGTGAGATATCTTCTGGAGCGGTAGAAGGATCCCACCATTTTCCTAACATCCTTGGCAATAGACCTGATGTACATGTTCCATTTCAGATCAGGTGCAAAGGTCAAACCCAGAAGCTTGTCAAAACATGGAGCCTCCCCAAGATGAAAGGCATCCATTTCAATTGATGTCAGATGGGGGATCAGAGCGTTGATGATGTAAAGATACAAGCCTGGTTTTGGATGCATTAAAAGTAACCAGCCACCTCTTCCCCCACTGTACCACGCGCTCAAGATCAGAGGAGAGAGAATTAGAGAGAACTTTGTCATTTACGGCCTTTGATGTGTTGCCATAGATGGTCGTGTCATCAGCATAGATGTCAACGAATGATTTAAGTGTGTGTTTTGGGAGATCATTGATTTAGATCAGGAAGAGAGTTGGGCCCAGGATTGACCCCTGAGGGACTCAAGCATTAATACTGTGGGCCTCTGATTTTTGTCCATCAACCACTACTCTTATGAATCTATCAGATAGAAATGATTTAATGATTGAGAAAACATTTCCAGTGATACCGTAGCTGGAAATCTTGTGAAGTAGGCCCTCATGCTACACCTTATCAAAGGCCTTTGATATGTCAAGAGCAATTGCCCTGGAAAGGAAGCCTTTGTCCAGAGATTCACTAATCCTATGAGATATAACCGTTAGCACATCTGCTGTAGATCTTGCAGAGCGGAAACCATATTGCATGTCACTAAGAAGGTTGTTTCTATGAGGTGGTTGACTACTTCTTTATTTAATATGGATTCCAGCAACTTACTCATGACACACAGGAGACTTATTGGTCTGTACTGATAGGGAGCTGACTTATCACCTGAATTCTTAAATACAGGGCATACTGACAAGGTTTTCCAGGGTGTTGGGAAGCATTTCTCCTTAAGGCAACGCTTAAACAGTTTTGTAAGTATGGGGGCAAGTTCTGGTTGGAGCTTTTTCAGCACTATAACTGGAATGCCATCAGGGCTAGTTGCTTTACTGGAATCAAGGTTCTTGATTAGCTTGGTAATCTCACGCACAGATATTTGTATGTTGCATAGCGTGTTGTCCGTTATAGGAGGAAATACGGGGAGTTGATGGCCTTCGTTGCATAGGGTAGAATTAGCTGCAAAGTTCTTGGTAAATAGTTTGGCCTTGTCTGATGCTGATGAGATGACCTCAGGTCCATTGATGATGTTTGGGATAGAACGCACGCTTCTGTTCAGGATCCTGTTTGCTATTTGCCAAAACTGGTGGGAACCAAGTTGCTGCTCAGCTACTTTGGATTTAACGGACTGAGCATATAGCTCTCTTGCATGTTTTATTACTCTTTTACAGTGGTTGCTGGCTGTCCTGAAAGCAGCTTTCGTCTCAGTACATCTATTACATTGGTAGCTATGGAAAAAGTGATTTCTGTGCGCGATAGCAGCAGCACATTCAGGGGAGAACCATGGCTGGCTGTTAGGTTTTTGTTGGAATTTTTTGGATGGTATGAATCGGTCTAGGCCTACAATTAACCATTCGGTCAGGTCTGATACTATAGAGGACACATCCTTTTTAAACATGGAATGCAGAGGTAGATCAGATATAAATGTACGGAAGCTATCCCAGTCAGCCATAGAGTATCGATATACAGTACAGTGTAGAGGTACGTCTGAAGACTTATTACATTTCATTTTTATCTTAAAACTGCTACAACGGAGTGGTCAGAAGATCTCAGAGGAAATAGAACAAACATGAACATAGCTCAGGGGAAGTTGTGAGGAAAAGGCTTGCATACTGACCGGTAGTATCGGGCACACGGGTGGGTTCATGAACAATCTGAGTGAGGTCATAGGCAGTGGCAAAATCATGACAGAACCTCCCCTCGTCATCAGTCTTATTTGAGTGGGTCAGCCATTCCACATTATTGACACTGAAGTCACCGCAAATGTGACTTTTAGCCGAAGGATGAGCAGACAAGATGTGGTCAATTTTCTCAGATATGTTCTTAAAGATAGTAACCCCACCGTTGTGGGGGCAATAGAGGACAAATTAGATTACAAAAATGAATATCTTTATATTTGAACCTATCAAGATAATAGAAAGCTCAATATCTAAATAAAAGTACAAACTTTTTAAAGTTTTTTACAAGAATTTCTTTTAAAAATTCCTTCAAACATTTTTTTAAGGGATTTCTTAAAAATTATAAGGAAATGTAAAATATAAATGAAATAGGGAGGAGGATGGAATAGAGTGGAGTAAAAAAAATAGAAAGAGGGAAAAATTAACATTTTAAATAAGTATAATATACTAGGTGTCCTTACCTGGTGTTGCCCTGTAGTGGGTTTACTTTCAATTTATTTCGATTTTATACTGATTTTATTTTTTTTATGGTTCAGAAGTGAATTTATTTCATAACAGAATTATAAAATTTAGAATAAAAAAAATGAAGAAATGAAAAATAATTAATAAATTAAGAATAACAAAAATATTCAAAAGAAAATGGTTGCAATAGGCAAATTAAATTTTAAAAATTAATGGAAATGTTTGTTGCTACTCTATTCTAAATAAGCCCCCCCCCCCGAAATTTTTGTCTTCCGGTTATATATTCATAAAAAAATCAATACAGTGCAAGTGTCTCTGCTCATTGAACGAACAACAACAAAAAAATTAACAAAAAAAAGAAAAACTTCTGTCACATTTGCTCTTCTTTATCAACATAACTACGTACGGCTACAGCAGTCATTGTTCATTCTTTAAGGAGGGATGAAGGGTTTTCATTTATCACTTGTATTAACTTGGGGATTGGACTCTGTTTTAACTAGTGTTTTTTCTTTCTTTTCCTGTCTTTTTCTAGGCAAGTTGAATTAAATAAGTTTTCCAGATTATGAGTTTTTGAGTAAAGGCTAATCTTTGTCCCTTTTCTTTAGTTCTTGGGCATCTGAGTCACTAATTTACAGGATGCTTTGCGAATCTTCAAAGGTTTTGAAGATTTCCTTTACTGTTCATCCTTAGGACCAGTCTGAATCATGCCAGAGAACCTTGTACAACTCCTGGCGAACTCTGCAACTCAGCAACTGGGAAACTCACTAAAATGGGCGTGCAGCTTTGTTTTAGAAGGTAGCTGGGTTGGTGAGACACGGTTGCTCTTCTCAACCAATTAAAGATCGCCACGCAATTCTCTGCCACAAGACAATTTATCAACCATCATGCTGGACTTGTTGCATATCAACTAAGCTTCAAAGACATCTGTGATTCTAACAACCCATTGATGACCCATCTTGACTTAGCTAGACATTGTTTTATCAACAATTCAAGAACCACAGTAGATTTTGGTAATTCCTATCAATTGGGAATCAATTATTGTTTCCTTTGCTTGTTTTTCTTTCCGTTCAATCTATCACCCAGTTATATACAAATGATATATATATATATATATATATATATATATATATATCCTGATATATACTAGTGGACAAATAGCTATTGTAATCAGGGTCCATATTAGAAATATTGTAATACTTTCATTAATTATAGCAATTAGTATGCACCAATCCCCCTCATTGGCCTAGTTGTTGAATCTCGTGGTGCTAGCCACACTGGAGCTCTGCATTATACAACGGTGTATTTTAAACATTATTTTTTGTTTTTAAAAATATTTTTTGTTCCAATCAAAAAAAATCATTCAAAAAAACAAAATCATTTTCTTAATAACATGTTGCAATGATCAACAATAAAAACTGATAAATATATCTTCATTTTGTAGGAAGAAACCCATTCATAAAAAAGATTTGAGCAAGAGACTAACTTTACTTCATATATTAAATACGAATATAAAAGGGGACCTGACCTTTGACCATTATTTCAAAATGATCAAGTTCCTTGTCTCTTTGGGAAATCAACTGGATGTTATATTGAAAAGATTCTTTTAGTTTTGTGTATTTTTTCTCAAGATGTTCCAGTTTGGTAGATTTTTCTGTACACAACTCTTCCAATGAGTCCACTCTGAAAGACAAAAAAAAAAAAAAAAAAAAAAAAAAAACCTATATATATATATATATATATATATATATATATATATATATATATATACACATACATATTATTATGAACAAGGATGAAAATCTGACATGTATAGTTATTAAAAGCAGAGGTGAAGAGACCTAAAAACCTGATGACGAACATTTTCTCATCTTGAAAACATGTGCACTAAACAGGCAAATCATTGTCAAGTTTTTAGGTCTCTCCATCCATGATTTTAATACCACACACACACACACAAATATATATAAGATTTAACAAAAGCTTTTAAAAACACCTTTAAATTCAAATATGGCACCATGTATGGATTTAGTCTCTTTGTGGAGTCGGAATTACTTTTTCATACCTTTTATATTCTTTTATGTTTTCTCTTATGATTTCTGAAAGCTTCCAATTCATTTTAACATTACTTATCCTTTTCAATCCAAGGAAAAAAAACAGCAAAAAAAAACTATATTTTTCCTGAGAAACTCATCTAAGTTTCTGATGATTTGTTTGATATATTCATGCCATTCAATGTTTGTTTGTTTGTTCTGTTTTACGGCATATCAACCACTTTGGGGTCATTTAATGCCGAAAGGTTCGTTATGTTGTGTTAAATATTGGTTTGTTCTTCTTAAGGTTTTTCTTTTTTTTTGGGGGGGGGGTCTTTCCTTATATTTTTGAGTATATTTTAGTTTCTTTCAGAAAATTGATAATTTTTTGGGGATCAATCTTGTTTAATATTGTTTTCAGATTTTTTTCTTGGTAATACTTTGTTCGGATTTGTTCAAGGTCAATGCAGTTTGTCAGTATATGGTGTATTGTGTAGGGTTCTTGACACGTTATACAGTTTGGTGTCTCCTCCCCTTTTAGTAGATGTGAGTGGGTGATGTGAGTGTGACCTATTCGCAGTCTGGTCATTACTACCTCTTCCTTTCTTGTTAACTTTTTGGTGTTTCTCGTTCCAATATTTGGTGTTATTTGGAATAGTTTGTTTTTGGTGCATGAGCTCCAGTTTTCTTGCCATTTTCTCTTCAAAAATGTGTTTATTTTAGTCTTTAGGTCTGTATAGGGGATTTTTCCACTTATGTGGTTTTGTTGCAGAGTTTCCTTTGCTGCCTTATCTGCTTGTTCATTCATGTATATGCCGATATGGCTTGGTATCCAGCAAAAGATAATGTTTTTTTTCATGGTTATGGCATCTATTTTGTTTAGCAATTTTGTAATAAGTGGGTTTGTCATTTTTTTTTCTTTTAGAGATATGAGTATTGAAAGTGAGTCAGTAAATATGATATATTTTTGATGGTCATCATTGGTTATTATATTCAGTGCCGAATCTATGGCTGTTGCTTCTGCGCTGAAAATAGAAGATTCGTTTGGGAGCCTTTTCTTTAGTTTTATTTTTTTGTGGATGGCTGCGCATCCTACTTTATCTCCATCTTTTGATCCGTCAGTGTAAATTTGTGTATATTCTTTGTATGTATTCTGGATGATAAGTAGTTCTTCATGGAAGGTTGATGGGTGGGTTTTCGTTTTGGGATATTTATTTAATTTTAATATTATGTGTGGTTGTTTGATCATCCAGGGTGGAGTTTTTGATTTGTTATATTTATGTATTTTTGTAATGTCCATTTGGGCTTCTGTGAGAAGGTTTTTTATCCGGAGGCTGTAGGGCTTGATGATATTTTCTTTCTTGTTGAAGAGATGTGTGTATTGTGGGTGGAGGGTACATTGGTATGCAGGATTTGTTGGACACGATACCAGCTTTAGGTAATATTGTAGCGCTAACTTCTGTCGTCTTAGAATCAGTGGAGGCTCATGGGCCTCTATATAGAGGCTTTCTACTGGAGAGGTTCTAAATGCTCCCAAGGCTAATCTTAATCCTTGATGATGGATTGTATTTAGTTCTTTTATGTAGGACTTCCTTGCTGCTCCATAGATGAAGCATCCATAGTCCATTTTAGATCTGATTAGAGTTTGGTATAATTTCAATAATGTGACTTTGTCTGCACCCCAATCGGTGTGTGCTAGGACTTTGATCAATTGCATTGTCTTTTGGCATTTTGCTTTTAAATATTTTATATGCGGTATAAAGTTCAATTTTTTATCGAATATAATACCTAAATATTTATGTTGGTCGGTGAGTGGGATGTTCTTGTTATCCAGTTTCAGGTTGGGGTCGTGGTGGAATTTTCGTAATTTGCAAAAGTGGATGCATTTAGTTTTTTCCTCTGAGAATGTAAATCCATTTTCTATGGCCCATTTGTTTATTTTATTCAGACAGAGTTGTAGTTTGCGTTCGGCTGTTTGTATATATTTAGATTGGTAGTATATAAGTAGGTCGTCCACGTATAGGGCGTTTTCAATTCCTGGGTCTATGTTTTTTATGATATTGTTTATTTTAATGTTGAAGAGGGTGACAGACAGGATACTGCCTTGGGGGACCCCCATTTCTTGATCTTTTTGGACTGAATAAGTGTTGTCCATCCGTACTTGGAAGTTTCTATTTGTTAAGAAATTTCTGATAATTTCTGGCATTCTACCCCTAAGTCCTAGTTCATACAGGTCTTTTTGGATTCCGTATTTCCAAGCGGTGTCATACGCCTTTTGCATGTCAAAAAAAATTGCTATTAGATGTTCTTTTTTTGCAAATGCTTCTCTTATGCGTGTTTCCAGTTTTATTAAGTGATCGGTGGGGCTTCTATTTTTCCTGAAACCCGACTGGCTTTCTGTAATTAGATTTTTGCTTTCCAAGTACCAATTTAACCTTTCGTTAATCATTCTCTCAAAAGTTTTGCACAGACAACTAGTTAGTGCAATGGGTCGGTAGTTTGTTGGGTTTGTATGGTCTTTTTTTGGTTTGGGTATTGGGATTACTGTTGCCTGCTTCCAGTTTTTTGGAATGTTGTTAGTTATCCATATCTCATTGTAAATTTGTAATAAGTAGTCCAGTGATGGTTTTGGTAGTTTTTTGAGGAATTGATAATGGATCTCGTCGGGGCCGACTGCTGTATCGGGAGATTTGTTTATTGCCTCCTCTAGTTCTGCACTGTTGAATAATTGATTGTAGTTTTCTTCATTTTTTGATTTGAAGTTTATTTTTATTTTTTCTTCATTTTTCTTTATAGCTTGGAATTTTTTATTTTGGTTTTTTGATGATGAGTTCATTGAGAATTGTTCTGCTAATTTATTTGCGATATTTTGTTTGTCGGTAATCTTTGTGTTGTCGCATATAAGGTGTTTAATAGGGTTCTTTGTATTTTTTCCTGCTATTTTTCTGACCATCTCCCATACTTTTTTGTGTTTTGTGTTTTGATTAATTTTTGTTACATAGTCTTTCCACGAGTTCCGTTTTGATTCTTTGATAGTTTTCCGTGCTTTGGCTTTGCTGTTTTTATAGGTGTCCAAATTTTCTTTCGTTGGACTGTTTTTGAATTTCCTTAGGTTTGCACGTCTGGCTCTTATAGCTTCTTTGCATTCTTTATTGTACCAGGGTTTGTTATATTTTGTAGTAGTAGAACTTTTTGGTATGTTCTCCTCGGCTATTGTGAGTAGGGTGTTGCTGAAATATGTGATGTGTTCTAAGTCAGGATTCGCTTCAGGTATTAATCTGTATTGACATGTATTTTGGAAATTTTCCCAATTTGCCTTTTGTAAATTCCAGCGGGGTGTTTTGTCTTCTGGCTTGGGATTCTCGTTTTCTATTATGATTGGGAAGTGGTCACTTCCGCATGTATCCTTATGTGTTCTCCAGCTATAATCCATGTATATAGTTGGGTCACATAGTGTTATATCGATTGCTGATAGGGTTCCCGTTGGTGGGTGCATATATGTATTCTCTTTGTTGTTGAGTAGGCATAGATCATTTTGGTTAATTATTTTTTCTATGGTTTGGCCTCTTTTGTTGTTTTTTTTACTGCCCCACCATATATTGTGACTATTGAAGTCTCCCAACAGTAGAAAAGGTTTAGGTAGTTGTTTGATTATATTGTTTAATTCTGTTTCGTTTATTGTTTCATTTGGTGGTATATAGAGTGAGCATAGGGTTACTGTTTTGTGTAGTGTTGCAGTTATTGCAACAGCTTGCATATTTGTTTTTAAGTTCACTTTGCTGTGTGGAATGTTTTCGTTTATCAGTATTGATGATCCACCGGTGGCTTTGCATGATAATTTGTTTATGTGGTTGTATATTGAGTAGTGTTTTATGTTAATTGTGTCATTTTCTTTTAAGTGTGTTTCCTGTAGGCAAATTATTGCAGGACATAAGGATTTGATAAGTATTTGCATTTCTTCGATATTAATTTTTAATCCTCTTATGTTCCACTGTAGGATTTTGTTAGTCATGGTTTATATTTTCTTTTGGTTTTGGACTGTTGGTGTTTATGTCTACGTCCATAGTTTCGATGTTAGTTTGGGTGTTTCTTTTGGAAGTGGATGGTCTGTTTCTTGTTTCTGGTGAGAGGCTTTTTTTGGGTTTTGGTCTGGGACTTTTAGATTTACTTTGTCTTGACTGTCTTTTTTGGCTACCAGTTTCAACTAGGTCAAATTTATTTTCATTTTCAATTAATACTAATTCTGTTTTTTGTTTGTCATTTTGTTTTTGGGGGGTAGTTTTTTTGTTGTTCTGTTCTATTTCCATTTTTTCTGTTGTTGTGTGTTTATTTTTAACATCTGTTTTTGTCCTTGTTAGTGACTTGGATCTTTCACGTTTTGATAATTGAGGAGGTTTCATTTCTTTAGAGATTGATTCCTCAATATTGATGGAAGTTTTTCTGATTTCCTTTGTTTCGTTTTCTTTTATACTGGGTTGTTCGTTTCTGACTTTTATTTGGCTGTTAGAATTTATTTTCAGTTCTGATAAAAAAGATTTTAATTCTTCAAGTATGTTCTTTAGTTCTTTTGCTAGGTTTGCAATTTCTGGAGCAAGGTTTAGTTCATTGTAGTTGTACATTTTGTTTGCTTGTTGGGTTATTGTGGCATATGAGTTTTTGGTGCGATTTGTGACTTCTTTGCGGGCTTCTTGGAAGGTTATATTTTTTTGATATTTGATTGTTATTATTTCCTTCTCTTGCTTATATATTTTGCACTGTTTTGAGTGAGAGTGGTGCTCTTCTTGACAGTTTGTGCATTTGGTTTTATTTGGACAGTCTTCTTCATCGTGGTCTGGGTTTTTTTCACTGCAGTTTCCACATGTGAAGAATCTTAGACATTGGTCTTTATTATGTCCAAACTTTTGGCAGTTGTAGCATTGTAAAGGTTTTGGAATGTATTGTTCTATTTTCGTTCTTTCATAACCTATATTGATGGTCTCTGGTATTTGAGGATAATTGAATGTTAATATATAAGTGTTTGTATATATTACCTCTCCTTTTTTTTTAAATGTGATTCTTTTTACATCTGTGACCCCTTGGTTTTTTAGTTCTGTTTTGATTTCTTCTGTTGTGCAGACGGAGATTTCCTGGTTTTTTATGACTCCTTTGGAGTAGTTTAGTGTTTGGTGTGGATAAGCTTTGATGTTTGTTTCATGCAATTTTTGTAGTTGAAGTAGAGTTTTGGCCTGTTTTTTATTTTGTACTTCTACCAATATGGTACCATTCCTTAATTTTTTGACATTTTTAGGTGTTATTTTGCTTGATATTACCTTTTGGATAATGAAGGGTGACATTTTAGTTAACGGTATATTAGACGTTGCTTCTAGCACGATGAATCTTGGAAAGTTTGTATCTTCATTGTCGCTGTCAGAGTCTATTTCTGTGTGTGGTCTCTTGGATTTTTTGGCATTCATAATAATTTTTGAAAAATTCATCAGCCATGCTCCCCACCCTCCTCGGAGCCCCTTATGGGGAAGAACTATGAGGGGGTAAATCCCATTCGCCTCGGTTTTCCAGGGCTACATAGCTGGTATACTCAAACATGGGGAGGTTTCCAAGCATTCACAATATATGGTTATGCCCACCCAAGTATGGGATTTCCCTGTATTTTTATTATTCCTGATGGTTACCTTTTTCCCAGCTTGATTGACCCTTCAGCCATCGCTTATTAACTCAGTTTATTGTTTATGTTGAGTGTTAGTGTGTTTTTGTTTGGATTGTCTGAATTAGTGCTTGTCATGACCAACCGATTGATTGGATCGGGCCTATCCAACCTCCCGTCTAGCCTAGTAAGGGCCAAAGTGGTGTGTTGTAGTATCATGTTATTATTTCCTAGGCATGTTCCACTCAACCACCAGGATCCCGTTCTTAATGCATTACGGGTTGCCACCAACGGTCAACTGGTGGTCCCATTGAAGGATTTTTACCCTCTGCAGGGGGGCAGTTGGTATGTTCTATCGCCCTACCAACTAGGCAAAAAAAAAAAAAAAAAAAAAAAAAAAAGGGGTGAGGAGGTGAAGGAAAAAGAAAACGAGGGAGGGGAAGGGGAGGAGAATGTTGTTTTTGTTTTTGTTTTCGCAGAACATGACTAAGTTTTGCAAAAGGGAATAAAAAAACAAAGACATCTATGTAGGTGCGTTTCATCTCAGGAAGTCAGTAGACAGCCTGATCTGGTAGCACCAGTGCCATTCAATGAAACACGTGTAAGATGCAGTAATAAAACAATATGACTGTGAATTAAGTGAATACTTCTGTGACTTTGGAATGTTTAATAAAGTTATATGCATATAACTTCTTTACTTTTTTTTTAAAGATTTTAGACGTAGAGTAACTCTCTCACGCCATAGAAAACACCTATAATAATTAATAATCAGTCAATAAATTACATAACAAAAATACACTCATTTCATTTCAGTTACACATCCATATTTGAATTATAACGGACATATTTGGGGTTTTTTTTTTTTTTTACATAGGCATCACCACATTATCAAGGCCCAGAGGCCACTCAAGGATAAGGATTAAAGAGTGTACAGTAGAAATTGGACAATATAGTAATCATTAGTAATGAAAATTTGGTAAATTTGATAACTTATATGGAACGGCTCATCAAGAACTTATTTACATTAGACTTGAACACAACCATATTGTAGTCAGCCGGAAAGCAGGAAAACGGAAGACAATTCCACAGGCGTGCAGTTCTAAGAAAGAAGCTTTGTTCATGGAATCTACGTTTAGGTTTAGGCACAGATAAAGAGTGGGGGAAATTATTGATAGTGTTTACAGCTAGACGAGTGTTTCTTGTGAAAGTTTGGCGAGGGGGGACCATAGATTGAAGCTCAGTCGAACACTTTCCATGAAAATAACGATACATCAGAGACAAACTCGCAACATCTCTTCTGTGAGATAGAGGTTGCAAGGAGGAGAAAAGGACATCTCCTACGAGGCTACGAAGTCTATTTTGAACTCTATCAAGGCAGGACAAGTCCTTTCTAGCAGCTCCTGCCCAGATGTGGCAACAGTATTCCATCCTTGGACGTACCTGGCTCTTATATAGATAGAGAATAGCATCAGCAGTGAGATATCTACCGGATCGATAGAAAGATCCCACCATTTTTCCAGCGGCCTTGGCAACAGATTTGATGTACGTGTTCCATTTAAGATCAGGAGTAATGGTCAAGCCCAGAAGCTTGTCAAAACTTGAGGCCTCCTGAAGACGAGAGCCATTCATTTCAATTGATGCCAAATGTGGATTAGAAAGTTGATGATGTAAAGAGAGAAGCTTGGTTTTAGATGCATTAAAAGTAACCAGCCACTCCTTTCCCCATTGTACTACGTGCTCAAGATCAGAGGAGAGAGAATTGGAGAGAACTTGGTCGTTTACTGTCTTAGATATGGTACCATAAATGGTAGTGTCGTCAGCATAAATGTCTACAAATGATGTAAGGATGTGATTTGGAAGATCATTAATGTAGATCAGGAAAAGAGTTGGGCCCAGGATGGATCCCTGAGGGACACCAGCATTAATACTGTGAGCTTTTGATTTTTGCCCCTCAACTACTACTCTTATGAACCTATCAGAAAGAAATGATTTAATAATTGAGAAGACTTTTCCAGCTATACCATAGCTAGCGATCTTATGAAGTAAACCTTTATGCCATACCCTATCAAAGGCTTTAGATATGTCAAGAGCAATTGCCCTAGAAAGATTGCCACCGTCGAGAGATTTGCTAATCCTATGCGATATAACTGTAAGCACATCTGCTGTAGATCTAGCAGAACGGAAACCATATTGAGTGTCACTAAGAAGGTTATTTTTGTTGAGATGGTTGATTACTTCTGTATTTAACACAGATTCTAGCAACTTACTCATGACGCACAGGAGACTTATTGGCCTGTACTGAGAGGGGGATGAGCGATCACCTGAATTCTTAAATACAGGGCATACTGATGAGATTTTCCAGGGAGATGGGAAACTATTCTCCTTAAGACAACGTTTAAACAGTTTTGTAAGTATGGGCGACGTTTAAACAGTTTTGTAAGTATGGGCGCTAGTTCAGGTTGAAGTTTTTTTGAGTACTATAATTGGAATACCGTCAGGGCCAGTTGCTTTACTGGAATCAAGGTTTTTGATTAGCTTGGCAACATCACGTACAGGTATACATATATCACATAGCGTGTTTTCTGATACAGGAGGAAATATTGGGGGTTGTCGGCCTTGGTCGCAAAGGGTAGAATTAGCTGCAAAGTTCTTGACAAAGAGTTTGGCTTTGTCTGATGCTGACGAGATTACCTCAGGTCCATTGATAATAGTTGGGATGGAGCACACGCTTCTGTTCAGGATTCTGTTTGATATTTGCCAAAACTGGTGGGAACCAAGCCGCTGCTCAGCTACTTTGGACTTAACAGATTGAGCATACAACTCTCTTGCGTTCCTTATTACTTTCTTACAATGGTTGCTGGCAGTCCTGAAAACGGCTTTAGTTTCCATACATCTATTACGTTTGAAGCAGTGAAAAAAATGATTTCTGTGCGCAATGGCAGCAGCACATTCTGGAGAGAACCATGGCTGGCTGTTAGGTTTTTGCTGAAACTTTTTAGAGGGTATGAAATGGTCAATACCTACAATTAACCATTCAGTCAGGTCTAATACTATAGAGGACACATCCTTTTTAAACATGGAATGCAGAGGTAGATCAGATATAAATGTACGGAAGCTATCCCAGTCAGCCTTAGTGTATCGATATACTGTACGATGAAGAGGTACGTCTGGGGACTTATTACATTTCATTTTTATCTTAATTGATACAACAGAGTGGTCGGAAGATCCAAGAGGCGACAGAACAGAAACTGAACATAGTTCAGGGCAAGTTGTGAGAAAAAGGTCTAGTAGGCTCGCATACTGGCCGTCATTGTTTCAAAAAGAAAATGAATTGCATATCTTTTTAAATATATTAACGGCTATATATATTATATAAAAAATAATAATCTTACTCGTTTCACAATGCTATGCCCCACTCCTTTTTGAATTTCCAAGCACTTTTTTGTTTCTGAAACGGAACACGATCATACATTTTGTTAAATTAAAAAATATATTTTCAAATATTTGTACATTGCTATATTCAACCACTTGATGAATCAACATTCCTGTCCCTTGTCCTAATTTAGATTTTAGTTGACAACACATATATACTTGAACAGACTAATAATAAACAAAAACTTGAAATATTAATGGCTAATAAAAACTAAAAAAACCATTAACAAAATAAACTTTACCAATAGTAGTAACATCCTGAAATGTTTGTAAAGTTATTAAAATAATTAACCAATGAGAAAAAAATATGTATATATATATATAAATAAATTGTCCAAAACTAGTTAGATTAATCTATCCCTGATGATGAATCCAGAAAGATTGGAAAAGACTTGGACTTAGGATAAATATGGTGATTTCATCAGCCAGTTTCTGCTAGAAGTGAAGACGGTTATTTGGAAGTTGGAAAGGATCAGAAATAGAATTATTAGACAAAAACGTCTATTTATTTAATGAAATATGCCTAAGAGAAAAAATGCTGCCTATATATATATATATATATATATATATATATATATATATATATATGTATGTGTGTGTGTGTGTATATAACTACTTAATTTACTTACATAAAATTAATATACGAAAGTATAGATTTATGCATAAACTTTAACTATTTACTTCAAAAGTGCTCAATATGTAGGTAGAGCTAATTAGTAATTTATAAAATATATATGGCTACACTGAATATTCCGCGTTTCATCCACTCTAGGACTATTCAGGCTTATGCGCGAATTTGTGGTTGTTTATCGTTTTTATATGCTCTTCTTCTATTGAGATTTTAGTTAGCCAATCAGCTTTCTAGTATCCACCGCGCCCTTCCTATCAGCCACTGGGCATGCATTTATCAGACAAAAGATCTGTTTTAAAACTAGGTTAGTGTTTTTTCTGGGTTTTTTTTATTGTTAGTTTATATATAAATATATATATGTGTACATACATATATGTGATCGTTTATGTATATTCATGTTTATTTAATTTATTTATTTGTTTATTTTCTATTGCTTTTGTTAGTTTTAAAACTATTTTGTATCACTATCCTAGATTAAATTTTATCTTGTGAACACAGTTATTTGCTATTTCTCTTCTACAGTTTAATAGATGCTGGGGTTCTTTAAAGTACAGGATAGCAAATTTTTCATGAAGGCATAATCTACATGGGTCGTCTAGGTCCCTACACGTGGTAGCTTGTCTTATTATTTTCCATTCGACTACCGGCGAATGTCCGCTTTCTTTGAGTTCCCAGTATTTATTCGCTAGTGTTGTTTTTTATATATGTGTGTGTGTGTGTGTGTGTGTGTGTGTGTGTGTCTGTGGAAATGTGGAAATATGTTTCTTCAATTGTATTTCACTTTTTATTTCTACCTATTCTTAATTTATGAAGCTCGATGTAATTACAGAGCATATAATAAATAAATGACAAAAGTCTATATTTCAAATTTCAAGATGTTGATCATCAAATCATTTATTCCTTTAAGTTGACATGCACAATTCTATCAATTCTATGTATACATACTCATATATATATATATATATATATATATATATATATACACACAAACACACACACATATGTGCATACACATATACATATGCATACACATATATATATATGCATACACACATATATATGCATACGCATATATATATATGCGTATGCATATATATATATGCATACACACATATATATGCATACACATATATGTATGCATATATATATGCATACACACATATATATGCATACACATATATGTATACATACACATATATACACATATATACACACCTATGCATGTACATACACACATATAGGGTGGAATGATAAAACTGTCGACCTAGAAAACATGTCATGATTCCATTTCCTTTAGTTAATAACAACAAGACCATTACCAGCACCTGCTGGATTTCCATGAATAACAGAGACATGCCAAGGGTGATGAAAACAAAGTTTCTTGCCATGGTTATGGTCTTTTCTGTGGTTTCAAGTAAGACCCACCTAACATCTTCAAAGTCAGCTTGAAAGTCAACATCAAAGTGTACCTGGACATGCTGAAGAGTGTGGTAATCCCTTGGTGAAATCAGGTACCGCTGGCCGACCCACAAGTCCAAAGAGACCCAGGCTATGACTTTGTACCCTTCTCTTATTGGCTCCACTCCTCTCCCAACCCGAACCCGCTGGACTACTTCGTTTGGTCATATGTCAAGAACATCACCAACATGACCTCCTACAACATCAAAGCCAGCCTGATCGCCAAGCTCCTGCCAGCGCTTGTGGAAAAGGCATGCTCCCATATCGAGGCAGTGATTGAGGCTGAAGGCAGCTACATTGAATAGATGTCAGCTCTACTACATAATCAAGTTACCTGAATGGATTTTTTCAATAAAAGTTTTAAAATAGAAATGTACTGTTGCTTTTTTTAGGGTGACACTTTTATCGTTCCACCATGTACACACATATATATTCACACACACACACACACAATCTGCTTATTATACAAACATTATTGATTACATATGGGCATACATGTTTCAGTGGAGTCCCAATTCAGGGGAAACATTTGACACCTGTTTCAATATGAATTCTTTATTGATGAAGTGTTGTCCCTGAGTTGGAACCCCACTGAAACATGTATGCACATATTTAACCAATAATGTTTGTATAATAAACAGACTATATACCAGCTCTGTCCTGCATTGAACACCTTTTCATAATCATTGGAATTACATCTAAGAAACCAATCGATACAACCGATACATATACACATACAGGGTGACCCCAAAAAACGGACCCCAACTCTAATTAGGCCCCATTTCTTAGTATTTTGTCTGAATGTAATGAAACTTGGGTCATAACTAGTTTATTATATTCAAAACATCACATCAAAACACTGGGGTCTTTGGCCTTTTTTTCTCCGTTCTACAGCATATGTTCTAGATGGCCTCCATTTAGCTTTTGTTTTTTTTGGTTCACCCTGTATATATACACATATACACACATGTATATATGAATGTTAAATTTTGTGAATATTTACACATTCACATAACAAAGACAATATATATAAACAAAAGAGACACTATTGTTTGAAAATCACAATTGCAACATATTTAACTAAAATCTCATTACATTTTGTTCAATATAATAAATAGTTTTACAAAGTTTTAGGAAGTGTAAAATCTATTTTATTTTTTGGTTTAAAAAAATTTCGTTCTTTTCTTTAAAAAAATCACTTAATTTTTAGAATATAAATTTATGTTTTATAAAATTTTTATGATGGAAAATTCATTTAATAATTTAGCGTAAGTCTGTTGTTGGTCATTTTCTTTTAAACTTAAAAAATGACATTGTAATGACATTGTAATGACATTGTAATGAGGCAAGGATTAAAGATTGGGGACTACTCTCTAGTATTCTGATGAAAAAATTCAGTAATTAAAATTTAAGAATGTGCTTTCATTGTCATAGTTTGTGTTTAACTGTACCAACATGCAGAAATTTAAATGTACTGTGAACAAACATCTCCTTTAAGTATAGCCGTTATGTATAAGTGGTAATTATGCCTCATTTGGAGTGAATAAAATTAAAAAGCAAATTTTTTTTAAATGAGCAAGTTGAATGTTAGAATTAAATTGTAGTTAATTTTTGTCTCATGAAAAATGTTTTTGGAAAAGTCTAAACGTTCTCACCTCATCCGAAATGCTTTGTACCATTCTTGTTCTTTCTCGGCCACAAATTGTTTCAAGTTTTCCTTGGAAGCTGATGTCTTTCGCATGTTCATACAAAGTTAAGAACTGAAAAAAAAAGTAAACCTTGATTAAAACTTTAAACTACACAAATGTGCTTTCATCTATGCATAACCTAAATAGAATAGCTACATACCAAATTTAGAGACAGGTATGTAAAAATAAGTTTAAAATACAGAAGTTTACACATTAGATTAAGTTAAACAGAAAAGTAGAAATTTCTCTTAGAAATTAATCAAATTTAGAATTAAGGCTACATGTCAGAATATTGCATCATAGACAGGAATTCACTGATGATATATAGTGGATAAGCTGATTAAATCTTTCTCTTTTTTCTGGAATACAAGAAAGAGTTAGAGCAGTCAAATTTAGGACAACATTCCATTGTGGAAGATGGGTTGGGCGTATTTTATTTATATACTGTATACTGAAGAAAAAAAACATGAGTATTGTTAAACTCCATAAGAAATTGTGTTGTTTTAAATAACTTTTACAATTGCTTTTAAGAAGAAAGAAATGACTGATATAAGAAGAGAGAAAGAGAAGACCTCATTATCCACTGAGCAACACCAGCTGCATGCCACAAAAGATATTTTTTAAGATCTGCAATCAAAGAAAAGTTTCATTTGCAATAATAAAAAACGTGATAATTTGACAAAAAAATTTATCGTGACTATTTTTGCATGTTTATTCATTTTTCTTAAATATGTTGTTCACTGGCTGAAAAGAGACCACTTTATTGGTTTGATAGCAACTAAATAATGAGCAGAGGACAGGCTAATCATTAACAGGTTTATTCAACAACTTTTTATGGAAGGTGAAAAGGTTCTTATTTTGTTAAATAGTATTGATGCTGACAAACATTTCACATTTCAAAACGGATATTACCATTAACAGTAAATGTGGCATGAGTTTAATACTAATTCAAAAATGAGCAGAATTGAATTGCAATGGATGAAGTGTAATCTTTAATTTATTCAACAATTTACAGAGCAAGATGGTAAGGTAGAGGCCATTGGATGCATGATGTAAGGCGCATTTGTTTACTTTCTAAAATAATTTTGCTGACGGATGACTATGATCTGCACTATCATTAAAAAGATGATAAAGAAGATGCAATGAATTACACACCAGTGAGCCTCGCCTTCATCATTTCAAAATCGATGGAAGTTTTACTCAAGTGAGCAATCATAGCTCATCTCACATCTACTGCTACCATTTTTTCATCTCAACATGGTTTCATTCCAAAACTTTCATGTCTCACAAATTTACTTGTTACACAAGAATGGGTGATGAGATACTTCTGACATTGTCTTTTAAGACTTTATCAAAGCTCAACATCTATGGTCTTCATGAATCAGTTATAAACTGGATAAGATCCTTTCTTAGTGATCGGACATACAAGGTTCAGATACCTGGCAGTTTTTCATCTGAAATGGATGCTTGCGATATTGTTCTTCAAGGTTCCATGATTGGCCGTATTCTCTTCCAACTCTATATCAATGACATGCCAAGAATGATTGGTGGAAACATGCTCCTATTTGCAGACGATGTCAAATTAGTAACTTGTAGAAGCAAAATTAATAATCTCAAGCCTAAACATGCCTGGAAATTGTCTATTCAATGGGATTTAGGCCTTAATGTAGATAAATGCCGTCATATTACAATAGGTTCTCTTTCCAATTTGGCTCTTACTTTCAGTGATGACACTGTTCTGTTCAAGGAGGTGAATGAAACAAAAGATCTTGGCCTTCTGGTTGACTCGTCCTTCAAGTCATCTAAACATTCAAGCTGCTAACAAAGCACTCTTTTCACTCTTTACCACTCTTTCTCTACATGGCATAGAAGCACAATTGTTTTATTTCTCATATGAAGCCCTTTCTGCAAACTCACCTCTGAAATAGTTCTCCCTTTTTATGTCTCCCTTGTCAGACCACTGTTAAAATATGGTATCCAGGCCTCGTCCCCATATCTAATACATCTGGAAAGAGATCAAAGACTGCCTACTTGAATGATGCAGGGTCTATCGAATAACTGTCTCAAAAAGCTTAACTTTTCTCCTTTGAGTGTCAGCAATTACGCTGTCATCTGATTTTGGCCTACAATCTCCTCAATGGTGATATTAACTACTACACCAGAAAGAGGACTACGCGGACACTACAAAAAATCATTACATTTTAATTGAATTGAAGGAGGGTTGCATTCTCAATCAGAATGCTTGGAATAAACTTCCAAGTAAAGTAATAAATGCACTAACAATGGCAACAATTTAAGGTGAATTTAGACTTAAATGCTCGACTACTGTGTCCTCTTCCCTATATATTTTTACACTCTTTACCACTCTTTCTCTACATGGCATTGAAGCACAATTGTTTTATTTTTGCCAAATAAATTGAATTGAATTGAACTGAATTAAAACTGTCATGGTAGATCTCCTTTTTTCCAAGGGCGATAAATCTCCTTTCTTTTATCCATAAAAAAACATATCAAACCAGGATCAATAAAATATAGTAATGCTTAGCTTGTTTACAAAAGCATTAGTACTTTCAGTTTATGCTACAGGCATTTCATTATAAACCATTCAGGAAATTTTGTGATTGCTGAAATCCATACAGAAACTAAGCGAGATTTTGGTGCGATCTCAAAGAATAGATTAAGTGACCTAGTAGAAAGTCACAATGTATGCAACGGTACCTGGAAAAATATGATTAATTCTTCAGTTCTTATGGTGAATATTTTTATTTTTCTAAGCAGATAAATTATATCCTCCATTGTCAGACAATCAGCTTCACATAATCCAGAAACCAGTAGAAATTATGATGACGATGAACCCTAACCTGTACCTGCATTTCCATTCAATGAACCTAAACCTGGACCTGCCTTTCCATTCAATAGGCCCAGCATAGAGCTGCCTTTCCATCCAATAAGCCCCAGCTCAGAACAGTCTTTCCATCAGATGAGCCCCAGCCCGGAACTGTCTTTCTATCCAATGATTCATTTCCATCCAATGAACCCCAGTCTAGACCTGCATTTCCCTAAAGAAGTATCCTAAAGAACTCTAGCTTGTAACTTGCAATAGCATTTTGTGAATCTCTAATAAAAAAAACTTCTTGATTATAAGAGTTTTTCCTGATTTTTTTTGGTTGTTTTTCCTCCAAATTATAAAAATATAAAATTATTAAATTTAAAAAAAATCTTTTGAAGATTTCAGATTGAAAAAAAAATGAAGAAAAAATAGTTTCCATATTTTAAAATTTTAACATTATATATATTACATGTTTTCATGCTTATCTTAGCAGAAAAAACTTCCTGCCACCCAAAAAATATTAAACAAATATATAACTAATTAGTTAAAAAGAAAATTGTCTTTTTTTAAATCATTAACAAATAATAAAATTAAACTGCTTTTTGTAATTGGAAATTTACTGGTTTTTCTTTTTACAAATAATCAAGTCAACTTTATTTCATTGAAATTTTTTTACAAATAATCAATTTTTTTTTGTTTATTATAAAAGTTCTTGTCTTGAAAATATTTGTAAATAGCCTAATAGTATTTTTGGCAATTTATAAAGATTGCGATCATCGAAGAATATGAGAAAGCATTTGAAATAGTTTTATGTTGTTTTCATTTAATATTAATAATTTTTTATTATCTCTATATCATTTATTGAATTATATTATTATAGAAACGATTTTTTCCCTATAACTTTATAGGATAATAAATAAACATATTCAATGCATTTTTATGCTCGCCACTTGCAGTTACTACTAAAACATATTCCTGGCACACAATACATACATACATCTGTCCTTGTTTAATAATAATAATAATTGTTTAATAATTCTTACTTTTTTCCTAGAGAGCGTACAATCTCAAATACGTAATTCCACTGCAAGAGTAGCAAGAGCTTCTACTCTAATCCAATTCAGTCCTTATCCGTAACCCCAAATAGCTGCTTACTTTTATTAATAGGTTAACTTTCTCGCATGTAACCAGTTTATAATTTGATTTTTACATATTAATATTTACTGCATAATACATTATTGTTACAGATCATTTAGATTAGTGATGCAGTGTAATCGGCAACATCAATCCTATGCAGCGGACCATGACTCCTGGTGGGTCAAAGTCCAGAAATGGGTCCAACTGAGCGAGGAGAGAAGAGATGAACAGTGGGAGGAGAAGAGAGGCAGGCACAAAAGGACGGCAGCAGCAGCACCGGCAGAGCCTGACGGAGGGTATGCAACAGAATCTGCCGCTCACGCATCAGTCTGCTCAGTCACAGCAACAGTTGCCACCACCCATAACAACCTTCAGGCGCGATTCTCCATCGTCTATCTAGACGGAAGGATGCCAACAGCAACAAATCATTTAACAACATTTGGTTTCATGGTATAACAGTTTAGACCGAAGCTACCAGTTCACAATAGATACTGCGTACACTTACTTTGAACAGAGATTGATAGGAGAGTGTAAAAAAACATGGCTAACTTTGCATACAAAATCCATGCAAACAAACTGTGTTTTTACATATCGTCCTATTATTTGGCTTCATTTACTTCAATTTCGAAATACAATTAGACAAACGTATAAAAATCATTGCCCATACATGTACACTGGACCTCATAGCAGTTCTAACATTTATATATAGACCTGTTACAGATTTGGCTTGTACAATTCTAAACAAAACCCAACTATTAAACAGTGACTAGTACAGTAGCCCAAATGAATCAAAATAGTATCTCCCACATCTCTTTGCATCCTTAAGAACATACAATGATTTTAGATGACTACAGACAGCCTTACAAATTCGCCACTTTGTTTTCACTTATACTTGATGGACAGAATCTTTAATAACACTGAACAATTTATAAAAAACAACAAAAAATCTGGAATACAATTTTATTGCAACGAAACTAAAATAGGAATCATCCTAAATAACTGAAATGAATTTGTTTTCTGTTTTTCTCCAAATGTTTTTTTAGACATGTTAATTGGGGTACAGGAGGCTCTGGAAGAGGTAGCACCTTTGTAGCTCAGCGACTGCACCGTTCGGGAGTGGATGAGTGTCACTGGTCCACAACCATCTCCTAATCTCTCATATATGGCTCCACATTGCCATACCAGGTTCCTTGCTTCAGCAGGCAAGCAAAACCATGTAGGAAGCGCCACTGCCTTGTGGTTAGCTGTTGCCTCAGCAAAGACCAGGGGAAACAACCCCTATAGAAAATTTTGGGGTGTAGCTCTGCAGGCAGGTCAGTGTGATACTTCACACTGTCTCTGGCGGCTACTGTGGTTGAACTGTTCCCACCATTCTTCTGGAGTATACTGGCGAGATCAGAGAGGGGGATATTGATGCTTGGGCAACTCAACTTCTCCATACGAATGCCCAGGCTTGTGCCCTGGAGAGACAACTTCAGCTACACAACCAATCAGAGGAATGGTAGTTATAAGCCCAAAGCTAGATTGATGTACAGCTAGGTGCCAGGGGCCATTCCTGATGGTGTGAGAGGTTATTCAACTCTATCAGACAGCTATGGCCCTCCTTAAGCTGAGCAGCAAGTAAGGTCCTGTCCCGCCACTGGCCACCTGCCTCAGTGGGTGTATGGATCTCTTCTAAAAAGTGGACAGATACTAATGCACCAAACAATCAAACTGAACTCAAAAAGAAATCAGCACTGAAGCTTGTCCACACAATGCTGACCAGCTTAACAAATGATCTCCACTCCATCTCTGACATGCAGAAAACCACTGTCATCAATAAAGAACAACTATGCCTACAGATAGATATTGCTGCCCTGAAAGAAATCTGTATCGCAGCCTCAGAGAGCCAGACTACACTTTTTTTGGCAAGGGAAGAAAGAAGATGAAACAAGAGAGCATGGTGTTGGCTTCACGGTAAAAATCTCTCTCCTCGACAAGGTCCAGTAAGGTCAAACTGCAATTGCCCGCATAATGTCACTATATGTCAACACCACAGACGGACCTATCACTCTAATATGTGTCTATGCTCCAACTATGTCAGCAACCAATGACACGAAGGGTGCATTCTACAGCGAACTTGATGCTTAGATTCAAAATTTCAAGAATCATTAAATCCTGATTGAGTGATTTCAATGCTCGAGTTGGGAATGACAACATAGCTTGGCCCACCTGTCTAGGACACTTCAGAGTAAGAAAGTGGAATGAAAATGAACAAACATTACAAGAACTCTGCTCAATGCACGACCTCTGTGTAACCAACACTTTTTTCTCTACAAAACCCTCCCTGATTTCGTCCGCCACCTCAATAGAGGTGGCACATAATAATGGTACTGGCTCAGCTTCCTTCTTCATGGTCTCATACCATCTCTGTGGCACCCGAGTGAGCCTATCAGTAAGGTTGCAATTCAAAGTGACCAGTACTGCATCCACAGACAGGTTGTACCCTGTTACTAGCTTTCTTATGGTCTCCAACCTCCATATGATCAGCATCTCAGTGACTGCCTTAGTGTGAACCCTGGTCTTGCCTGTCAGTGTGTTTGATATCTAGTAGTATACGCATAGAAAATCAGTGTGTATGCATGGTGCCAGATTGATGCCTTTTATCACCGCATTGAGCTCTGCCAGGTTGATAAGAGCAGCATCATTTGCCAGTCACAACCAACAGACATCCTCAATCGCGGCCCCATTCTTCTCCAACAGCACACCAATCGCCAGAGAGGTAGTATCTACTCACACTTTCAGTTTGTCTCCCTGCATGCACCAGCCTCCTTTGGTGAGATAATCCTGCTTTACCTTTCCAATGGTCTCCTTCACCATGCAAACCAACAGATCATCTGCTGTTTCATCATCCCAGCCTTTGGTGACTGCGTTTGCCCCCCCCCCTATGATGCTTGTTGCCGCACGAGTCCATCCACACACTGGTAGGTGCCCCACAAGTTTTCCACACAGGAAGACTACTGCTCACCTCATGAAGACATCGGGCACTTCAGGAACTACAGTTACATGCCTCCATTTCAAAGTCCCTTGCTCCTGTCAAACGTTCAGGCCCAAGATACAGGCGTCATCCTCAAAACGTTCTGGGTCCTTGCAAATCAAACCAAACTCAGCCAGTTTGGACCTTACACGTGATGATGACATGTCTTCATTTACATAAATGTCATCAAAGTATGCCAATGTCCTCTCTTTTATTGTTTCTTCCTGTGACAACACAGCGTTGACAATGATCTTTCATTATTTGGGGTGCCACATTCAGCCCGAAGCCTAGTCTGATAAGGTAGTACCTCCTGCCAACAAGCACCACCATCTGAAATGGCCACATCATTTCACTCATCCGGACCTGCAGGTTATCTTTTCTTAGATCCAGCAGGGACACATTGGAACCCTGCTGGCATCATTCTCGTAGCTTGCTGGCACAAACGTCAGCATCAGCTGTGAACACATTAACATGCGCGTTTAGTTCACTGTAGTCCATCACTGGCCTCACCTTTGCTTTGTTGTGTTGAGCAACTGCCATCAGTGGGATGAGGCCTTTGGGAGGTCTAAGCTTCTCATAGGGGTAGAGAATTAACTAGCCATCCTTAATCCAATCGCAGAGTTCCTCTTTGTATGCAGGCTTCATTTGGTCGGGAACATGGTACTCTGTTACTTCATTATGCAGTTTGGCTGGTTCTTGGTTTTCCAACTACTTCCATGAGGTTGTCCAAGCTTTCTGCTGCTGGTCAAATTTGACAATAAAGTCTGGCTGGTCGATCTGCGTTATGTGAGCACCACCTAGGGCTCTGATGGCATCATAGCATTTTTACATTTTTGCAAGTCAAAGCTCAGCAGTTTTTCAAGCACTACCAGCGCCTCAATGTTAGCCGATATTCCAGTTCTTGTACGAATGTCTACAGTGCCCACTCCGTAACATGTCCGCGTCTCTCCACTGAGAGTGGTCACCCTGACATTCTTCCTTTTCTAAGTACGGCGGAGCTCTGCGTTTACTATGGTGCGAGAGGACCCGAAATCAAGGAGTGCTGAGCACAATGTCTCATTTATATAGACCTGAATGATCGGAAGCGCCTTGTCTAATTTCTGCTTGGGGAAGAGGTCAACGCTGGCACCTTATCCCCAACCCCGTTTCCCGCACAATCATCACTTGGTGTGGACTGTGCAGTAGTGACTACCGGTTCTCTCATCTTATAGGTATTCTTCATCACAGTCCTGGCTCGGTCTACCAGGTCATTAAGGGATAATGAAGCTTTGCTTGAGCTAGCTCACAGGAGTTGCTTTGCTCCGGTTGGGAGTGCTGCCAGAAATTTGCATGCCAAGGCCTGCTCAGGTAGCCCACCAAAAAACACCATCATTTTCGTAAGCTCGGCCAGATAAACGTTAACAGTTTTGCCTGGATGTAAGGTTTTTGCCTCAAATTGCTTTCAAGCAGTGGCGGGGTCCATAGCAAACGCCTTGTATAATGCCGCCTTGATCCTTTCATAATCCTGTTTTTCCTCAGGACTAAGCTGTTGATATACTATGAAAGCTCCACCGGACAGACGTAGAGGAACCACGTGTTCAATACTCTTTACGCTAGACAACAGGCAATGTAGTTCCACCTTCTCCACCCAGTCAAGTACCGGGGTCGAGCCATCGAATTCTGGTATTAATTTAAAGTCAGACTTCTCCCTCATTATGCCGAAATAGCTTGCAGTTAAATGGGCTGGTAAACAGCAAAAAATAAATAAATGAATAAAATAAACAAAAAGTTCACAAATAGAATTCATCACTGTATTTCCTTCTCGCAACTTTCTCTCTCAACTTCCAGCATGCGTCTCTCCCTCACCTCTGTCAACAGGCATATTATTAAAAAACTGACTGCATATGTGTGCCGTGGGCGGTATGATCTCGTGTGATTCCATGAGACTACACCTTATAAAGCCACAGCCACTATCTTTAATCTCTCTCTCAGATCCCACCTGAAGGTAAGTCATATAGCCACACGTGGCTATATGACATACGTGGGCGCTTTCTTCTTTGATTATTACATTTAACTCTACAAAACATAATAGCCAAAAATGTAGATTTTTTAAATTTTTTGGGCGGGGGAACTATACTAGGTAAGATAGTCCAAATTTACCCTTTTTGTTATTGTCAATTTTTAACAGTATCTTGTGTTTAGTAAATTGTTAGATGAAAGTACAGAATAGTACATCATGCTCCCAACTTCCCCATGTTAAGAATGAGTTTTTAAATAATTTCATTATTTTAACATGGTCCGTATTCTGCATAAGTATCTTTTGTTTGTCCAAATTAATTTACATTTAACTGTTTCTATTTACTTGCCTCCCCACACAAGCAAATTTAGACACAAGGTCAATTCTTAATGGGGGAAACATCCATCTCCTCCAAATGGGGAGAACTCTGGGTTGGAACAAAATAAAAAACATTAAATTTAGAAGGATTTTTATTCTTCCAAAATGTTGAGCTTTAAACATCGAACTTTGAGAACAAGCTTTGTTTTTTGATTATTAGACTTTACTTCCATTATTCATATTTTACACTTTTGCTGCATCCATTAATAAGTAGTGCCTAGAAGCAGTTTTGTAAAATACACACAAAATGATGATGTCACCGATTCTATGGCAAACACTGGAAGTTGCTACTGATCACTTAATACAAAAAAATTATTATTCATTATTTTATGAAACTCAAATAAGAATTAGTACAAAAATAAGGTTTATAAATTATATTTTTTGGTTTACATGTACATGTAAACACAAGTAAATTTTAAGCATATATTCATTAGCATATTTTTTTATAAATTCTCCCAGGCAACGCTGGGAAATAGGGTTTGCTAGTTAATGAATATTAAATGAGGAATGATTTCGAATTACAATTTGTGTTTAATTGTTAGATAAACACGACATCAGGCCAAATTCGATGTCCCTTTTGTTTAGCTTGAGCTTCTTCGCATAACGTGAACAAATTTCAAAATGCTCTTTCCAATTTTAGATCCATAATATTCACTGTATTTTAATGGAAATGATTTCTTGTTTAGTGCTATACAGCAAAAATAACAAAATAAAACTATTTTTAAACCTCTCGCATCCTTCAACCTGACTTTAACCCTGAGAGAGAAAAACAATCAAGGAGTTTGTTTTACTATACACATAGATACGAAAAAGCTGTCAAAAAATAAGAATATAACAAAACCCACTCTATATATGTCAGCCTATGTCACGGTAACATATATTGAGTGGGTTTCTAACAGTATTTTGTATAGTTTTTAGTTTGAACTCATTTTCCCAAACTTAATGTATTCAACAGCTAGCATGCTGCCATTTGTCTTGTTCACATATAAACACTGTATGTTTTTCGAACTGAATAAACATTTTACATTAAATAAAAAGACTAAAAACTTATCCATTTATGTAGAAAAGTAACTATCTTGCTTTTAATAACATTTATTTGTTTTTTGACAACTTTTTCGTATCTATGATGATAGTAAAACAAACCCAAAATAGCTTATACAACTTTTTTTTTTTTTTTATTATGATCGCTTGTTGCAAGTGAGGCAGTTTATTGATGCCGGCGCATGATTATTTATCCGTAATCACCTAAAAAAGAATGACATTTTTCCTTTCTGGGTTTTAAACCTGCACTGAATGCCTACGCTACAATAATATCCAACATTTAAAATGTTATCACTCTTTTTTTTGTTTGTTTTTATTGGTGTAATGATTTAAATAGATATATTGAAGATGTTAGCTCCCAATTCCTGCTTTCCGGCTGACTACAATATGGTTGTGTTCAAGTCTAACGTAAATAAGTTCTTGATGAGCCGTTCTATATAAGTTATCTAATTTACCAAATTTTCATTACTAATGATTACTATATTGTCCAATTTCTACTGTACACTCTTTAACCCTTATCCTTGAGTGGCCTCTTGGCCTTGATAAGTGGTGATGCCTATGTAAAAAAAAAAAAAAAAAGGCGGCTATTGATTTACGATTAATTTTGTTTGTTTTTCGTAGCGGTTACAAGTCAGTTATACGTTGTGAATTGTTAATTTGTAGTATATTTCAATGTTGTGTATTCATTTTTTTGTGGACTTATCTCCATAGTTGTTGCTTCACCACGTTTCGACCAACTCATCCTCTGGCCTTTTTCAGGTGGTTAACTGGCACGGGATAGGAATGCTGAGTCTTGTAACTGTATCCCAGTAATTACTGCCTTCCATAGTTGTTGTTGTTTCACTACGTTTTGGCAAACTAATCCTCTGGTCTGTTTTGGGTGGGATTGAAACCACTATCTTCAGACAATGCTCACCTAGAGACTCAACACGTCTATCCACTGTGCTACCGGGTCTGTGACGCAGTGTCAGAGGATTATTTGGTCAAAACGTGGTGAAACAGTTTCATAATTTGCTATGTTTACATTTGACTGTTATTCTCATCTTCATAGTTGTTGATAACATGAGAATAACAGTCCGCAAAAAAAATGAATACAAAATTATGAAGCCTCATCTCAAAGAATTCCAAAAAGTAAAATAAAAAAATAATATATATTTTCAACTTTATTTTTAATAAAACACTGTTCGATTTTATTTGTTTTTATTTTAATTACAAATCCATATAATCAAACCCACCCTCAGACACACGCCATCTTTAAAACTTGTAAAAAAATTCCAAAATGAATGTTATTTAATTTTTTTAAAGAAACAAAAACAAAATACCCTCTCTTAGCCCAACCACTAATTATAAGTCCGAAAGAACAAAGAGTAGTTTATATAAACTAGCATCTGTTTGAAGGGAGGTCTTTGCCATTCGAACTTAATGTTTGTGTTATTTATTTTAAAACGCTAGTCCTTAATGATAATTAGGGATATTTGCAAAATAAAAGTTAAAAAGGAAAAAGAAATCCGCAAAAATAAGAAAAAAATTAAACATTCTTCTTGAAATCTAGAAACTCGAGCATTTTAATTGAGAAATGAGTGTTTGTGCAGAATAGTGGATTTTGAAACAAACGCATTTCAGGTGCAAAGATTATGTATCTACGTGTCATGTCGGAATTAATATAAATTCCAAAAATTATTACAAATGGTCCAATAAAAGATGTGCTAGATCTATTTTTTGGAAAAAAAATGGGGTAATTGTACAGTTTAATCAAGACATTAAAAAATGAAAATATCGAGAAAAAGTTATATTGTACGTATCCGTTTAGAGTTCAGAAGATTTCCGAAAAAAAAATTCATTTAATTTCATCAAGTAGTTTTGTTTTTTTTGTTTTGTTTTTTTACAGCGGATAAACACGTTCTTATGAGAGCGAGTTTGAATTTGTTGCCTACGCCACGGGGACATAACCTCAGTTAAAGCGCCGACACTCCCTCCCCATCTTTATTACTAGCTTTTCTTCCTAAAAATCGAACCTTTTGCTCGGTATCATAACAAATTGTTTTTTCGCTGTAAAAGAAAACTACTTGATGAATTGCGTGAATTTTTTCGGAAAACTTCGTTCCATAAGGATACGTGCAATATAAAGTTATTTCGGTATTTTCATTTTTTTAATGTCTTCATTAAACTGTACAAGTACCAAAAATCGTAAAGATAAACGATCGGAAATTTTCTGTGTTCAATGGCGGGTTTCAAGGAAAGCATGGGAGATAAGTCAGTTTGTCATATAACATTTATCGGACAGCTTTTACACATTGAAATATACGATAAAACTTTATAATTTAAATTTTATTTTTTACTTGTAATTATTTTTCAACGATCATTTTTCGTAAGTTTTGGAATTTATACTAGTTTCGACATGATAATAATGCTTTCACCTGAATGTGTCTTTTTCAAAATCCATTATTCTGCACAATAATCAAGAAATGAAAAGGAAAGCAGAGGAAAGAGTAATCTGAACGAATGGAGAAAGATTTATTAATTTATCATCGCTACGAAAAACAGATAAAACTAGTCGTAAAGAAATGTCCGACTCATTTTGGGAGTTAAAATATTCAATATAGCCTTCTCTTTCGAAAAGCACAATAAAATAAAATTTGTAAATAAATAATTAATGAACACTTTTTTTTTTTTTTACCTTTTTTGTTGTTCCTTTAAAGAAATTCACACTGACTTTTTATCTGAGAAAATCAGGATCAAAAACATTTCACTTGTTGCTGTTTTAAGTTTTCATTTCCAATTTTTAAATCTGTGAATCAAATAAATTATTCGATCAAAGTTTTTGTTTATTCACAAGGATAATATAATTCAACATAATTAATAACAGAAAAATCTACGTATCAGTAAAAAGAAAGCTGAAAACTACATAACACGTCCAAACATGTTTGAATTGAGAAAAGAGTGACCCGTTTCCTAGTACGGGTGGCCAAAAGTGAAACAAGCAAAACTATACTTTAAAACATTGTTTAGTTCAATTATAATTGGGGAAATGTCTCACCTATTTTGTTTGGCGTTTCGCCTAAATTTTTGGATAAACTAGATTACACTTATCATTCGTTTTTATATGCTATTTCTAATCTCTTTCCTTTTCATTCTCTCGCGTTCTTTTTCTTTTCATTCTCCCTCCCTCTCTTTTCATTCACCTCCTCCCACTATCTCTTATCAATCGCCCATTATTTACTTCATTCGCCTTTTGTGACGTCATCCACTGAGCACGATGACAAACAAAAGATAAAATAACCAGATCCATAGTTCGATAAGTATACCAAACTTTAGTGCTATTAATGCTTTTAGGGCACACCCAAATAAATAATTCGATACAAGCTTCTGAAATGACAAACGCAACAACTTCATAAAATGTAACACAGAAAGGGTTTATTGAGGAGAATGGGGTATTTTCCTTGTAGAAAGCTGAACTCTGGCACCTGGTATTATCGCGGTAGTTATTCCAGTGGAATCGTCGATACCGTAGAGATAACACCGAGGTGGAGAGAGAGAGAAGAAAAGGAGGTCCGTTCCGTTTGGTGTCTCTCAGCTTAAGAAAAAGTTGTTCTTCTTCAAACCGTATGCTGGCCGATTTCCTTTGGGGATAGAAAGTATCAATGCGCCATACCCATGACTGGTCAAGATGTGGCCGAATAGCACAGGGGAGAGGCATTGATTCGAGGAAGAAAAAAGTCCCATTTGTTTCTGCTACATAAACCCCTGCTTAGGCTGAAAGCCGACAGAGAAAAAGGAGCATAACAAATAGCGAAAAAATAAAAATTTTCTTTATTTATTTTTAAGAGAAAGAAAAAAAAATGTTCTTACATTTGTGTGAAAAGTTGGGGAATATTTGCAACTTCTTGTAATAGAATTTTTTTTTTTTTTTTTTGGTGTGGTCGTTTAAAAAAACGTCAAAAACGGAGTGTGTTCGTAAAAAAAAAGTATTTACTTACGTGTGGAAAGGCGTTTACTCTTTTTTTTAGGGTGACATTTGTTTGTTTGGTTTTTGTTGTGTGCTGGCATGTGCAATGAGTTGCTTGGACAGTGAAGGGAATTGTTCGTTTGGAAGAAAAATTTTTTGTGTTGACGTGGTGTGTCCAGTTGACGGTATCTTCGCAAGTGATTTTACGGTAGTGTGTACATTGTCTGTACGAGCGTTTGTTGTGCATTCGTTCATGTTGAACGAGTGTCCGGTTGCTGGCTGTCAACGAAACTTCCAAGTTGTGAGTTTATCAGCGTACGTACTGCATCTCAACTCGTATTGTTGATTCAACTTCTTCCTATGTGTTGATAGGGATGTCCTGTAATTGTTTCTTTGTTGTTGCGTCTGCTGTGCGGGAGAGAATGTGTATAGGCCTATGTGATTTTGCTCCTCGCGTTTGTTGCAGGGTAATGTCAGGAAACCGTGAAAAATGTTTGTCGAGCTCGAATTTTTTTTTTAAATTCAGTATAAAGTCGACAGCTCCGTGTTTGTTTTTTACCAAGTCTGATGAGGGATCTCGTCATTGTTGTTCGTAGTAGTTATTCCTGTCGGTAGTGGTTCACTTGTTTTTCTTTGTTGAAAAGTTCATTTTTTTCCTTTATCAAATAAAACGCGCATCTCTCTCAAAAAAATTAATTTAAAAAAAAGGTAGGGTCACCATGCTTGTTCGTTTCACATCACGTTGCGGTCACCATTTTAGGGTTATTAATGCTTTTAGAGCACACCCAAATAAAATAAATAATTCGATACAAGCTTCTGAAATGACAAACCAACAACTTCATAAAATGTAACACAGAAAGGGTTTATTGAGGAGAATGTGGTATTTTCCTTGTAGAAAGCTGGACTCCGGCACCTGGTATTATCCCGGTAGTTATTCCAGTGGAATCGTCGATACCATAGAGACAACACCGAGGTGGAGAGAGAGAGAAGAAAAGGAGGTCCGTTCTGTTTGGTGTCTCTCAGCGTAAGAAAAAGTTGTTCTTCTTCAAACCGTATGCTGGCCGATTTCCTTTGGGGATAGAAAGTATCAATGCACCGTACCCCTAACTGGCCAAGATGTGGCCGAATAGCACAGGGGAGAGGTATTGATTCGAGGAAGAAAAAAGTCCCATTTGTTTCTGCTACAAAACTCTAACCCAGATCTAGATGAGTTGTCTAGTATATGTATGGAGTCGTTGTCCACATAGACGACCCGTGAGCCTTTGAATCACAGATCGTCTATATTATCTGTTTTAATGGATCAAGTCACACATTTGTTACTTCAGCATTCGTGATGTTTAAACATCTTTTGGTGTCTTTTACCTATTTTAGTGGATGACGTCATCTCTTTGTGACGTCAAAAAATAGATTCTTGATGTCTTCCAACTGTTCAATTCCTGATGATCTTATTCCTTTGTAAGATAATCCAGTGTGTACGAGGACAAACAATATAACCAGCAAGATTCACAGAATTTTAATAGTATACAGAAGCTTTGGATCTAAACAGATTGTCTAGTACATAAATAGACGACTTGTCACCCTACCCCAAAAACAAAAACAAGAGAGTCTTAAAATAATTCTGACAAACTCATCTTGAAGACAACTTCTATGAGTTTTCATAAAGCTCTCTCTGTAAAGCCATTGTGAAAAAGACATCACGTGCCGCATTATTGTTACCATACATAATGTTAAAAACAAAAATAACATTGCCACGCAGCCATCTACACTCCAGAGAGTACAGGTTGAGGGCCTATAGTTGTTGTTCTTACAACTTTGAGTCAAGTCCGTAAATCATCCACATTGTCAACTTTTTAGTCAACTGGCTATCTTGAAGGAGATAGAGGAATGAAATCAAAATGCTATTCGCACTTTGGAGGGTCCTCTTTTTAGGGGTTCCAGTTTAGTAGGAAGATTTTTGAGGGAAGCCGATTTTAGGGAATTCTGTTTTTAGATTTATAATTAAACGTGAGAGAATGAGAGAAATGTTAGATGATAATATTATGTATGGCAAAAAAAAAAGAAAAAAGCTAGACAAAGAAGCATAAATTCACAAAAGAGATGTTTTTATATATAAAATAAAATATGCATCAAGTGTGCTTGAAGCCAAATCACAACGTAATATTAGGAAAATAAACAAATATTTTACTTGTTTGAAATTTATGACGAATATATTTCAGAGGTATACTCCATCTTCAGTGTGTTGTTTCTTTTTTTTTCTTTTCTTCTTCCTTGTCATGTTGTAAATTTGGAGAAAGACATTTTTGATAAGCAGACGACAATGAAAAAAGTTAATGAGTTGTGTGCCTGTTTGTTTGTTAATATCTGTTTGTGTATGCTTATGACTGTATGCATGAGTTGAAATAGCGGTAACTCCAAGTGCAACAGAAGGGGTGAGGGAAGTGCGGAAGCAAGCTCTGTCATAGATTTTGGCTCAACTGTTTATTTATGAAAAATCTGTTTTTTATGCATTCAAAGTAGATTGAAAAGGACAATTTTTTATAAATTCAATGCATCTGATTGGCTTAAAATGTTGTTTTTTATTGGGTTTTATTAATTCATGTGAGTGTATGCAGAATGTGCAGAAACCATTTTAAGCATTTTTATTTTGGATGCCGAAGAATGAACTTTGCTAGCCATAGTACCAGAGACACATGAACTAAATCGTTCTAAAACTAATTTGGGGTGCTGGAGACACAAAAGAAACATTTGGTTTTCATTATTGTAGTTAGTTTTGTATTATTTCCATAAATTTACCTTCATAACTACCTATTATGTAAGTTATTAAGAAGGCAGTGATTGATCAAAACTATTTTGTTTAGACAATCAAAATGATTGAAATATGAATTAATACTTGTGAATTATGAAAATGTCTGTTTCTAAATTTGAAATATTTTTATTCATTTTTATCACCAAGTTCTTAAGCCTATTTACATGCCATCGACCCAAAAAAGTGGAATCATATTTTGGACGAATCAGTGAAGAGACACAATAATACTCGATATTTAAAACAAATGCTATCAGTTGTTGTTTTCTTCAGAAATCTTGAAAATTGTGAAGTATGTAAAAGTATTTAAAACAAATGCTATCAGTTGTTTTCTTCAGAAATCTTGAAAATTGTGAAGTATGTAAAAGTATTTAAAACAAATGCTATCAGTTGTTTTCTTCAGAAATCTTGAAAATTGTGAAGTATATAAAAGTATTTAAAACAAATGCTATCAGTTGTTTTCTTCAGAAATCTTGAAAATTGTGAAGTATGTAAAAGTATTTAAAACAAATGCTATCAGTTGTTTTCTTCAGAAATCTTGAAAATTGTGAAGTATGTAAAAGTATTTAAAACAAATGCTATCAGTTGTTGTTTTCTTCAGAAATCTTGAAAATTGTGAAGTATGTAAAAGTATTTAAAACAAATGCTATCAGTTGTTTTCTTCAGAAATCTTGAAAATTGTGAAGTATGTAAAAGTATTTAAAACAAATGCTATCAGTTGTTTTCTTCAGAAATCTTGAAAATTGTGAAGTATGTAAAAGTATTTAAAACAAATGCTATCAGTTGTTTTCTTCAGAAATCTTGAAAATTGTGAAGTATGTAAAAGTATTTAAAACAAATGCTATCAGTTGTTGTTTTCTTCAGAAATCTTGAAAATTGTGAAGTATGTAAAAGTATTTAAAACAAATGCTATCAGTTGTTTTCTTCAGAAATCTTGAAAATTGTGAAGTATGTAAAAGTATTTAAAACAAATGCTATCAGTTGTTTTCTTCAGAAATCTTGAAAATTGTGAAGTATGTAAAAGTATTTAAAACAAATGCTATCAGTTGTTTTCTTCAGAAATCTTGAAAATTGTGAAGTATGTAAAAGTATTTAAAACAAATGCTATCAGTTGTTTTCTTCAGAAATCTTGAAAATTGTGAAGTATGTAAAAGTATTTAAAACAAATGCTATCAGTTGTTTTCAGAAATCTTGAAAATTGTGAAGTATGTAAAAGTATTTAAAACAAATGCTATCAGTTGTTGTTTTCTTCAGAAATCTTGAAAATTGTGAAGTATGTAAAACATGTTTAGACAGAATAGTTCTTTCTGTTTCTCTCTTTTTATCCATTACATCATTTTCATTCTAGAAAATGTCCAAAATTTTAATTTAAGCATAAGAAATCTCAATTCATGCTTAATGACTTGAATCAAATAGTTGAATTTTAAAAATGGTTGTGTTTATATTAAATCTCTTTAAAATCCTCCAAAGAAACTGAAATTTAAAGAATATTTAGTAGTTGTCTAATACCTGTTGTAAAAATTTCACAAAAATTAGAGGTATTATCTGAATTTCCACCCTCCTCTTTTCCACATTTTCATAAAACAAAACTAAATATAGCCCACATAAGGACCTCTAATGTTTAGCATCTGAAGAAAGAAAGAAGAAACAAGGCCGGCACTCACGGCAAAACAATGCATAGCATCCTCGTCCCTCTCTCTCTCTCTCTCTCTCTCTCTCTCTCTCTCTCTCTCTCTCTCTCTCTCTCTCTCTCTTGCCTGCTCATAACATTGTAAAAAGAAAGACAGAGAGGAAAAACAGAAAGGAAACTTTTGTCATGGTACATTTTAATTGCTTTACACTCTCTCTTAGGCAAGGTCCCAGTCTTCTTTGCACTTATCCAGACCTCCACCCAGTAGAGGTCTGGTTAGTGCTTTCTAACCTTGATCTTTCATCCTTCTTGACTTTTCATGACTATTTGGTGTGGTGCTAGTTGATGTTGACACTGTTTTTAGGAGTTGTGGTTTAACTTACAATTATACAGCTTCAGTTTTCTTGATTTCATCTGATGTTCGTCTATCCTTTTGTCTTTTGTTATAGTTTCTATATGTCTGCTTAGCGTTTGTAGCTCATGTCTGCATTCAAGGATTTTCCTTAATATTTCAGTCGTTTTCATTATTTTTATTCTTTGTATTTTCTCAGCCATCCTACTGATTGCAATCTTTCCCATTTTTTTTTCAAAGATTTTTAGGATTGAATAGGAGTTTTTTTATTATTAAATTATTAGTTCCTATTATTGGTACTATTTTGATTTCCTTCATCTTCCAGCTCTCTGGCCAATTCCATGTGTTTGCTCTGCTTCTCTGTCTCCTTGATATTGACTATGGTCTGCTAGAATGACGAAATCTATGATTTAGCAGGACTTTTCCTTCTTGTTAATTATTATGACATCTGGTCTTCTTTCTTGGGTTTAATGTTAGTACATCCATGACTTATAGGATTTTCTGATTTTGTTTTCAAGTATTGCTACCTGTTTGTGCTTGTATCATTTGTCTGGTGTTCAAGATGCAGTTGTTTGCATAATTCCCAAGACTTCCCTACTTGATCGTGTCTATTCTTATATTCTTTTGGAGTTAGTTTGCTGCATTCGCTTATTATGTGGTTTATCATTTTGTCTCTTTGTCTACAGAGTCTGCATTTGCTTTTTCTTATGTTTTGATTCTTCACAACTATTTTGTATGGTGCCAGTCGATAGTGCCACCACCATTTTTTTGAGGTGATGGGGAGAGCATATTTAAATTACAATTTTGTGATTTGTTTTCTTGGTTCCTATATGATTTTGCTTTAATTCTATTGCAGTTTCTATGTGGCAGTTAGTGTTTGTAATTTATGTGGGTTAGTTTCTGCATTTGAGAGTTTTCCTTAGCATTTCAGGTATTTTCAGCATTATCATCTGCTGTAAAGTCTCAGTTCTTGCAAAGCCAATCATTTAATATATATTTTTTTAATTCTCTATGTGTATGTTACGTTCACTCACCCCATCACATTAAGAATGACTGGAAAATAAAATGCATTTAAAATAAAGACATTTCATTTATTAATAATTTGTCTACATTACAAGGATTAAATTCACGAATAAGTACATTGTTCCTACACAGATAAAAATGCACAAGTTATAAGAAGATGTGCCACCAGACATCTTGCCAAAACAAGAGGGCGAAAATTATCTATATATATGGGTTTTCGTAGAGACACAGTTTGGTCTCTGCAACTGATGAAGACAAGATGCATTGTTGGAAAAGAGACAGATAAAGAAAAACAGAAATATATGGAAAAAAAAGAAGATATATATATATAGAGTTCAGTTACAAAGTTTGGGTTTTTTTTTTTTGCTTTAGGCAAGTTACAGTTTGTGCTAAATGCATTGCAAAATTGTACATTTTCCATGGCATATTTTCTGTTAGAGACGTGACCAAGACAGGTTCTGTCTGTTTTGTGCTGAGCAAGCAGAATGGAGAAATTTAGCTTTGTTAGAGATATAAGCCCAAGAGAAATAACTCTTAATTGACAAATAGTTTTTCCCAAAGGGAGATAACCCAGGATGTCCCTACATCGTAACTAAAAAATCCTTATTTAAAACATACCTTATATTGTTTACAACAGAACAGGAACTTCGAAATAAATAAAATGAAAAAATAGTGTTAAAGCAAAAATTACCTTTTAGTATTTCATACTGACATTTTTACTGCATTTTGTCCAAAGTAATGAAGACATGATCTTTATAGATAAAAGTCAATATATGTTTGCGTGTGTGTTATAGAAATGTAGATCTTAACACAAGTTAAAATAAGTTTTAGCAATGGCTAAATTTTCCAAGTACTCTAAAAACACATTGAAATTTTCCTTCGATTTTATCTATGGTTACTATCGGTTTGATTTATAAAATAACCAAACACAATTCAATTAAAAAAAAAAAATAGATTTTATTTATTATGCAAAACAAAAAAAGATTAAACAAAGTATATTTCAGCAAAAAATGTATTGAAAAAAAAATTTCACATTTAATTATTTTTACTTTTATTGGTATTTTTAAGATTTAAAATAATTAAATATAAATGTATATTGCAATGTTGGTCAATTTCATTTGCTGTCTTACAGATGCAGGAGTATTTTTCACACAAAGACTTGGAATGTGTTTATTCATAGCAAGTGAATCACCAAAGTGATTGCAACGAACACTAAAAACAAATGGTTTTAATTGCTACCCTTTTTCTTTCTCTGCTTTGGTGAGATTCGCTCGCTTCCTCAAGTCGAGCTTCACAGAATTTTCCAACCAATAAAAAATTGTTTTAAACGTCTATGTGGAATTGGTAAGTCAGTGTTAACTTAGAAAATTCTATAAGACTTAGTCAGCAAATGTCACCAGCCAGCTTGCAACTGAAAGCACTAAGAATGTCACTTAACAACACTCCCTCATGTTCGTGGAGCCTGAGAAAGGCAAGTTGCAAAAGAAAAGGACTCAATGACTCATGTACAAGTTTTCTCCATCTCGCATGCATATTTCTAGATACAAACAACTGAGCGAACAGAGATAAATTATTACTCATACTTTACCAAAAACAAAGTAAGCCACACATACATGCACACATGCACGCACACACGCACGCACGCACGGGCACACACACACACACACACACACACACACACACACACACACACACACACACTGCCATACTGCCAAATATCCACATACATATATTACTCAGACATGCATATTCATGCTATGAAAAAAGTGACGTATCATTTATAAGCATTGTGACTAACTCTTCACTAAAAACGAACGACTGAAAATAACTTTATATTCTCATCACCTGTATAAAATGTTTTGTTATAAAATTTCGTTTTTACAATTTTTTCATGTACAAAATTGTTTATGCTTTAGCACTTGCTACCTGGTGACCCTTCAATGTTTATTTATTCCTATTTTAATATGCATACTCTTATATATACATCCTTTGCAAAAACACAACTTTTACACCTAATTTATATTAAATGTTGTGGTGGTTCTTGGCTATACCCAAAGATGCTCTCGTTGTCCAAAATGGTCTCTACCAAAGCTAGGGACCACGCTATTCATTGCTTCTTTTATTTGTTAAGTAATATTTAGCTCGTGCAGAAACTCACGCTGATAACAGCTGGTGCCTTATTAACTGTTGTTGTGCTTTAGACATTGTTCTCCACTCCAATGCTGGGTGACATGCTAGCATTTTTTTTTTTTAATCTTTAACAATGAAAAGAAATTTTCTAATCGACAATAACTTTTTGATTTTCTCACCACAAAAGATAAAAACAAACAAACAAAAAATCAGCTGAAGATAATGACTCATGTCTTTTTTGAAGAAGGAAGTTTCTAGGAAATATTAAATTCACAAGTGATTCTCAGTCATATGTATATCCTAGCCAAGAGAGATGATGACATCGGTTTTTGAGTGTTTGCTGAATTTTAATATCAGAAAGGTGTCATCCTCTTACATACAACACTTAACATTCTCAAATGGTCACCCATTTGGTATTAACCAGGCTCAATGTTTCTTAACTTTAGTGATCTAACAAGATTATGATTATGCCTGTATACTTAGACACTTATTTATCTTTATCTAAATACCTGCATATATTCATGTCTTACATTTTGACCTCTTTACCATAATTCTCGATATATAAGTAGTTTTCATCTACATATTTATCTGCGTTTTATCTATGCACAGACGATATTTGTTTGCAATTTTTATTAATTTTTCTTTTACTTTCTGTGACAATGGTTGTAGAAACAAGCGTCCAAGGGTGGCGTGTGCATATTGTAAAAAGTCACTGACACTTGAACTCAAAACCCGACCGATAGGTGACATATGTAAATTAAGACGCAGTTGAATTTGAGCATATAAAAAGCCGCCATTTCTTTCATTCTAGGAAAATGGTTTGTTAACTTAGACTCGTTTTGAACATTGCAAGCTGAAGAAGAAAAACTTTTTTTTTGCATTGTTGTGGGGGAATCACCCTCCAAATGGATTGTTCTATCCATTATATAAACCATAGACCTTTTGATCCCAGGTGTGGATTAAACACCAGAGTGACCCTCGTCTGCTCGGTGACGTTTACTACAGATTCCTGTAAACGACAAAAGCACTAACCTCCTCTGTATTAACACTCATCGGGGTTTGTATAGATACGAAAGACTCGCATTTGGTATCAAGGTGGCACCCGCAATATTCCAGCAAGTAATGGATACTATGCTGTCCGGCTTGGACACCACAATCGCATATCTTGATGATATTATCATAGCGAGCAAAAGCAGGGAGGAACATGAAAAACATATCAGACAAGTATTCATTCGAATACAAGATTATGGATTAAAGATCAAAGCAGATAAATGTGAGTTCTTTTTACAAACAATTAAATACCTGTGTCAAATAATCGATAAAGATGGCAGACACTTAGACCCAGATAGGGCGACCACTATTAAAGAAATGCTGGCACCAGTAAACATAACTCAATTGCAGAGTTTTTTAGGTTTGGCAAATTATTACCAGGGGTTCATCCCAAATATGCACAAATTGCGCGCACCACTTAATGAATTGCTGAAAAAGGATAAGGCTTGGGACAGAAGATTGCTAGACATCATTCCAAGAAATAAAAAGAATCCTGACTTCAAAACTATTCCTAGTGCATTTTAACCCGCAGTTGGACATAATAGTAGCTAGCGACGCTAGTCAATATGGCATCAGGGCGTGCATGCTACATCAAATGCCGAATGGCTTAAAACAGCCTATTGCTTTCGCATCACAAACTCTCTTTCCAGCAGAAAAGAATTATTCTCAGATTGAGAAAGAGGCCCTAGGCATTATATTTGCAGTTTCAAAATTCTTGTACGGAAGATATTTTTTCCTACAAACCGACTATAAGTCATTGATATCCATTTTTGGATCAAAAAAAGGACTTCCAACATTCACTGCGAACCGACTATTAGGATGGGGAACTATTCTGCTGAACTATAATTTTACAATTCAATTTCTCCCCTCAAAACAACTAGCCCATGAAGATGGTCTATTGGGACTGATTTCTGCCAAAATGGAACCTCTTGAAAATTCAGTAATCGCGGCACTATGTATTAATAGTGATGTAAAAACCATGATAAACAATATTATCTGTGAACTGCCGGTCATACTTCAGGAAATTAAATCAGAATCCCTAAATGACAATTTCATTCAAACCACGAAGAAGAAATTAGCACTGGGTGACACCAGTTCAGACATTTTTTCTGGTTGCGATGAAATACTGTTATATGGTGAAAGGGTTATCATCCCCCAAACCCTTCAAAAAAGAATTCTCAAGGATTTTCACATGGGGCATCCAGAAATAAACAGAAGGAAAAGCCTAATGAGAAGTTTTGTTTATTGGCCAGCTATGGACCAAGATATTACCGACATGGTGAACAGATGCAAAGGCTGTGCTTTGGCTGCAAAAGCACCACCAATAATGTATAAACCTTGGCCTAAGGCTGAACAACCAGGGTCGAGGATCCACATCGATTATGCGGGACCTGTGGAGGATTTACACTACCTGATAGTAGTTGACTCTTACTCTAAATGGCCAGAGGTACTAAGATGCAAAAAACCGACCACAGCAAAACGACAAATTTTTGATTGGAATTGTTTGCTCGGTTTGGGGTTGTAGACTGTTTGGTTAGTGACAATGCTACACAGTTCACCTCAATAGAGTTCAGAGAATTCTGCGGAACGTATCAAGTCAAGCATATTACGACTCCCCAGTACCACGCCAGAAGCAACGGCCAGGCCGAACGCTTCGCCGATACACTTAAAAGGGCATTAAAAAAGGCACCCGGTACACCGACAGAAAAGGCCCTTCAGCAATTTCTGCAGGTTTACAGAATCACGAGAAATCCGAACAAACCAGATGCGGGATCCCCAGCAGAAATCATTTTTGGACAGAAAATAAAATCCATATTTAATAAACTGCTACCCAAACACATAGTACACAACAGAACCTTTACAATGCCAACAAAACGGTTTAACGAAATGGAGATAACGTGTATTTTAGACATTTTAGAAATAACGTTTCTTTTTGGGAACAGGATACGATCTTACGAAGAATCGGCCATGTTACATACATCATTCAGGGCCCAAAGTTCCAACATAAGAGGCACCTGAACCAAATCAGGAAACGCTTCTACAAGGATCAAGAAGAACCACCGCAGGACAGCAGTGAGGCGATTGAAACTGTGTATGACTGTTTTGACGTAGATCCTCATAAAGGGATGTCAGAACCGAGATGCTCCGGCAGAAAGAGGAAGCGCACTGACCCCTTGGTGGTCTGCCCCAAAAGGAAGAAATACTGATTTTCACAACCGCAGAAATCAGATTCGGAGGGGGGTGTTGTGGGGGAATCACCCTCCAAATGGACTGTTCTATCCATTATATAAACCATAGACCTTTTGATACCAGGTGTACGCTAAACAATAGAATGACTTTCGCCTGCTCGGTGACGTTTACTACTCTTTTCAGTTGTAACCTTTTTACGTTGTTGTTCCAGTAATACATTGTTTAAACTCTATTCCGTTGTTCTGTTTTCTTTGTGGCTTATTGCAAGCCATAACATGCATGAACATTTAACGGTTTTAGTAGAGACCATCTTGAACGACGATAGTGTCTTTAGGTTTCCCAAGAATACCACCAACATTTAATATAAATCTTGTATAAAATTTATATTGTAGTGAAGGGAAAAAATTGAAGGATATATATATATATATATATATATATATATATATATATATATATATATATGTGTGTGTGTGTGTGTGTGTGTGTGTGTGTGTGTGTGTGTGTGTGTGTGTATAATATAGAATATAGAATTTGGTCATTTATTTGTATATGTTCTGTAGTTACATTGAGCTTCATAAATTAAAGGATTGGTATAAATAAAAAGTGAAATATAATTGAATAAACATATTTTTCCCATAAATATATATAGAAAAATTTATATATAATGTTAAATTGAATTTTTAAAAAAATTCTTAATGCTGTTAAAAATTCTTAATTTTAAGTTATAAATTTATTATATTTTTTACTAGAATATCTTTTGTTTGCCTGTTTTAACAACTATTCCTTTTACTTTTCTAAGTTTAATCTTAACCATATTACTTTTCATGCTCGCATTTTTCTATGTCATCATGATTTTTCCAGGGTTTGCTTTGAAAGAATATTTTCTGTTTGTGTTCACTATCATATGCATTGTCAACAAACCATAAAAAATTATTACCAACTTCTTAAATTGATTAAATAAAAAACTCAAATAAAAGATGTACTTAAGTAAATAAACAGAAATAAGGGACAAAAAAAAGAGAGAAACAGAATTAACAGGCGACGCCATTAGCAAAAGATTATCAGCCCTGGCACTAGGAAGAGCATCACTTTTGTTAACTCACTCTATATAACCCAAATAATATGGCATGTGAGCGACATTCTCTGATGATTTATGAAGGTGTTGATGACGAAATAGTTGCTATAGTAACCAACAGCTAATCAGAAGAAATCATCCCTAAAACGTCAATGTTGGAAAAGTTGCTATGGTAACCACCAGCCAATAAAAAAAAACAATCTTTCACGTTCCTTATTTATTCTGTAGATTTTTGAACACCAGTAATTTTATTATAACTTTGGTTTTAATGAACTAAAATCGAAAATTTTTATTTCAAAATATAACTGAGAATGTGACCTTTGAACTGTAAAAATTGTTTGAAATTTGGTTCCAAAATGAGTGAGTAGTGAAGCTTTAAAGCAGTTCTAAATGAGTAAAACTAACACTTAACCATATATTCAAACACTGTGTATATATATATATATATATATGTGTGTGTATATATATATATATATATATATATATATATATATATATATATATATATATATATAGAGAGAGAGAGAGAGAGAGAGAGAGATAGGTAGATAGATAGATAGATTGATAAACTTTAAATTAAAATATATCACAAAAAATATGTTTTTATTATACAAAATATTTTTATTATACAAATATGTGGTTTATTTCAAAGATTAATTTTTGGCATTTCCAACCGATAGTTGCCAATTCTGCAATTCAAGAAAATAGAGTTGTCAATTTAAAGTTCACCATCTCTAAAAATATACTCTGTATATGGGTCACTAGGTAGCAAGTGCTACCTAAAACAAAGTTTTATAAATGCAAAAATTGAGAAAAACGAAATTTATAACAAAACATTTTCGTACAAGAGATAAGAATATAACAGTTATGGTATCGTAAATGTTCATAGTACAAATTCGATAAAGAAAGTTGATTTAATGGTCACAAGGTTTAGAATTGCCTAGGTCAATATGTTCATAATGTGAATAGGTGAATGTAAGCAATATATATATATTAAGTGAGTCTTTGGCGGCGTGGCATTGTGTATGTGTGTGTGGGTTACCTAGTTTTGTTGGTGCTTATATAGCAGCTCATTTTTGTTCACCTGTCCTAATGTGTAGAAATGTATGGGCGAGATGAGGTTTATGTGAGTCATTGAATTCTTTTCTTTATATGACTTACAAAGAGTAGAGGGTTGAAGAACGTACATTTTGGTGTTTTCAGGTGTGACTAGTGAAGTCTCTATGTCTCTAGATTGTTTTTAACTGTTTCTAACTTTGCATGTTTCTTTTTTGCGGTGATTTTACTTTTTGTTTTTTTTTCCTTTTCTTCCTTTGAAGATTGGAATGCTGGGTATGGGGCAGCCAAACCAGCTGCCAACATTGCCCTGCTTTTTATTGAAACCAACCGAGAGCTCTTTTTAGTATCTTTGCTGTTTCCATGTGTTACTTTCTGAAGCTTGAAATGATTTTCATTGGTTGGAAATATTTTGAGTTCACACATTCATGTGAAAACTTCCTTGCTTTAAGGAGTGAAGAGGAAAATCAATTCCAATGAAGTAGAGAAAAAAAGAGTGTGGCAATTATAGTCACTTGCTTTTTAGCATTTGTAGGAATCATTTTCAGTCTCACTACAGATGTACTCCTATTCAACATTAAAACTGTCACTGAATGTGCTGTTAATTCTAACACGCTTTTGATCATTTGTATACATTGCTTGACTAACCTTCACCAACCACTCACTTGTCCCTAACTTATGCAAAACCCACTAGGTAACATCTCTTGGTATCCTGTCAAAAGCTTTCTCCGGATCCAGAAAATTAAAATACAAGTTCTTCTTCTTACCAAGGTACTTCTCTTGCATTTGTCTTAGATGACAGATCAAATTAAAAAATATTCAAATTTATTAAAAATTTAAAATAATTTTTTTCCAGTAAAGAGATTTGTGCATTGTATAATTGTGCTTTCAATACAAAATTCTTCTTTTTTTTTTTTTTAACTTTGTTGATCTGACGGGAACTGTTGTGTCAAACATAATTATGCCATATACTTCCATATCATATACTCATATACTTAAGTATGGCCACTTGCAAACAAACATGTGTGCACACGAAACATTAATCCTCTTAGTTTTCACTCTTATGTCAAATACTTTCAAGACAATTTATTTTAATAACTTTTGCTTTCATACTTATTAATGGGTATCGTTGCAGTTAAAGGTAAAAATAAAACAGTAATCCTGTTACATGGTCATATGACCTTATCAAAAGGGGGAAAATGGCATTCTTGTGTTGAGTGACCCCACATGCTACAATATTGGTGACATTGCACACATTTATCCTAGTGTTAATGATGGCATATAAACTAGCAGGAAGACCCAACGTTACTCGGGATTGAATGAGAATCGTTACTTTTTCACTATGCTCATATAACAGCATATTACTTTTTTTATTGCTCTCCTCCTCTTGTTTCACCACCGAATATAACCGAAAAAACTGTTGAAAAATATCTTTGAACTAGTAAAGGTACCAATGCTTTGCTGTATGCTCAGGTACCTGCTTTTACCTATCTATAATAAGTGGTTGTTGTAAGTGCTGCACCAAATATGACCTTAACTGTTAATGTTGACCTTGAAAAATGGTGTGCACTATCCCTAGGTCAGGTTTGGTCATGATCGGTTCAGTGGTGTGGACTGTAAGAGAGAGTATATATATATATATATATATATATATATATATATATATATATATATATATATATATATATATATATCATTCAACCACGGTAGTGGTTGAATATATGCTTAAGTCCGAAAGTGAATGAATCGAGACACATTCAAACCCCCAGCACTAATTCCGTTCGCAACCAAATTTCAAACAGGTTATATAGTTGGATAGAACCCCTCATTAGCTACATTTTGAAAAAAAAATTTCGAAAATTGGTTCAGTAGAAAAAAAGTTACAACAAAATATGTGGGTTCACAAACAGGAGAGTAAGTACATAAGTGACTAACGCTTTTTTTTAATTTGCATAACTTTTTTTTGTATATAAATATTTTTTACTGCGATTTTGCCAATATGACATGTTAGCGTAACGGTTAGAGTACCGGGGGTTGGTGGAAACATTTTAGGTTCAATCCCGTGTATCGTTTTTTTTATAATTAAAAAACCGAACTTTTTTTTAATAACTAATTTTTTTTTAACTCTCCTTATGATTTTATAGCAAAAAATGGTGAATTTATTGATTAAAAATATTAGTGAATTCTATGATATACATATTCTTTGAATGAACTCAAATTTTTCATTATCACATTTGATGAAAAATGTAGTCATTTCATAACAACTACTGTGATTCGAAATTAAATTGAAAATGTTATATGTTACCGTAATACAATAACAATGCCTGGAAAATCATGGATTATATGGAAAAATGCGTGCATGAAAAGTAATATTCTTAAGATTTTATTAAACCTGGAAAAGTAAAGGACAAGAAATTCAACCTGGAAAAGTAAAGAACAAGATATTCTAGTAAAGTAAAAACTAAGAATTTTTTAGACTTAAAATATTGCAGCTAAAAATAAAATTTGAATATTGATAAATATTTTATTTATTATTTGCATATGTTGTTGTTTATTGTTGAGTTAGAAAGGGTGTCAGTCGCTGGATTGAACTTATTTCCCCCCTATTATTTGCATATATTTATGTAGTGAAAATTGTTTGAATAAAATTAATTCATTAGTTAGTTAGTTAGTAGATGGAATTAATAATTTTATAATTTACATAAAAATTTTATAATTTACATAAAAATGAATTACATGATCCTAATTATGATATAATAAAATTATTAATTTTTAGCTGCAATATTTTAAGTCTAAAAAATTCTTATTTTTTACTTTACTAGAATATCTTGTTCTTTACTTTTCCAGGTTGAATTTCTTGTCTTTTACTTTTCCAGGTTTAATAAAATCTTAAGAATATTACTTTTCATGCGCGCATTTTTCCATATAATATATATATATATATATATATATATATATATATATATATATATATATATATATATATACCTCAGAAAATGGTGTGATACATTCTTAGGAGGGGGACCATCATTTTGCCAGGTTTGGTCATGCTGGGTCGAGTGGTGTGAGCTGTAGGAAAGTATATATACATAGGCTATGACCTTGACATTTTACCGTAACCTTGAAAAATGGTGTGCTCCATCCTTAGGTGGGAGAGCATCATTACCACACTAATCTCGGCATTGTTTCCAGTCGTCCTGGACTTCTCCTTGCCACTGAACTCAAGCAGTGCCAATTCAGGAGAGGTGTGGTTTGGGATTGCGCAACCCTTGCCTCACAATTACATGTGCAGCTGCCCCAAGACTGAACGGGGGCATCAATGTAAGATAAATTTTTTGACCACTAATTGTGATTGTGCATCAGAAAATGCAAGTGATTTTAGTGCATCCAATTTCATCTCAGTACAGAAAAAGTGAAAAGAGGAAAAGAGTATTGTCTGAATATATTGTATATATAGGGAGTATTGTGTAAACATGTATATCTTATGCAGAAGGGAATATTGTACGATAAATGAACTAAAAAAGAGAATTGCATACAAAAATTGGATTCAAATTCAAATAAAATAAAATAGAAGAGAAAATATTTTTCAAAACAAGAAGAAGAAGAAGAAGAAGTCGTCCAACAAAAGCATAAAATAAATTCATTAAATATTTGGTGTCAAGCCGTTTGAGAGCCTTCTCATCACTATATCAGAAAGACACTCTCTTTAGTGCATTTTCTCAAATATTCTTTACCATGATAAACATACAATGATGCTCACTAGTTTGCACAACACACACTTCTCATGGCAAATAATCACTACTTGAAACAACTTGTGGAAGAAAAATACACATAAGTTGACCTGCTCATACTCACACAATCGTCATCACTAGCAGCAGCAGCAGCCACTTATTCAACCAAAATGTTCTGAACTCGACTCTATCCTCTATGCTGTTACCCTCTTTTTAAAAATTTTTTAAATCATTATTTTACCCCAAACAAGACACAGTGCTTCTTTGATGTAAGAGGCTACTAATTGGAACCAAATTTACAGGGATACTATGTAGGGAGTTGAGAAACGAGATGTCTGTTTGGAACTTGAACTTCTGCATGTCAGTACAGTCAGGAAAGCAGTGGCATAGGAAGGAATTCCAAGTCTAGCAGTTCGAAGGAAGAAGTTATTTGAGTAGGAGGCTTTATGGCATCTAGGGATCTCTACAGTGTAGGGGTGAGATTTTGCTTATCAGGTCAGTCGGGAGTATTTACATTGAGGGAGTACAAATACTTTGAGTTTGTCAGAGCACATTCCATTAAAATACTTGTAAAACAAGCACAGATGCAATATTTCATCGGTAGGATAGAGGTTGGACTTTGGTTGACAGTGCAGGGCCTATAAGGTTGGCAAATCTTTTTTGAAGCCTGTGTAGGGGTGAGAGACTAGTGGCAGATGCACCAGTCCAAATGTGGCAACAATACTCCATGCATGGGTGAATAATGACCTTATAGAGGTACAGGATACTCTCAGGCATAAGTAACTTTCTAGCACAGTAGAGAGAGCCGACCTTCTTAATAGCAGCCTTGGCAATGACCTTAATGTGTTTGTTCCAATTCATGTTTCCTGTGAATGTTCATTTGACGGGTAACAGAAACAATTCTTTAGCAATCAGGAAAACAATATTGGTTAGGCATTTGTTAAAGAGTTTGGAGAAAACTGGGGCAACTTCAGCAGAGCATTTTTTTTAATAATATAACTAGTTGAAGTGTTTAGGTTTTTTATATCTCAAACTTTGGAAGAGGTGATCTTTAGATCATCGAATGTGGCTTCTGTTTGCAAAAGAAAATCTGGGAGGAAGTGTTTTACTCCTCCAAAGTGGAGTTGGAATCAAACTGTTGGGCAAGCAAGTTAGTCTTCTTGGTTGCTATGCAAACAATCTCATGGTTGTTAGTTGAGGAATTGCTGACTGTCCATTATTTACTACACTGAAATTGTGAGTTCCTAATTTTTGCAACTTTCTGATGATTTCCCTGTCAGCCTTCTTTGGGCTGTAGCTATTTCAATCTTACAATTATTTCGAGCTTCTGTATACTTTTAACTATGTGCACTGGATTTATGTCAGATAACTCTATGGAATGCTTGCTGCCTTTGAGCAATAGCAGCTGTGCAAGTAGAAATGAACCATTGGAGAGAGTGAGGTTTGTTATAGAACTTTTGTGAGGGAACATGTGCTTCAATTTTGCTTTGAATCATTCAGTAGCCTCTTTTGCACACTTTTCCGCAGGAAGAGAAAAAACAATACTCCATGGGGTATCTTTGATGTGATCTCTGATGATTTCCCTGTCAGCCTTCTTGTAGTACCTTGTTTTGAGAAATGGCTCTTCAACTTGAAGTTGAGAATTAAGGGTGATGTCTATCAGTATCACAACATGATCAGCATTTTATTTAATAGTTTTTTGTTTTTTTATTCATTGTCTTTTTTTGAAGATTGTAATGCTGGGTATGGGGCAACCAAACCAGCTGCCAACATTGTCCTACTTTTCATTGAAACCAACTGAGAGCTCTTTTTAGTATTCTCGCTGTTCCCTTAAGTGCAATTGTCTGGATCTCTTTTGCACTTGGTTCATCAGGAATATTTGTAAGGTAGGACTTCAGGTTCTTATTCGTAAGCCCTGTGGCACCTATAATAACTGGTATGATTGATATCTCCCAAAGATTTCGGTTTCTTTTCGTATCATACATGAGATCTTGATATTTGGTCTGTTTCTCTCTTTCAGCTCTGTTCATTAGGGACACTCACTTCAACCAAGGTTGCTACTCTCTCTGACTTATTCCATATAACTATGTCAGGTTTTACAGCAGCATTTTCAAGGTAGGTGGCTGTAGGGATTACATGGTCGTAATGTATGGTATATAAGTCATTTCCAACTGTTCTTTCAGGTTGATGTTCCCAGGACTTGCTGGTATACTGGATGTTTAATTTTTTACAGATGGTCCAGTGGAGGTACTTACATACTCCATCATGTTTCGCTGTATAGTAGCCGTCCCCCAAAAGAACCTTGCAACTCGATATCAGATGACTCATACTTTCCAATTCTGTATGTGTTAAATTGTATATAGATATAGACTATACATATTAAGTATCCACTTAAATAAAGTTCTTTTGCATTTTAAAGCTAAAAATAAAAAGAAGATAAGTCCCCGTTCCATAATAAGTACAAAGTACAAGGTATGAAATTTTATAACTGCATCAAAAGTAAGCTAATTGGTTTTTATCAATTTGGATCAGAATAAATGATGTGAACATAGGTTACAAGATACAATATTAATATACATTGCGATACACAGAAGAATTAGGGTAAGAGATAGGGGGCAATGATTAAAAATAATGTTTATCATGCAAAACAGATATAGGCAGTCGTCTTGGAGTCAGAATATCTAAACTCTACATCTAGAAAAGAATTTTGCCTGTCATTTTGGAAGAGGGATTTTAATATTAGTCATTGAGAAACACATGCATAGATGAGTTATTGTATTTAAGAACACATTTTAACAAAGAAATATGATAACTTAAAAGCTTAAATAATTAAATTAAAATGTTATCAGCAGATTTAAGAAAAGAATTTAAAACCGAGTACAATAAACAATTTAAAATACATAAATGTAGATTTCCATTTATAAGCAATAGAATTATGAAATAACGTCTTCAGTCCAACAGTGTTGCTGTTGGGTTGACGTATGGCTCTGATCAGTTCTAGGAGATCTACTAACCCAGGCTTTATCTTCTCTCTGAAAATTGCTTCTCAACCAGGGAATACCGATGAGGCTGCTTAAACAGTTTTTGTAGGCCAACATTAACATTTTTACTTCTGAAAACCTCGCCTGACCTAAAACCTATATGTTACCTCACCCCACAAAATCGCTGGGAGGACTGTTGTATGACAATAAGACAGATAATACACTTAAAAGAGGAAGTAATGCCTGGGAGGATGGTATCATGAACACAGAACAAGGATGTAACTAATACATATGGAGATTTGGTGTCTGTCTGCTTTAAAGGAAACTATATTATTTCACGCTATTGTACCTTTTTTTTAATGCTCAAGTCAATTTTTTTTAATGCTCAAGTCAATTTTTTTTTAATGCTCAAGTCAATTTGCTATTTTTCACATTAATCTATTATTTTTCAGTGCTCAATTCTGGTAGTGCAGTATCTGTCTTGTGATATCTTACCAGACTTTACCTGCTCCTTTTTTTTTTGGGGGGGGGGGGGGGTAGTGTAATATCTGTTCTGTTGTCATTATACCATTCTCCAAGATATTACCTCCTCCTTTGTATGTGTGTGTATGGGCGTGAGTTAGTGTAGTATATATTCGTTTGTCATCATACCATACTCCAAGGCATTACCGCCTCCTTTTTTGGAGGTAGGGTAGTATCTGTCCTGGGGTCATCAATCTAATCACCTCCTCCTTTATGGAGGGTGGTATTAGTGTAGTATATCCTCATCTGTCATAATACCATCCTCCAAGGCATTACTTGCTCCTTCATCACACAATCCTCCAAGGCGTTATCGCCTCTTTAGCAGTTTAGTATAGCTCGTTGACTCCACTTCAAAAGTAAAAGTAAAATTTTTAGTTTATATAATTTATTTTGATTGTGATAAGCTTTTATCCGGTCATTTCCCAATCACCCGGCGATTTCTTGTTCTACAATATTGTTGTTTTGCCCTTCCGTATTTTGTGCAGCTTATCGTCGCCTCACTTGCTTTCTTTTCCTTTTATCTTACCAGAGTGCCTTGGGGCAGAGGGGGCAGGATGGGATAAGTATATCGGTTAAGTTCGGTAGTTTACGGTGGCGTCATCAGCAACGTTACGATCAGCAGCAGCTGCGGTATCAACAAGCGGTTTTATTTGGTAGCTTTCAACAGGTGTGAGCAGCCTGGAGAAAGAGGGTAACCTCGTTGTGTCTACCTGGATGATAGCAGGACAGCTTGATAGACATTAGTGTTCTTATTAACTGTTCGCGTTTTTAGCCATTTGAAGAAAAGAGACACTTCTTTCTTACAGCAGGCGACCTACAATTGGCTTGCATTTAAAAAATAAAATAAGCATTTTAAAGACGGTAAATTTAAAGAAAAGAAAGTACTGTCAACCAATGGGTGATGAAATAAGTATTTTTTAACAGAGAAAAAAATCTTTAAATTGTAAAAAAGTTGGTAAATTTATACAAACACCGTGACAGCGAATTAACCCTAACCCTAACCCTAACCCTAAACCCTAACCCTAACCCTAACCCTAACCTTAACCCTAACGCTGTCACGGTGTTTGTATAATAATACCAAAAAGTTTTCATTAAGAATTTTTTTTATTTTAGAAAGTAAATAACTTTCTTGAAAGAATGGCTCTTGCAGTTGAGGAGCGGTTCCATAAAGCGGCTTCCGATGGTTATTTGGACCTTTTACGGGAAGCAACCAGAAGAGAACTTAACCATACGGATGAAGATGGCATGACTCCAACGCTGTGGGCAGCTGCGCGAGGAAACTTGGAAGCTTTACGTTTGATTATAGGACGTGGGTATGGAAACAAAATACCTTTATTTTATCTTTTTACCTTTTGGTGCAAGTTCAGAGTTCAACTTAATTTTAAAATAAATAAATAATAACAGAAAAATCTTTATGGTGTACGTACCCGTTACGGAACAAAAATATTGTATTCTAAAAATCATATAAATTGATCAAGTATTTTTCTTTACATAGAAAATATTTTTTCATTACAATTTTTAGCGATTTTAATAGTAAATCGTAGCCATTACAAGGTTGATTTTGACCTCGGTAGTTCGAATTGAATTGTCTCCTTTTTTTATTAAATATGGCGGATCAAGACACAATGTTATCGCTAGCTCGTAAATTTGATTTTCTTAGTTAAAAAAAATTCTTGATCTATTTACACAAATTTTTGAATATGTCATTTTCATTCTATGATGCGTATTTTTCTTTCTTGCTTGTCTTGCTTATGTAGATCACCAAAATATTTTATACCAACGTATTTCGGGTCAAAACATTACGTATTTACGTGTTATATCGAAATTAGTATGAATTCAAAAAACTATCAAAAATGATCCGGTAAAAAAATACAAGTAAAATAGAATTTATCGAATTATCGAGTTTTATTATATATTTTAATGTGGAAGAGTTGTGCGACCAATTCAACATGACAAATTGACCCATCTTCTTTGATTTAAATTAAGGGCCTGCCATTTTTAAATAAATTAAAAACGTAATTGAGAATGTTTTTTTTGTTTTCTTTTTTTTTTCAAAATATATCCAGTACATCTTATACTCGATCATGTTTCGTAATTTTTGGCTTTTAATACTAATTTCGACATGATACGTAAGGACGTAATAATGCGTTGGTTTAAAACATCACCAATCTACACACAAGCAATGTTGTTTGTGTTTTTTATTAGGTTGAACTATGGACTTGCACCTTAATTATAATAATTTTTATTTACATTCTCAATCTTTAATTTGCGTTTGTTTCGTTTGTAGAAGCGGTTTCGGTTCGGTTCATTGTCACAATAGTGACGCTGTGAAAAAAATGTTTGTATTTCAGACTCGACTTTTGTCTCGGGAGTCTCAAGTCTTTTTTTGGTCTTCGTCCGTTTACATTTTAAAGATATAATATATTTCTTTTTATCAATTAAAAACTAAACATTTACGAATTCCTAAAAACTAGACATTTACGAATTTAGGTTGTGGGATCAATTTCGCATATAAAGTTAGCGTAAAATGATCACCGATTTCAGTGCAGTTTCTAGTGTTTTAAGGACATAAGAAATACCAAAGAGCCATTTCTAAGAAATGGGGGATTGAAAAATTGACGCAACAAAAATAGGTGAACAACCTGAAAAAAACTTGCCAAAGAAAAAATGATGACATTCTCCCCCATTAATTCTATCACTAACCCTAGTCTGAGCGATAAAAAATTTAAAAAAATGGACATGGCCACTAACTCAAAGTCTGAACGGCAATCTCCCTTAACACACATAAGAAATTAAGTAAATGGCCCTGATTTACATGTCCTTAAAACGCTATCTGGTCGGAAAGTGATATTTTCTCGTTAATTTATACGCTAAACCGATCCCCCACTTTTTTTTTTTTTTTACATGGAGTTCACCACTTATCAAGGCCCAATGGCCACTCGGGGATAAGGGTTATTGTGTGTACAGTAATCAAAGGGATAGTGTAGCAATAGTATTGGAGAATTGGTAAGGTGTCATTACTTAGGGGGGGGCGGTTCATCAGGAATTTGTTTGTGTTGGACTTGAAGACATCGAGGTTGAAGTCGGGAGGGAAACAGGCAAGCGGAACAGAAAATTTATTTTATTTTTTACCGATCTTTTGTCTTAGTTGTTTTCATGTAATCGCCCAAAAAAGTAGAAAGGTATTTTCTTTTTAGCTGACAACTGACATTTGAGCTATGAATTTTTCTTTTTTTCTTTCATTTACACTGGGTATAAAGTCAGTCTCAGTTTGACAGGGAAGAAGAAACACACATCCAAGATGCATGAAGATAAAAATTTCTAATGACAAATTTGTAGATAAAGAACCTCAGCTAAATCACCCCTCCCCTATCTCCCTGGAAACAAGATTCTACTTTTTCAAACGATTAGGTTTGAACATTCTACCCCCCCCCCAAGACAATTAATTTAGGATTTAGAGTAGGTGATCACTGATCAGTTTTGCATATACATATAACGCAAAATCATCACCCATTTCCAGGCCATTATATAACCGGATAGTGTTTTGAGAGCATAGAATCAGAAGTCCTTTTTTGTTAAGGGAGAAAAAGTGTGGGTTTTTTTTTTGGGGGGGGGGTATTTTCATACTGAAAAGTTTCTAATAAAAAACAATTTCATCATTTAAAAAAATGAGTTATTATTGACAAAAATCGTTTTAACCAAAAAGATATTAAAAACATTTTATAAAATAAACATTTAAAAAACCTTAACTCCACCATTAACCCTAACATCTGGAATATTTCGCCCGTTTAGCTTAGTTTTCAAACAAATATTTGGATGGAATTAATTGTCGATCGTAAATTGCATTTATTGGTCCAAAATTTTTATTTACTTTTTTTTTTGTTTTTTTAATTCTTAAGATCAATCTTTAATGTTTTAATGACTGGCGGACTGAAAAAATATTTTTCTGTCCTAAAATTCAATTACATACACAAAAATATATTTTGATGCAAAAAAAAAAAAAAAAAAAAAACATTGACCCAAAAAAAAACAAATTTTAACAAAATTTCATGCATTTTTACCCATCATTTGTTTTTTCATATTTTACTGATCTTCTATTTTTTTGTTTTGTACAATTACCCATCATGCCACTAGAGAATTCCGTGAGCAGCAATATGTTTTTTGCCCTCTAAAATCAACAACTGATATGTTGACTGTACTTTAACACAGCATCAAGGAATATATTGATAAAGATTTGATATGTTAAGAGCAATAGCTCTTAACGCATCAAACGCCTTTAATAAGGTTTGCTACAAAGGTTTACTTCACAAGCTTGTTAGCTATGGAATATCTGGAGATTTCTTCTCAACCATCAAATCTTTTCTCTCAGATAAGTAGTCATTGGTCGGCAGAAACCTGATGCACAGTATCAATGCCTCAAAAATCCATTTTGGGTTCAACCATCTTCTTGATGTTCATTAAATCACATTTTAAGATCATTCATTAACATTTATGCAGATGATGCAATGCTCTATGGCAACACTTTGAAGAGCATTAATGATCAAGATTTTTCTGATTCTCTCTATTGATCTGGAATACATTGTGCAATGGGAGAAAGTTGATTGGTTACTTTGAATACATCTAAAGCCAAGCTTTTCTTTTTTCACCACCAATGCTCAGATCCTCATATTACTCCATTTTAAATAGATCTCTTTCCTTGCGACAGCCCCGTGCTTTAATAAGCTTTTAGGACTGACCTGCACTCCAGACGAAATGAAAGACATTAAATCTGTTATTAAGGTCACTTGAAAAATGGTGAGATCATTCTACTGCACCTGAAATAATCCTCTGCCTGCATAAGAGTCAAATACGATCTTGTTATCACATCTGGAAAAGTGTTGTTCAGAGTAACCGTTTCTGCTATGACTGAGTATAAAAATGACTTTGAAATCTGGTGAGGCTTGCACTCTTTTTCCTACGTGGAAGACAGGTTGCTAGTCCCCATTCTATCAATATTGTAATGGCAGGTGCTCGACTGAACTCCAGTCTTTGGTTCCTTGTAAAACATTCACAAGAACTTGTCTAGCTACAACAATTATGAATAATTTTCCTTTTTTCTTCTGTGTACGAAAAACTAAACAAAACTTCCATGAGCAAAGTTTCTTACCAAATACTACTAGCCTGTGAAACACAATATCATAGGACTGTTTCCCGGCTAACTACAGCATGGTCATTTTCAATTTCAATGTTAATAAAATCTTATTGAGCTGTCTTCTTCCATAATCAAATTCTGCCCCGTTTCAACCAGTGTTACCAATCATCATGGTGTTTGTCTCTCCATTCATCTGACAAACGCAGTAATATTTGTACTCGAGTGGCTTTTGCTTCTTAATATTTTAAGAAACAAGTGTTAAAGAGGGTGTGCTGCATCTTTTTTCTGAGGGTGTTAAGATAATATTTAATGTTTGTGGGGTATCCATTTCGTTTGAGCACTTGCTGAAAGTATTAACAGATGTCATTTTGTTTTATTGTTATACTAGCTGAAGTACCCGGCGTTGCCAGGTTGTATTTGATATACTTGAATATTCTGTCAACATACATAATTATCTTATTTATAAAATGAAATATTCATTCACAATGGCTTCTTTTCCCACATCCCCCATGAGGCAGGAGCAGTAAGTACATTTTATTTTATAGAGGTCTCGCCAGTAGCCCTAATCCTCTTTTCTAGTTTAATCTGTTATATTTGAGTCCCTCTTCTTTCAAAATATGATGTAAGAACTGAAATTATTATTTCATATCATATGCATATCTAAAAACATGTTAAATCTCCTTTTGTTTTAACTATTTAATGTACAATATATATAAAGGTGACAGTAGTAATCTATTCTGTTAATGAAATAATTAAAATTTAGTTTCAAGCAGTGAATATCTGAACACTGCTAAATGTACCTTTAACATTAATTTTGAAGAACCTCTACATAAACAACATTTTGGGTGTGACCTCTAACAAGTGTGTAAATGTAGATTTTTTCAGGACTTCCAATGCATAAGCAACCAACATACAACAGGTTATGAGGAAAGCAAGGTGTCTGAAGATTAAGTCAAACAAAATGGAGGCTTTATCCTTGAGCTTTATACTTATAGCAAAACTAATTTTTATTGGGAATTGTAAACGCTTGAACTGAAATGAAATCCGAGTTTGTAGTAAATTTTACAGGAAATTCTACTGCCTGATCTTCATCAATAACACAATGGATTGATAATTCTCGCAAAAGATTATAATTGATCATATCAACAGCATCATTTCTAGAGGCCAAGATTGCTCTTTCGTGAAGTCATCCAAAATTGCGTAAATTTTGAGCAATATCTGGGAAAACCTTAGTCATCAAGTCATTAATTGAATTTACTGCCTGGTCACATGATAATTTGTACAATTGAAGATCTCTATTCAATGTTATTGAACCAGTACCAATGAAAAAGAGGTGATTTGAGAAAAGTGCTGCAGACTGATCATCAACTGTGTCCTCATAATAATCTCCAAACTGAAAACCAACAACATGGTTACCACGCAGTATTGCAGAAGTGCCTGATTTTCATATCAGATTCAGATCAGGAAAGAAAGAATTCAAGAACGAACCAAACAAGGGCAGCAGCATTTTGTTTGATAGATAGACCACCTATTACAGATTATAACATTTTGTTAGACCTACCTCTTTTTTCCATTCTAAGGGTAACTTATAGTAATAACATAATTAAATATTAATGATGTAAAGTTCTGGTGTAGGATGATTCCAAAATATGATGTTAAATGAATAGAATTATATTTACAATATTGTAATGACTTGGCAACTGCCGCTTGGCACTTCTATCGGCTAGGGGTGGATGAATGTAAACTTTATAAAATTTATTGTTTTTGAAAAATTAAAATTTTCATTTAAAAATAATGGGCAAGAGAACTTCTGTTTATGTTTAAATGATTGCTTTCTTGCCAACTTTTCATTGGTTGATTTCAGTCTTGTGGCATTTTTTGGATTGTAAATGTCAACTTTTATAGGTTTTCGAGCATGCTGACAACAAATATCACAGTTAAATTTGGTGCTGATAAGTCGTTTACCAGATATGAAAACATGATATCCAACATTAAAGCTAATGTAATTTCTGGCAGCCATTTTGTTTTCACAACCGAATAGTTAGTAATTCGCATGCATGTAACTGAAACAGACGACAAAGCAAATATTTTTTCAATGGAAAAAAATGGGGTGTTTACTCCAAAAACTGTTCTTAACATAGAGAGGTTGGAGTTGTTTATTCTGGAAGCCGTTCTTAACATGGGGAGGTTAGCAGTGCTTATTTCGATAGCCATTCTTAACATGGAGAGATTGGAGTCGTTTATTCCGAAAGCTGTTCTTAACATGGGAAGGTTGGCCGTGTTTATTCCGAAAGTTGTTACGTATGCACATTACTAAATCCTCAGTTGTGAAAAAAATGGCTGCCAGGGATTACATTAGGCTTTACATTAGACAACAAATGTTTTCATATCTGATAAACTACTTATCAGCACAAAATTTAACTGTAATATTCGTTGTCAGCATACCTGAAAACCTTTTAAAGTCGACATTTCAAATGTGAATGGTGAGTTGTAGTTAAAATATAAAAAATACCGAAAAATTTGTATTTTAGTCAGAGAAACCAATATTAATTTCGATGACACTTTAAATAATTTATTTAAAGTATTCGTATTCAAAAACTTTAGAATTTTGTTTGAAACTAATATTTGGTTATCTAATCGATGAATGAATAAAAAACAGAAAAGATATATGGGAATGTCTTCGTTTTATTTTGTTTACACAAAAGAAAAGGAGAAATTATTTATAGAAAAAGAGAGAAATTATTTAAAGTAAAGGAAAAGATATAAAAAAGAAAATTATCTAAAGAGAACAGGAGTAATAATTTAAAGAAAAACAACATTATTAAAGTTAGGTTAGACCATAAATATTTCCAATTTCAGAATCTTGAGCAAGAAAGAAGAAAAGAAATGCAGAAAGCTGACATTAGCCCAATTAAGCTTTTCTACCAAAACTGTACTTAGAATTTGTCCTGTGTCACAAAAGATTTCCTTAAGAAAAGTATAAATTTTTTTTCATTGAATTTTGTCTTCGTTCGTGAGGAATTTTTGGCAAAAATTTATTTGTCCAAAAATATTTATCGTCTTAAAATACTGTAAGAAATTAAAAAGAAAAGTTTTATTTTCCAAGTATTTTGATTGCGCTTGCCGTAAAATAAGTTTAAATATATTTAAAATCATGCAGATATTTGCATTTATTAATACAAAAACTTTATGACAAAAGTTTATTTTAAAAAGATGACTTGGTACCATCAGCTAGAATCGAAAATGAAACATTTAGCGTTTCAGCCGTGTTCTCTACCGATGTTATTCAGAGAAAGATATTAAAGTCTAAATATTAACAAACTTGAAGAAATAAATTTTATGAGAGCATGCGCAAAAAGAAGTAAAAACATGTCTGTCAGTTGAAATGAACATTTTTGCATTTCAACTTGCTGATTTATGTCTGTACGTGTTATTCATCGACCCAACCAAAGATATTACTCGTTATAAACCATCCATTACTATTTTCTGTTAATTTCTGTGTTATGTGACCAATAATTTAAGAGTTTACCTGTTAAATATTTACACACACATACATCGGCTGTTTTATTTATATAGATAGATTTGAGGATGTATTAGCCTTATGTGTGTGTGTGTGTTAGCACACACACACACACATATGTTGATGCATCTAGTGCGTTGCCATTAATATTAAGGACCTGTTTAGCATGAACTTCTGCTTTCAGCTCTCGCCGCTGACGAGCCACAGTGCAAAAAGGAAGCTAAGTGCATAAGTCTTCCCTGCTAGTACACAGCCTCTCACACATCTAAATTCTTGGCATGCCTCCTTGTTGTCACACACTGATACTGGTGCCTTGTGGCTCCAGGTTAAATGTCAGCGGATCTCGGAGCATCAGGGAGCTCCAGAGGTGTGGACATGCCTTGGCGCTCAACCAATCCCTGACCCACTGCATTGTGGGTTACCCTTGGCTGGGATAAGGTTAAGAGTAGGGAACTCTAAAATCACATCCCACTGCGGCCTTGCAGTGTCCCTATGAAGGAAAGGCTATGCAGCCTCATCCAGAGAGAAAAAGCATAGTTGTGGATGCGTTAGGCTGATTGAAAATATGACCAAGATTGTTTCTGGCCAGAAACTGCAGTGTCCAGTGCTGTCAGTTGTCGCAGTTTTGCTCCACTGGATTACAGCATTGTATGTTTATAGGGTGCCTATCTGTTGCACAACTAATGGACCATGCGCAAGCGAGAAAGGGATTAGGTGCAAAGTCCTGTGGTGATAGAACAAGAGTGACAGTGAAAGGTTTGAGAGCTTGGAGCCAGTAGCCCAACCTCTGCACAAATGCGGTTTGTGTGTGATCGCTTGAAGTTTACTAAATGGGTGATATTAGCTTGAGGTAGCCACATGAATGTCCAAGTAGCTCTATTAAGGGATAGCACTGCTTGTCCTGAAAAGGAAAGCCTCTAAGAAAAGGTGAAGTACAGAAAGCTCACCCAAAATCTAAATCTGACTGCCAAACTGCGAGCAGTAGATCTTCACCAAAAGCGGTTCAAATAACAGAAACAAAAGGAAAAAACAGCAACAAAATTTCAAAATTGCAGCTTGAAACGTAAGAACATTGCTAGATACAGATACAAGTGACAGGCTACAAGAATGGCCTTAATTGACATAGAGCTGGGCAATACTGACACAGACATTACTGCACTACAAGAGGTTAGGTTCAGTGGCGAAGGCCAATTAAAGGAACAAGAAAGGACATTTCTCTGGATGGGATGCCCTGAAGGTCAACCAAAAAGAGCAGGTGTAGCTCTAGCCATCAAGAATGACCTTTGCCAGCAAGCTTACTGAAAACCCAAAAGAAATCTCTGAGAGAATTATGAACTTAAAGATTAGGTATGTCCCAAAACGGTTATATTACTCTCATAAACGTTTATGCCCTACAAACACTTACCCAGAAGAAGGAAGCTTTTCACTGCCAATTATGGGGAATTATAATAAGAGTCCCTGCAGCGGACAAACTAGGGGACTTCAATGCCCGAGTGGGGAGTGATTATATTACATGGGGCCCTGCTTTGGCCAAATTTAGCAAGGGGCAACAAAACTCAAGTGAAGAACTTCTAACCTGGCTTTGCTCTTAATTACACTTAGCAATTACCAACAACGTATTTCTATCAACTAGACAATCCGATAAACTTATAACAAAATTTTTTTGCACTAAGTTACTATTGAGATGAGAGTGCTCACTGATTGTCATTGTTGGCGATATAGATTATTCTGATAAGTGATGTCACCATGGAAATTCAATTCTTAAGAGTTCTGTGGAGTGATTTAGATGATTGTTAGGTAACTAGACAATTATGTTGTGTGTGTGGGGGCGGGGTGTGTGTGCGTGTGTGTATTTTGTTGTGCCTTTCTTGTTATCTCCCTTTGGGCAAAACTTCATATTAAAAAAAAATATACGCTCAATTCAACAACATCTAAAAAATGTATTTTTATTTTTTTACACTGACAATTATCAACATGCAGATGAAATTATGTTAAGCTAGAATGTCTAATAGCTGTTGGTAAAATTACATAAAATCAGCAGTATTTAAAATATCAAAGTGTTTCCACCCCTTCTATGCCTCCTGTGCAGAAAAGTAAATTAAACTAAATATAACGCACATTATCGCTCCCTATACTTGGCAACTATGTTCCAAAATTTATGGTCGTAAAAGTTGGCTTCAAGAAATGTTGACCTTTTAGATTATTTGCTATTCATGGTTGTTTGGCACAAACGTAGTCCCTACAATGTTAATCTAAAACATTTTTATGAGAAAGGGTGGATCTTACCACCAGGACATGGGGAAGTTTTATTACTAATCTGGACTTCAGGTTAGTGTTTGGCTTGACTACGACCAGGTTTAGCTTAAAAAACAAAATCACCAAACTAAAAAAACAAACGTTGCTATTAGAATGTCTCCTTTATGGATGCAGATTCGAATGATGGATTCTACCTTATGAATTAAAAAAAATCTCAAGTTTACATTTGTCATTAAAAGAAACTATAAATTAAACATTAAACACAACATTGATTAAATTAAACGTCAAAACAAGTAATAAATGTGTTTCTGGTATGAGAAAGATAAGAAAGTTTTATGTGGGTTTCATTCATTTGTTCTCTTTATTTTAACAAATGGACATTTATTAATCAATTCTTTGCATTCACAACCTAATTTGTTCAAAGTTCTCATGTAATAGCATTTGCTTTAACTATTCTAATGATTTCTGTCATGATCACAGTATTTTTAAAGATATTTTTAAAACATAGTGACAATAATGTAAGTTGTTTTATGAGTTTCCAAATTATAAAAGTTGTTTCGAAGTTTTGTTACCCTAAGGTAAGACTGGAGCAAAAGTTAGGTATGGATGTTCATTGAACTTTTATCATTACTAACCAGCAGAGTGTTACTACTGTCGACCTAGGGAAGAGTTTATCAGGCATATGCATGCAGTGTGATAATGTATGGAAATGAAACTGGGCCAGTGAGGGTTGAGGACATTTGTTGCATGGAAAGAAATATGAGAATGCCCAATGGATGGAGAGACTGAAATCTAATGACCCCAGGGAGATGTGTGAAAAATAGTAGACTTCCATGGCAAGAGGTGGCAGGTTCAGTTTACAGGAGAAGAATAAATAAAACATGGGAGGAAGTGATAAGGATGGATTTGAGAGAAAAGAGGATAAATCCATCTTTTCTAGACTTTCTACCTCTCCCTGACCTGCCAGAGATAGATTAATTTGGAAGTCAATTTCTTAAAAGCCGTCCAACATATGCCAGCATGTAAAACAGATGTTCAACTCAATATGATGATGATGCTGTCTACATGATGTGTTATCTCAGGGAAATCCTAAAGAATTGGTTTGGCAAGACAACATGACCAATCAGAAAGTAATGCCATGTGCAGACCATCTATGTCAGATCTCCTAATACAGATGAATCTCATTAGCAACTGTTGCAAATCTGCTAGTCTTTTCCATTTCGATAGAGTTCACAAAAGAATATGTAGGTTAATAGATCACGCACTGTCTACCAAGCTCCAGCCCCTGTCGCATTGCATCCTTGTTCAAGTACCTTAATTGCATGTGCTCTAATGAACTTGCTGCACTCGTGCCCCTCAAGGTAAATATCCCCGACCAACCTAAAAATCAGAAAATTCCCATCCCTTCACTGTAAAGGTTTGCTTTTTACTCTAATAGCTTCTTTCCTTGAGTTTCTAGCCTTTATAATTTCGCCCATGCTCCCTTTTTCTCTGATTGTACCAACATGCAGGAATTTAAATATAATGTGAACAAATATCTCGCTGCATAACTCCCCACCCCCAATTCAGAATAGCCCCTTACATCTCAATGGCAATGTTTCTTGTTTATGGTGAATTAAAGTAAAAAAAAAACAATTTCTCAAGAATGATATGACTTGACCATGAAATGGTGACCTTTATGAAACAGTCATTGTCATTTCTATCACTCAAAATGACTTCAGCTTATTTGCCAATATTCAAGTGGTATCATTAAGAGTCATAATGTGGTTTTGGTAGAAATCATTAAGAAGATGAAATGAACGTTTCTGTAAAAGAATGCATTATTCATTGGAGAAAACGAGCTGATTTGAATAGTGATAGTGATTGACAGTGGACATGAACACTGGTCATCAGAAATTATAATAATTTATGAATTTCTATGATTTTACTGAAAAATATTCTTATGAATATTTTTCAATAAATAGTGAGTGAGAATGTTACCAAAGCATTTTTTCTCTGTCATATTTTGATGGAGGGTGCATATTAGTTTTATTAATATCAAGAAAAATCTGCCCTGACAATGAATGCCCAGATCTAAACAGAGAAGTAAACAGAGATAATGATGATGATGATAATGATTTTGATTCTTTGGTCTACTTTTCTCTTCTTTGATGCTATTCTGTGATGCTATTCTTTGATGCTATTCTTTGATGCTATTCTTTGATGCTATTCTCACAATAACCGCTGACCTTCTTCAAGTATGTCTCATCGAATTTGGGAATCTTTGTGTCAAACTTGGAAATCTGTATAGAATTTTGAACAGAGCTCTTCATGGGGTGCGTTTCATCAACCATAACCGGGTAGAAATCTTAAGTAATTCATAATTGTATTCTTGGTATCGCCTGTATTGAGGATTGAACCTTCGAACTTCAAAAGACTATCACTTAGAACTGATTATTACTTAAAAATTATATCCGTTGTGTCATGTTTGCAAGTTTGACATAAATATATCCGAGTTTGATGAGGCACACCTAAAGAAGTGAGAATAACATCCAAGCAGATTAATAAACCAAATTATTAATCTGCATCTTGAGAATTTTTTCCCAAACATTTTTTGAACTTCTTTGTCGTCTGAACTGGACAACTTTATTTCCACAAAAATTGTTTACATAGTAGGTAAAATATTATTGACTTTATACGTAATAACATTGTGGATATATAAAATGATCCTAAAATAAAAAAAGGGTTGACTGTATAAGTAAAACATATTGCCCAACGTTCAATTGTTTGTTGAAGATCTTTGCTTACATAGTTTCCTCTTTTTTACACACAATCGAGGAGAGGATGGAGAAAAAGGGGAGGAGGGAAAAAGAGGGGAGGAGCAAAAGAGGGTGCATCACAAATTAGCAATTTAAAAACTTAGAAAACTTTTTTAATTTATTAGGCTGAGCTGCTAGAAAAGCTGTTTTTGTTGGTCTGAACTATTCAAAAATATTTTTTTAGACTGATCTACTCAAAAATATTTTTTGTTAGACTGAACTACTCAAATATATTTTTTAGGCTGATCTACTTAAAAATATTTTTTGATAGACTGAACTTCTCAGTTTTTTTGTTTGTTTTTTAGGCTGATCTACTTTAAAATATTTTTGTTAGACTGAACTACTCAAACTTTTTTAGGCTGACCTACTTAAAAATATTTTGTTAGACTGAACTACTCAAAAATTAATTTTTTAAACAGAACTACTCAAGAATTAATTTTGTTATAATGAACTATTTTAAATATGTAGTATGTTTGTAAACTAGATTACTGGCATGTTAAACCTCCACCTTTCCTTCTTTACTATTTTTTGCATTACTCTTTCTTAAGCATAAAATGTTCACATTTATTCATATCAATAGATAAACATTAAAATTTTGGCAAATTTATTTCTTTTTAAATAACGTCGAAGTGAAATAAATTGAAAGCAGAAATCAATTCGCCTGAGTAATAGTTTGTGTATGGTGGTAGGTAGGGGTAGTAAACTTACAATTTAGTTGTTGAAAATCAAGTCATTCCCTCTAAATATCAGGAAGGAAATTTAAACACGTTTTGTTGATGGGATGAAAACAAATATTAAATTTAAAAACAATAAAAATATGATGCCGCTAATAAGACATGAAGGGAGAAGAGTAAGAGAAAGAGAACATGAACTTGTCATTCACTCTCTCCCTCTCTTTTCCCTTCTTGCTTATATCTGTTGGTAAGAATTCTAGTGAGCAATATTAGTTCAAATCAGGTTTTTAGTAAGTTATCCATTTTTTTATTAACTCACTTTCATTAATCAGTTAATATTGCATATCTATCTATCTATCTATCTATCTATCTATCTATCTATCTATCTCTCTCTTTCTCTCTCTGTATATATATATATATATATATATAGAGAGAGAGAGAGAGACAGACAGACAGACAGACAGACAGACAGACAGACAGACAGACAGAGACAGAGAGAAGGAAGGGAAAATAGGACAGTAAAATTACAAATGAATAACACTAAACATTACTTTATTATAAACTGCATACTAATTAGCTATTCAAATAATTGTCTTTGTATTATATAGAGAGTATTTCCAAATATGATTATAATATGATTTAAATAGCAGTAGGCCATTTTGATGACAAAAATATATAGGATTGATAAATTTAAAAAGTTTTGCATTTATTCATTTAGATATTTTTTAATTAAATCAAGAAAAAAATTTTGAATCGCCTACATCATCATCATCATCATCATCATCATCATCATCATTAGCAGCAGCAGCTTTACATGCTGGCATGCATTGGACAACTTTAAGAAATTGACTTTTAAAGTATTTCTGGCTAGAAAAAAATTCAGGGAAACAAACGTTGATGACCTCAGCATAGAACTAGAGATTTTCAATCTATTTGATGGCCACACAGAACACTTTCAAATATATCTTGACTCAAATTACAAGAGAACACAAAAACAATGCTTTTCATCTACACAAACAATTATATTCTAAGAAAATACCAAGAAAAAGAAAGATGAAGATGCCTTAACCGTATGATAAATCATCAGTGGCAACAGACAACTTGAAAAAAAAATAGCAGATTTAATTAAAACCAGAAAATGGTTACATCTTGTTAAAATGCTACCTGGTCAGAAAGTGGGTGATCATTTTGGCTAAATGTATATGCTAAACAGATCTCCCATTTTAAAGGCAAAAATATTTAAAATTAATTAAAAAAATTAATTTTACTACCAAGTTCCTCGGAATGTTTATACATAATCACAAAAAGAAAGAAATAATGTAACATCTCATTTTAGGTGAACTAACATAGGATCCTAATGTACCGCTCAGCTCAGTCGTGGTTTTTACCTTGGCATCAGATTAAGCACAATATGTGAACTAACATAGGATCCTAATGTACAGTAATAACAGCTCAGCTCAGTCGTGGTTTTTACCTTGGCATCAAATTAAGCACAATATGTGAACTAACATAGGATCCTAATGTACAGTAATAACAGCTCAGCTCAGTCGTGGTTTTTACCTTGGCATCAAATTAAGCACAATATGGCTTACTTTTGAAATGGCTTTTTCACGGTTGACTGTCGTGTGTTGTTGTTCCTGTTGTGGAGGTCTATCCTCCCAGGCTTTGGGCAGGGGTTAGTTTATTGCTAATCGCCTGAGGTGCCTCTGCTGGGAATTGCTGATTGGGCGGCCCAGGAAATTTTTGCAGGCCAGAGTGCTATTCCTATAGAGCGCTGACTCTTCAATCGTACGATCTGACCCTTGTGTCACATCTTCCGGTCGTGGAAGAGACATAAATCACTTTTAAATACATCTCAACTTAAATTGCTTTTCTTGCACAGCCTAATTAGGTTGCTAATAAGCAAGGGAACATAAAAACAAAGCAAATGTTTTTGACAAAAAATGTTTTATATTAAAAAAAAAAAAAGAGTACAATATCAAGAAGAAAAGAAAGAAAAAAAACGTTCAAGATGTCATTGTATGCAGGAAACAATGAGATAACATAAAAAAAATGGTCACTCCCAAACAAATGGGCAAAGATAAAAAATTCTGATAAATTCAAGTGGTGTGAGCGAAAAGGGGGAGGATTGAAACTTTTTATGTATTGTGACCTCACGAAGATTGCAAGGTCAGAGGACCATGTCTGATAGAAAAATAGGTAAACATTTATCTTTATAATGTTCTGATTGTGACTTCATTCGTTAGTCTGTACATTACTCTTTGAAAAATTTGAAAAAGGCCAAATACAATTTTTGAAGGCTGAATTATTTAAAAAAAAAAAAGGCCAACTTTGCAAACTTTGGCTTTAAAAAGGCAAATATGGCAACCCTGGATAAGAATATGAGTTTGAACTCCCTTTAATGTAGCCTTGTTTTCGCATATTAATGTATGATCATCGTTTTAATCGTTTGAGAAAGGAACTCATAGTAATTTCGATGTGCAATGGTTCTTTACCAAAGAAAAAAGTCAACGAAATGGAACATTCAAAAGAAACGGCAAAAACAGAAGAAGTGCTGGACTGAAGGAATAAATTAAAGAATGTCTTTTACAATGTAATTTTATTATTTTTATTGAACTGTGTAGTACCATAGTACTTTCTTAGTATTTATTAGTACTTCTTAATTTATCTCATTTGGGTTAGTTTTATATTTAAAATACAATGGACACTTTTTCATAGAAATATAATTAAACACATTTGCTGTGTGTCATTGTTTTTTCCTGTTCAAAAAACTAATTTTTTTAACTATTCAAAATAATATCAGTTTTATCAGTAGTACATAATTTAAAAGTATGTAGATATCTCACTGCTGATTTCCAAATATCTACCTATATAAGTGCCAGGTACGTCCAAGAATGGAGTACTGTTGCCACATCTGGGCAGGAGCTGCTAGAAAGGACTTATCCTGCCTTGCTAGAGTTCAAAATAGACTTCGTAGCCTAGTAGGGAATGCCCTTTTCTCTTTCCAGCAACCTCTTTCTCACAAAAGAGATGTTGTAAGTCTGTCTCTGCTTTATCATTATTTTCATGGCAAGTGCTTATCTGAGCTCCAATCTATGGCCCCCCCCTTGCCAAACTTTCACGAGAAACACTTGTCTAGCCGAAAACACTATCAATAATTTCCCCCACTCTTTATCTGTGCCTAAACCTAAACGTAAATTTCATGAACAAAAAAATTGTCTTCCGTTTGCCTGTTTTCCAGCTGACTACAATATGGTCGTCTTCAAGTCCAACATAATCAAGTTCTTGATGAGCCGTTCCACTTAAGTTACCAAATTTACCGAATTTTCATTACTAATGATTATTATATTGTCTAATTAACTACTGTACACTCTTTAACACTTATCCTCGAGTGGCCTCTGGGCCTTGATAAGTGTTGATGTCTATGTAAAAAAAAAAACAAAAAAAAAACCCAGTTTATCTATGTCTAATTTCAGTGTTTATTACTGAAGTAATGAATATTCTGCTCACTTATTGGAAACTAAAAGGCAATGTTCTCCCACTTGCCTTGTCCACCATTTTAAATCTGGGAAAGATGCGTGCGCAAATGGCAGGGATTTAGAATCTATTTTTTTTCTTTTTGTTATCCAAAAAAAAGTGGATTTCCACTTAAATTACAAAAAATTCCCATGGATGTGAGTTTTTTGCTTTTTGTGCGAAATCCACTTTTTTTTAAAATAAAAAAAAAGTGATTTTCGCAAAATCACTATCTTTTGCTTTTTGTTACTATTTGGCTTGATTTTATGTCTCTTCCACTCTTTATTTCTTTCTCCCTCACTTTATCTTTCTTTCTCTTTCTTATTTTTCTCTCTTCCTCTTCTTCTCTCTGTACTATTTAACTTTGCTTTCCTTTTCCTTCTCTTGATAGTTCTTTCTAAAAGCTGAAAATGTTAATTTTGTTGTAAAAGTTAAATGATTCACGAGAGGGTAGGGGAGTTGGATTACTTCTTTTTTGCTTGAAAGAATAACTACCTTTCCTTCCCCCACTTGCGCACTTTATTTTGACCTTCTTACTTGAAACTGATTGGAAAATTGTTTAGGAAAAAAAGTTGCTGTTTCTTCGGTGGCCAACAATGGAATCATTAATAAAATCCACAATCTTTTCTGCAATTGAATCATATTTGGTACAAAGAAACTTACACCTATGCCTGACTTGTCCACCAAGTTTCGGTCATAAATGTCGAACGGTCTTTGTTTTATCAATATTCAATGATGAGCACACCTAAATACGATGTGCAAAATCGTCAATAACTCTGACACCCTTTCTTGATGCTTCCCTGCTTTTGGCTCTAATGATGCTCTTCAGTTTAAAAATAATCTAAGAATTATTTTGATAGAGATTTTGTTAAGAGGATCTTAGAGATAAAAAAAAAAGTCTTAAGGGCTATCGTCCATTCACGGACAGAACTCCTACTGATGAGAAAACTTAATGATCATCAAAGTGCCCCCTGCACATCATTTAATGGTGATAATTCAAAACTGTTGGAAGATTCAGACTGAAGTTTATTCATAAAGGTCAGATTTCAGAAAAAATTGACAATTCTATGGGTGGCATTTTTTGAAAGTCACCAAGTTGATTCTGGTTTGTTGAGCTTATCATAATATTGTTCATTTATACATCTGCTTATGTTTATCCACTGGCTTGTGGTTTGATAGTATCACCTAGATTATTATCAAAATAACTGTTTGTTATTGAGTTTCTGCTAATGATGGCCATTGGCTTCCTCTGGAATTTAAGTGAAAATGAGCATCCCAAAGAATTTAGTACTTTCTGTGCTTTTTAAGTAGTGTTTTTCTTCCTCCATCTTTTTATCATCCTGGACTTTTCTTCATGATTATTTTCTGCTGCATAACCTTATGTTTCTTTTTAATCCGTGAGGGAGAGAGTGTCAGATTATACAGGGTGGGACAATAAAATTGTCGCCCTAGAAAAGACAACATGATTCCATTTCCATTTAATAAAAACCAGTTTGCTGTTTGTGTTGCAGACCATTTACTAGTTAGCCAGTTGTGTACAAATCCCAAGATAGGAGTTTTCTATCATGTCTGAAAGTGACACAATGTTCAACAAGTGAGATCAGAGATGCACCGCTGTACAACACATGCTCTCTGCCGATCCAAGTTATTGCAACAGGATCATTTCCAGCACCCTCAAAATGCATTGCTGGATTACTACAAATAACAGGGACGTGCCAAGGGTGGTGAAAACAAAGTTTCCAGCCACGGTTATGGTCTTTGGTGTGGTTTCAAGTGAGGGCCATATCATTCGAAGTTGGCTTGAAAGTCAACACTAAAGTGTACCTGGATGTGCTGAAGATCCCCTGGTGCAATCAGGTGGCTACTGACAGACCCTGGGTGTGGCAGTAGGACTTGGCACCAACCCACAAGTCCAAAGAGAGCCAGGCTTGGCTTCAGAATGAGTGCTACAACTTTGTACCCTTCTCTCACTGCTCACCACTCCTCCTCTGACCTGAACTCGTTAGACTACTTCATTTAGTCATACACCGAGAACATCACCAACATGACCTGCCACAACACCAAAGCCAGCCTGATAGCCGCCATCTGCCGAGTATTCATCGCGCTCCAGTCGGCGCTTGTGGAAAAGGCATGCTCTCAGTTCCAAACCCGTATCAAAGCAATGTTGAGGCTGAAAGCAGCTACATTGATTAGATGTCATCTCTACTGCATAATCAAATTATCTGAATTGATTTTTTCAATAAAAGTTTTAAAATAAAGCTGTAGTGTGGGTTTCTTTAGGGCGATAATTTTATCGCCCCCCCCCCCTGTAAAATCCTTCTTATATATCTACTCACTAGGATTATGTGTGTGTGTCCAGATAAAAGTAACAAAAATTACAAAGCAAGCAACTACAAAGTTGGTATAATCTTGATTGATGTTACTCTGGATGAATAATATCTAAAAATTAGAAAAAAATTATATATTCTTTGACCCTAAACTGGTCAGGAGTGGGGGTAGGTTTTCAATCATTTTATGTACTAAAGGGAAGTAACTCTGATTTCTTCTTATCAAGGAGTAACTTCCTTTATGCCAACTCATTTCTCGCGGAATCTATATAAAGAAAAGAGTGTGTGTGTGTGTGTGTGTGTGTGTGTGTGTGTGTGTGTGTCCCCAGAGAGAGGAATAGACTGGGCAGAGGTGAAAGAGAGGTGGGGAGGTAGATGTGGAAATGAGGGTGGGGGTAAGAGAAAGATAAACAGATAGAGATAAAAGTTTTAAGAGAAATATGTTACAATTTTTGCCTCAGGTAATTTTCACTGTTATTCATTATCTAAAAGAAAGGTATATGACTTTATTATTTTCAATACATTAAAACGAGAGAGGGCTGGATAGAGTGAGGGAGAGGAATGTGGAAAAAGTGGGGAAGGCAGATAGTGAGAAAGATTGAGAGACGGATTGAGAGAGAGGTAGAGAGATAAGTTTTAATGTAAAGATGTTACACACACTTTTAAACCTCTTCGGTTTTATTAATTTGTTTTAAAAATTTTATTAATTTAAAAAAAAATGTTATTAATTCTTATTTATTGCGGACTATTATCCTCATCTTTTCTTAGTTGTTTCATGACATTTCGGCCAACTATTCCTCTAGCCTTCATCAGGTGGTAACCACAACGGATAGGAACTCTGAAGTTCCTAACTGCATTCACTGCAATTACTGCCTTCCATAGTTGTTGTCGTCTCACCACATTTTGGCCAAGTAAGCCTCTGGCCGGCTTTGGGTAGGATTGAAACCGCTATCTTCAGACAATTCTCGCTGGGAACTGTATAGATTCAACGTCTTTATCAACTGCGCCACTGGCCTCAAAGGGTAATCAAGGTTGAATGTTTTGGTCTTTTAAATTCATGTTTATTTATTATCTGATCCATCATCGGGTCCGTACCGAATGGTATATATTATTTAATTGGAATTCATTATTGAGATGAGTATTATTTATTAATTTTTATTTATTGCGGACTTTTATCCTCATCTTTATTGTTGTTTCACGACGTTTCGGAGAATTTTCTGAAGTTAGTGGTTTCAATCCTACCTAAAGCCGGCCAGAGGCTTACTTGGCCAAAGCGTGGTGAGACAACAACTACAGAAGGCAGTAATTGCGGTTACCATCTGACGAAGACCAGGGGAATCGTTGGCCGAAACGTCATGAAACAACTAAGAAAAGATGAGGATAATAGTCCGCAATAAATAAAAATTAATAAATAATACTCATCTCAATAATGACTCTTCGATTTTGTTTTAATGGTCCAAGGCAACGCCGAGTATCCTTGCTGGTCTATTATATAAAGGACAAATATTGGTGTGTGCGTGTGTGTGTGTGTCCATCCAAAAGTCAAAAACTACAAAAGTGATTTATTCTTTTTCAATGTTGCCTTGAACACAAATTTCTTTTCTTTTTTTTTTTCAATATTCATTTGGGGGTCAACAAGAACAAAATTAGTTAGGGGTGGGTGTGGGGTTAACATTTACAGCCATTGTTTTCTTTGCTATCCATTTGCTTTTTGTGTGAAATGGTACTTGTGTATAAGAGAGAGAGAGGAGGGTATAGACATAGGTAGAGAAGTTAAAAAAAAAGATGTTCAACTCTTCTATTGTGTTGTTCATATTACTGGACAACGTCAGATTGAGATGGTAGTTATTAATAATTCATTTCACCTGTAGACATGACTTTCTACCAATTTAATTGTGTTACCAGTGGAAATTAATTCATCACCACTGAACAACAACACCAATAAGTATAAAATATATTCATGAATATTTCGAATACATGATTAACAGGATTTATGAGTTGCTTAACAACTACACACATCCAGAAATTCAGTAATTGCTTTACTTACTGTGTATTTTGTTTGTAATTTTTCACAACATTCACTCCGGTACAAAAGGCTGAAGGAAAAGGTTGCCATATTTGTGTACCCGCTTATTTTCAATGCAATCTATCGTATATATGATGTAACTTTGGCGATCGTCTCATCAGTAATAGGTGTGATATAAAATAAATTTCACAGACCTTTCATCTGTTTTTTACTCAAAGATAACATCTATCAAAACAATCCTCAAATTATTCTTGAACTGAAGACAGAAATTGAAAATTTTGCATCTTGTAATTAAATACACTTATCATTGCAAGGCTATTGTTTTAATGACTAAAATTTGATGGACAAGTCAATAGTAGATTGCAGTTATTTTGTTTGAAATATGGTTGCATTACAGAAAGGATTGTGAATGTATTATCACTTCAATATGTGACAGGGAGATGCCCTATTTTTGAAGGGTTAGTATGTTTTTTGGAAGAAGGGTAACATGTAGCATCGTTTTTCCTTTATATATATTTTTTTTAATTATAAGAGAGGTTCATGAATGAAACTTGGTGGACAAGATTGAAATTTATTTGTCCCAAATATAGTTTGATTACAGAAAGGATTGTAAATTTAATGATGTGCGGGTCAGTCTATTTTTAGTTGGGGGAGGGTATCATGTAGTATTTTTTTTTTTTTTTTTTCGTTTTGAACTACAAATTTAGAACTTTTTTATTCTTTCAAAGTAATTATACATATTCTATAATTATACATATTATATAATTATACATATTCTCACAACTTACGACCTTCAATTCTTCTAACAAAAATTTTCTCGACTCTTTCTATCAATCCAACCAAGTACCTAACAGTCACAGACACAAGTAAACAATAATATTTGAAAAAAATTAGCAATATTTTTTTTAAGAAAAAGTTATGGAAAAATTGTGGCGATTTTTTTCTATTTTAATTAATTTAAAAATTTCTCAATGAGATTGGGTCACACAAAATAGACTGCATAAAAGATTGTATTTTGGTAATAATTCCGTCAATGGGTGGCATTTTGTGTGTGTGTGGTGGGGGGGGTGGCGGTTCACCCTATCTTTTAATACGTATGTAGCAATCAGTTTTATATTTATGGTGTTTCTGTTTGGGGATTCAACTGAAAATAAAGCCTTATATCAAAATCTAACACAACTTTTACTCAAGTAAAATGTAATGAGAAAGTAATCCGCTTTTGGAAGCATGGAGAAAATGAAATTTAAAACATGAGGTTAGAAAAAACGACCACATGCAAATTATTTTTTTTTTAAATAAACAAATATTCATCCATTTAAAATTTCAAATTTTCAGCTTATAACAAAGCCCTCATCAGGAATTTTTTAAAAAACAATACATTTCTTTTTCTTTCTTTTTTTCTTAATTGCCATGGTGTTGTTTGGCACAGCTTATTTGTTGAAAATGATGATTGTGTATTGTGTCCAGTCCAGTGGGTAGGCGCCTGTCCATGCACAAATGTGTACTTTTGATTGCTATATTTTATTTTGTTTTATTTATTTTATTTATAAGTTGAAAATTATAGAAATTAAAAATAAGATTAAAAATATTATGGCTGGGAACAGGAGTAAACATGGGCCCTTATTTATTCCTGTGTAATGTCAGGTTGATTTGCTTGTAATTTAATGTATTTTGTTTTTTTATGGAAATTGTTGCAGACAAGGTATGAAGCCAATTGATTGTAAAAAGCTAAAAAGAATGAAAAATGATGTTGGCAAAGGCATAAGATGCTTATTGACTTTTGTATTGAAAAGACGAAAGTAGGAGGAAAACAGTCAGCAGTTCTTAGTAAAACCATACTGGAATAGAAAATTGTGTTATAACAAGGTAACAAGGTATCTGAACAGCAAATTAATGAAGACTATTAGACCAACATGTCAACTGAGCTGGAAGAAAAGAAGCAGGCAGAAGATCAGACCATTCAATTTAATGTTTTTTATGAATTTAAAATTGAAGATGATTTTCTGGAACTTGATTTATTATGTAACTAGTTTCTATGGTGCTTCTACCACAAGCCTCTCGCTCTTACACAGGATTCAAAAAAAGAGTCTCAAATTTAATTGGCTCCTCATTATCAATCAAGCTCCAACCTGTGTCCGATTAGGGTAATGCTGCATCCCTCTGTCTATTTTACAAGTACTTTGATGGAATTTGCTCTGACAAACTTGTAGCACTTGTTTCCTCTTGATGTAAATATCACCAACACACCTGACAAGCAGCAAAATTTCATCCCTTTACTGTAGAGGTCCCTAGATACTGGAACACCCTCTACTCATTTTTTTTTTTACTTGGGAGTCGCCACTTATCAAGGCTCGAAGGCCACTTGAGGATAAGGATTAATGAATGTAAGGTGGTAGTGTAGTAACTGTTAATGGTATAAATTGGGTAGGAGACGACTCTACAAAAGTTTGTTTACATTGGATTTGAAGGCTACTATGTTGTATTCATAGTTTCTTCCCTTGGATTGCTAGACTTTGGAATTCCCTGTCTGATTCTTGCTTCTTTGACTGTATTAGCATGTTGAAATTAAAATTTAATGTAAACAATTTCCCACATAGTGCATCTGTCCTTAATAAAAGCGCTTCTCACCCAAGTGGTTATATATCTTATTTAATGTATTTACACAAAAAAGTAGTAAAATAATGTATATGAGACTTAATCATTCTCAAGCCTCTCATAATATTCTTCATCTTTCACCTGACAATCATTCCATCTCATTAATGCTTATCCTCAGTGGTTTTTGGCCTTGATAAGTACTGACTCATTAGTAAAAAATCGAAAAAGAAAATGAAAAAAATATTTCAGTTTATTTTACGCCCAATTCAGTAGAGATTTAAAAACATTGGTGATGACGTGTTCGGTGTATTATGAGTAAGACAGCCATTTTTAGTGAAGGTAATTTTGCAAACATATCATATTTCTACTAGCAATTTCTTATGGGAAACTATTTTTGTTTAGTCATTCTTCTCATAAAGCCGCCAGAAAATAAGTATTTTGTTTCATTCTTATTGTTTCTACCTTTTTCCATCATAACAGACAACTGTCCTTTGGTGGCCATGTTTATTTTTGTAAGAACCTTGTTTTTATAATGAAGGCATGTTGACTTTGCTTGTTCTTTGCCTTCTCAGATTGTTGGCAAGAAAGTGTTTTGATTAGCAGGAGGGGAAGGTTCGACAAATATTGTTTTACACTTGGACGATCTCAAATCCATTGTCCCTAGAAATTCATTTATTTTACAAATGACTTCGTTTCATGAGAAACAAAATGGAATGCTTTACAATCTTCTTTTCCCCCTGTTAAATGTCTCTTATTATTTTTTAAAGTTCAATTTTTTTATAGTGGGATAACCAGTAGTAATGAATATTTAGAATTTGTATATTTTTATGGCTCATCATCATCATCATCATCATCATCATCATCATCATCATCATCATCATCATCATCATCATCGGTTTTGGCATGTGTTGGAAATTGACTAGCAAACTAACCTCTATCAGGCCAGGTCTTTATTTATCCCTCCTTCTCTCAGGTCCATTTCGTCAATTCCTCCCATGTTTTTCTTGACTTCCACTGTGAACTGAACTTGCTTCCTCAACTTTTTAAGCCTGTCTTTAACATTTTACATTACACATCCATCATATCATTCTCATATCATTTTCTCCATGCAACACATATCATCAACCCTCACTGACCAGATTTCACTTCAATATATCATCACAGTGCATACACATGCCCAATAGACTCTTTCCTTGGTAACAATGGTAAGGCTCTGCTGTTTAGTTATGATAGGAGTTCGATGGACTTCATCCACTTTTAACTCTTGCAATCACACTAACATCTACTCCACCCTTTGCCTCAAAATGGAAATTAATTCCAATCGATTTCATTGACTGCATATTATATTCTGCAAACAAAATGTTGTATGTATGAAAAAAAAAAACTCCACCAAGAACTCATCAACTCAAACGTTAGTGCTCCAACAACTGTGTAGATTCACTTGCATATGCCCCTTCAAATTTGTAGACCCACTTGTCCCAACAACCATAAAAACACATCTGACTTTGACGGTAGTTGAACTTATATGTATTTTTTATTGCTTTTTATGCCAAATACTTTTCAATTGTTCATATACTAAAAACTTGACAGCAATAAGATTGAAACTAGAGTTGCTGCTGCTGTGCTTGTTTGAAAAAGTATAAAACAGCAGCAGCGGCTCAGTTTAAGGCAAACTCATTGTTCATACATGAAAAACGGCATTTTATACAAGTTTTATATATACAAGTTAAATGATTTATACAAGACATGATGCACCTTCTGAAAGTGATGTTTCCTGTAGTAATAGCACTAACCTGGATACTCCACCAGACTAGATTCTTGTTTTGGAATACAATAAGACGAAGAGAGCACAAGAAATACTATAACATTGTTAACTGGTCAGTAGCGGAGAGGAAAAAATTATTCTTCGCTTCTTTACTAACTAAACACTGAAAGATAAAAAGGAGGACTTTACTGGAACACTCAAATATCTATGTATCTCATATAGAAATCAAGTGTTAGCGCCGCTTCTTTCTGACAAATTGGATTCAAGTAAAATGAAACAAAAAACCAAGTACTAACAAGCCTCAACATTGTGGTGATCTCAAGAAACCAAATGTAAAACTCTAGTACAATAGATTTGACCGTTGTCAATTTCATAACTTTCTTGCTCACACCTCCAACCAACCCTGACCGCCAAAAAAAATTTTGTTGTTGGTGTAATTTTATCTCAGTTCTTAATTTTGTTTTTATTCTCATTTCTGTCTCTTTCTTTTTGCGTGTGATTGATGGAACTTTGTATGACGTATGTGTTCATTTTTGTCTTTTTCCTTCTCATTCAGACGTTGTGCCATTATCTTTTCAGACACTTTTTTGACTTACAATTGTTGACGAAAAATACACGGATGTTTGAGGGTGGGAAGACATAAACAGCAAACGGGTTTAAAAGCAAAAATAAAGTTGAGGTAACACCCCCCCAAAAATCATGTCTACAATCTCACACTAAAAAAAAACAGTTGCTGTGGCAGATTTAGTTTTGAAAATATTTCTTATCAATAAATTTCCACCACAAAGAAAAACATTAAAAACGTGTGTTCTATGGAATTCCCAGATTTAGATACGGCTTGGTAATAAGAGTCCCAAGAGTGAAACATGACTCCCCTAGTCTTAGGGTTTCTTATAAAACTAAAAAAAAATAAAAAATACAGTGTAACCTCAAAATGCTAACCATAGAATTGTGAATAAAATTTACAATCCTTTCTGCAATCCAATCATATTTGGTACAAGTAAACTTCTTTGCTTGATTTATCCACAAAGTTTTAGTTACAAATGTCTAACAGTCTTGGTTTTATTACCATTCAACGATGTGGGTTAAGGGACAAATTATGATGATCGTGAATAGAATTGTTAATAAAAGTAACAATCTTTTCCGCAATCTAACCAGATTTTGTATAAATAAACTACAATCTATGTCTTGTTCACCAATGTTCAGTCGTGAATGTCCAACAGTCTTTATTTTATCACCATTCAATGATGATCAAACTTGCATATAATTTTCAAAATTATTACAAACTTTCACTCTTGTTTTTGTTCGGATGGCCCTCTCCATATCAGTGATAATCTGAAGATTGTTTTGATAGATATTATCTTTACTAAGACAATAGCACATTTGGTTAGTATACCATATTTAGACAATAGCTCATTTGGTTAGTATACCATATTTAGACTAGCTCATCTGGTTAGTATACTTAAACAATAGCTCATTGCTTATTATCATGACTTATTTGGTTAGTAAACCACAAATGGTTCATTTAGTTAGTATACCATACCTAGGCAGTGGCTCATCTGGTTAGTTTATCATACATAGACAATAGCTTATTAGGTTAGTATACCATACTTAGACAGCAGGTCATTTAGTTGGTATACCATACTTAGTGGCTTATCTGGTTAGTTTATCATACTTATATATGGGCTTACTTAGTACACTATACTTAAACAGTAGCTCATTTGGATAGTATGCTATGCTAAGACAGTGACTCAGTTGGTTTGTATACCATACATAGACAATGGCTCATCTGGTTAGTATACCATACTAAGACAGCTGCTCACTTGGCTAATATACCATATATACACAATGATTTATTTGGTTTGTATACTATACTTAGACAGTGGCTCATTTGGTGCATATACCATGCATAGACATTGTGTCATTTGGTTAATATTTGATACGTAGCTAGTGGCTCATCTTGTTAGAATACAATACTTAGACAGTGGCTCTTTTGGTTAATATACCGTTTATAGTTTTTGTTAATATACCATACTTAGACATTGGCTCATCTGGTTTACCTGTCAATTATATAAAAAAAACCCATCGTCTTTTATTAAGACCAAAGTCACGAGTACATTTCTACTTTTGTCTTTTTTTTTATTGAACTAACTCTTTTTTCTTTCTCTCTCTCTTTCTTTTCTAATTTTTCTCCAGCTCTTTTGATTCTCCCCTCTCTCAACTAATATCTTTCTTTTCAGCATACTATCCTCTACCAATTTTTCTCCCTTTCTACCCCTCTCTTACAATGCTGGATACATAAGCTAAATAAAAAGTGAAAGGTATAGACAGACTGTGTTTTTAAGGGATACAATAACTTGGATAGAGAGAGATCTTAGAAATGCATGAGGGAGATTAGCTGAAAGAAAGAGAACTATATCAACAGAAATATTTCATTAATATAAAATATCATTAATATAATTGATAGATGATCATAACTGTAGAGTGGTGTGGTGTCTGTTGAGAGTGTTGAGACAAAAGACAGCCATTTTGATGAATCAACCGTGTCCGTCTGTATCTGATTTAAATAAGGAAAGGAGGTCACTAGAGTTTGAAAATGTTTTCTTCTGCAACAATATAAATATGTCTTTTATTTAACTGAGACAAGACTACAAGAACGTAACCATGTAAGTGGATGTCAGCAGGCAGTATAATAGAAATACAATATTGTTAAACTTAATTGGGATTTGATTCTCACCTCTCATCATCATAAGAGAAAATACCAAATTTGTCTATGGTGAACTCTTTAGTCAAACTGTCTTGTATTGGTGAACTCTTTAGTCAAACTGTCTTGTATTGTGCATGAATTTATTAGTAGAAATTTGTAGTGCGCATGTAACAGTGACACACTAATCAGTATCAGTGTGCGAATTAGAAAGTGTTTGTTTCAATCAAGTTATAACTTAGGGATAATGTCTCTGCTCCTCATCGCCATGATTATGACGGTAGGGGGAGAATGCTTGTTGAAGTCTCAACTTGAAATCATTTGTATTTGATCAGGAAAATATCTGATGGAATTTAATAGTGAGCATGCGTAGTGATGTACTAATCGCTTGTGTATACACCAACCAAACTACAAGTTGACAAAACCCAAGACCTTGCACGTACATATAAACAAAATCGATTTCTCATGTAACTACTACATTACTTTTGCTTTAGCAAGCACATAAATAATAGCATGGTTCGGTTTAAGAATAATATACCACACCAAACAAGAACATGTTATTATATGTTTATTGCGTTTTAATGACGAAATCAACAGAAGGAGTAGGAGGGACAAACGCAGTAAAATAAAAGAATTAAACATGCACCAATTTTACCTCTCAACTCATCTTCCATAAATTACAAATTTCAAAGTTATTCTCAAAAATTGCATTTAAACTCCCTCAACTAACATTCACAGACAAGATGAACTGGAATAGATATATAGAAGATATTTTCTAGGCTGCTGCAAGGAAAATAGGCTCTCTCTACCATGCTAGAAAACTTCTCACACCTGCTAGTATCTTATACCTCTACAAAGCCACCATTCACCCATGCATGAGATATTGTTCTCACATCTGGGCTCGTGCAACCACATGTCTCTCCCTCTTAGACAGAGTCTGGAAAAGTGTATCTAATCTAATAGGTCACACATTGTCTACCAAGCTCCAGACACTGTCCCATCGCTACAATGTTGCATACTTGTGCTTGTTTTACAAGTACTTCAATGGAATGTACAACGAATTTGCTGCTCTGTTGGCTCATCAACATAAATACCCAACAACAGTGTTTGCCCCGGGACTTAGGGTTAGTACAAATCTTGTTGCCTGTGTGTAAAGTTCATGCCCAGTTGGGTTACAAGTGTGCCTTGTTTGGGATGAACTAGAGTTTTAAAAAGTAATAAAAGAACTAACTGTCCTTTCATAAACAACTAAATACAAAATTCTGCTTACAACTAGTACAACTGCATAAGAAAGACTAACAATGTTATTGATTTGAAAAGAAATTCCCACACAGTGTATTTCATGTTGGAATAATAGTTTGTATAACTTTGCATTTGGTAGTTTTGAAATAAAAACAGTTACGTATTTGATCATTACATATTAGTTTCTGCTCACATTTGTTATGTTTAGTCGAACTGGAATCAACATTTTGATTTTACAAATCAGGACAAGATAAAATATTTACCAGTATGCACAACAGCTTACCACCCACAATGTAATGGACTAATTGAACAAGCTTATAGGTTACTTAAAACAGTTATTAAAGGATTAAAATTGACAGCTTGGTTTATTTGTGAAGTTGTAAGGAAGGTGAAAGGAGGGGTGTTAGAAATTCTGGCCAGTGATATCATTTACTCTATAATAAAAAAACAATTCCTTATGCAAAAGTTAGCAAGTAAAATGACGAAATCATTTTAAGTGCTGGGAGTCAGTGAGAAAGCAAATAGCAAATCAAATAATCACTTCATAGGCTGAAATATACTTCTGATCAAGAATCAGAACTTTGTCAGCCATCCCCCATTCTAATAACTACCTAAGATATCCACCAGAGAGGGCTTATCTACAGGCAATCTCTGACATTACTTTTCTCAAGACGGTTGCTCTCAAATCCCATTTAATGAGGTACTTTTTTTTATTTCAAACAAAAAAAAAACATCTCTTGGGTGGCTGGATTTTTGTCAAATATTACTCACCTGCAGCATGTCTGCTAATCTTGTACACCAAAAAAACCCACTAAGTGCATGTTTACACATGCTATTACTCCTAAATAGGAATACACAATCCTCTATAACCAACAATTAAATTATTTTAAATAATATTAAATTACAATGATTATATAATTTATATGGAATATACCCATATAGGCTGCATTTTTTAACTTGCTACTTTCCTTGAAAATTGAACTTGGGCGAATTTGCTGAATGATGAAATCCATTTTTCAAACTGTCTTCATTTTGTGAGTCACCATGGAGTTGAGATGGATTATAATGACCTTTTCTAAACAATAAGTGTCTAGTCATTTCAATGAAACTATGATATATCTCTGGAATATCCGACATATAGTTTTTAAATAAATAAATTGAATTTGAGCTCTCACATTCTTATAACCAAGCACTTTATAAATTTCTTTTCAACAAATCCCAACAAACTATATATATTGTATATATTATTATAGAGTCATGATTTCAAAAGTAAAAAAAAAATATTAGGCGCCATCAGTTAGAATTGAAACAAACTGTAGCATTCGAAGCTGGTGATATTACCAATGTGACACACTAATTAAAAGTTAAAAATGTGACACACTAATTAAAAGTTAAAAATGTGACACACTAATTAAAAGTTAAAAATGTGACACACTAATTAAAAGTTAAAAATGTGACACACTAATTAAAAGTTAAAAATGTGACACACTAATTAAAAGTTAAAAATGTGACACACTAATTAAAAGTTAAAAATGTGACACACTAATTAAAAGTTAAAAATGTGACACACTAATTAAAAGTTAAAAATGTGACACACTAATTAAAAGTTAAAAATGTGACACACTAATTAAAAGTTAAAAATGTGACACACTAATTAAAAGTTACCAATGTGACACACTAATTAAAAGTTAAAAATTCAAAATTAACTAAGATGAATGTACAGAATGTATAACGATTTTTTCAATTTTTACCCATTTTTGACCCCAGCAGTGAAATCACCCTTTTCTTCACCCTATGCTTCACTTTTTGTTATCAAGTAAGATCTTGAACTTACTTGCAATTTCATCAAATACGTTTGCAAGCCAAATCCGATCCCGCATTTTGCTAATTCCTACCCTCTGATGAGAAGGAAAGTATTTCTTCAAAACTCCGCGGATTAAGGACTATCCACTTATTTAGTGTTTCCTTTTCAAATTAAATATGTTTTTAACTAAAACTTAAAAAACAACAAAAAAAAACTCTTTTTCAAAGTGTTTTTTAACATGTTTTATTACCTATTTGCTCTTATTATAAGCTCTATCTCCTATTTGGTTTTATCGAGCTTTTACATATATATATATATATATATATATATATATATATATATATATATATATATATATATATATATTTTCCTATTTTGAACTATTCCGGAGAAGAAAGAAAACTATAATGAGAAAGATAGAATGTTACTTAAAGTCATTTCATGAGATTTTTTTAAATATAATTTATGGCTAATTAAAACAATTAAAAAAGTAAAATGAAAAAAAAACTTCTAATATAAATTTTTATATAGAGAAATAAGCGTTGATTCATTTTAGCTTCAGTATAATACTTGTTTTATGTAAAAAATTTTATTGATTAGAAGAAAATGGCTAAACTGTCTACTATTAAAAAGGCCCCCCCCCCCAAAAAAAACTGTTGTTTTTGTCGCCTGAAATAATCTTATCTGTGTTTCTGCATTCCGCTTGTACATTTCTAATGAGTTGTGCTTCCAGGCAACGTTTTTTTGTTTTTTATCCATATTTATCAAAGCTTATCAGAAATGGGATTTGTCATTTTAAAAGGAGGAAACTTAAACATTGCTAATCAGAACTTTAAACAAGATGTCGATTTATTAATGCTTGACATTTCTAGTTGATTTATGAAGATTTTCAATAAATATCAGATTATGTTCTCTTGGTTTTAATTTGAAAGTAGGAAAACATTACATTTCTTTACTGAATTTGTTGCCTTTCATTTATGTCTTAGAAGTATTGTCCAACGAGTTTCATACAGAAATAATGTTATATTCTGGTGTTTAATACTTCCGTTTGAAACAATTGACATTTGTTAAGTAAAAAACTTAAAAGAATGTTTTTGAAAGTAAATGTTTGACAGTGAATGATTGAAAAATATTGGAAAGTGTTAACACGTGTTGAAAAGTATTGGCAAATGTTGAGAAGTGTTAAAAAGTGTTGAAAAGTATTGGAAAGTGTTGAGAAGTGTTGAAAAGTGTTGAAAGTGTGTTGAAAAGGGTTGAAAAATATTGGAAAGTGTTAGAAAGTGTTAAAATGTGTTGAAAAGTGTTGAAAAATATTGGAAAGTGTTGAAAAGTGTTAAAATGTGTTGAAAAGTGTTGAAAAGTGTTAAAATGTGTTGAAAAGTGTTGAAAAATATTGGCAAGTGTTGAGAAGTGTTAAAATGTGTTGAAAAGTGTTGAAAAATATTGGAAAGGGTTGAAAAATATTGGCAAGTGTTGAGAAGTGTTAAAAAGTGTTGAAAAGTGTTGAAAAATATGGGAAAGTATTGAAAAGTGTTAAAAAGTATTGAAAAGTGTTGAAAAATATTGGAAAGTGTTAAAAAGCGTTGAAAAATGTTGAAAAATATTGGAAAGTGTTGAAAAGTGTTAACAAGTGCAGAAAAGTATTGGCAAGTGTTGAAAAGTATTGGCAAGTGTTGAGAAGTGTTGGAAAATGGTTAAAAGAGTTAAGAAGTGTTGAAAAGTGTTGAAATGTGTTGAAAAGTGTTCGAAAATATTGGAAAGTGTTGAAAAGTGTTGGAAAGTGTTGAAAAGTATTGGAAAGTGTTGAAAAGTATTGGAAAGTGTTGAAAAGTATTGGCAAGTGTTGAAAAATATTGGAAAGTGTTGAAAAGTATTGGAAAGTGTTGAAAAGTGTTAAAAAGTGTTGAAAGTGTTGAAATGTGTTGGAAAATATTAGCAAATGTTGAGAAGTGTTAAAAAGTGTTGGCAAGTGTTGAGAAGTGTTGGAAGTGTTGAAAAGTGTTAAAAAGTGTTGAAATGAGTTGAAAAGTGTTGAAAAATATTGGAAAGTGTTGAAAAGTTTTAAAAAGTGTTGAACAGTATTGGCAAGTGTTGAGAAGTGTTGGAAAGTGTTGAAAAGTGTTAAAAAGTATTGGAAAGTGTTGAAAAGTATTGGCAAGTGTTGAAAAGTATTGGCAATTGTTGAGAAGTGTTGGAAAGTGTTAAGAAGTGTTAAGAAGTTTGAAAAGTGTTGAAATATGTTGAAAAGTGTTGGAAAATATTGGAAAGTGTTTAAAAGTGTTGAAATGTATTGGAAAGTGTGGAGAAGTGTTGGAAAGTGTTTAAAAGTGTTAAAAGCATATCTGAGAAAATTGACCAAGTTCTATCAGCATATCCTTCAGCTAACATTCACGTATGTGGAGACTTCAATGTTCACAATATGGAATGGTTGACCCACTCAAACAAGACCGATGATGAGGGGAGATTCTGTCATGATTTCTCCATTGCTTATGACCTCACTCAGATTGTTCACGAACCCACCCGTGTGCCCGACAATGACGGCCAGTATGCAAGTCTCCTAGACCTTTTTCTCACAACTTGCCCTGAACTATGTTCAGTTTCCGTTCTGTCTCCTCTTGGATCTTCCGACCACTCAGTTGTATCAATTAAGATAAAAATGAAATGTAATAAGTCCTCAGACGTACCTCTCCATCGTACAGTATATCGATACACTATGGCTGACTGGGAGAGTTTCCGTACATTTATATCGGATCTTCCTCTGCGTTCCATGTTTAAAAAGGATGTGTCGTCTATAGTATCAGACCTGACAGAATGTTTAATTGTAGGTATAGACAATTTCATACCCTCGAAAAAGTTCCAGCAAAAACCTAACAGCCAGCCATGGTTTTCTCCAGAATGTGCTGCTGCTATTGCGCACAGAAATCACTTTTTCCACTGCTTCCAACGTAATAGATGTATGGAAACTAAAGCCGCTTTCAGGACTGCCAGATGTTGCGAGTTTGTCTCTGCTTTATCGTTATTTTCATAGAAAGTGTTCGACTGAGCTTCAATCTATGGTCCCCCCTCGCCAAACTTTCACAAGAAACACTAGACTAGCTGAAAACATTATCAATAATTTTCCCCACTCTTTATCTATGCCTAAACCTAAACATAGATTCTATGATCAAAGCTTCTTTCTTAGAACGGCACGCCTGTGGAATTGTCTTCCATTTTCCTGCTTTCCAGCTGTCTATAATATTGTTGTCTTCAAGTCCAACGTGAACAAGTTTCTGATGAGCCGTTCCACTTAAGTTAAAAAATTTACCGAACTTCCATTACTATCGATTACTATATTGTCCTTTTGACTACTCTACACTCTTTAACCCTTATCCTTGAGTGGCCTATCGGCCTTGATAAGTGGTGATGCCTATGTAAAAAAAAAAAAAAAGTGTTGAAATGTGTTGAAAAGTGTTGGAAAATATTGGAAAGTGTTGGAAAGTGTTGAAAAGTATTGGCAAGTGTTGAAAAATATTGGAAAGTGTTGAAAAGTATTGGAAAGTGTTGAAAAGTATTGGAAAGTGTTGGCAAGTGTTGAAAAGTGTTAGAAAGTGTTGAAAAGTGTTAAAATGTGTTGGAAAGTATTGGAAAATGTTTGAAAATCCCTAGAAAGAGAAAAAAATTCCTGTTCAGTTTTTAGTAATGGAGTGAGATGCAACTTGTAATCATTGTGTACATGAGAAGTGGAATTACAAGTTGGTTGCAAGATGATAAACAATTAATATGCAAGGAGTGTAAAACAATGGAGACGGATGTGGACTCGCAAGTATATTTGAATGGCGAAGCAATTGGGGTTGTTCTCAAGTTTTGTTACCTTGATTATACTATTGGAGCGCAGGAAAGACTGCAAAAGTGAGGAGTGGATAGAGTAAGTCCCAAGAATTTTAGTCATTACTAACCAGCAGAGTGTTACCACTGTCTATGATGCATATGTGCACAGAGTAATGATGTTCAAAAGTGAAACCTGGTCACTGAGGATTAAGGATATGCGTTGCATGGAAAGAAATGATATAAGAATATTGATGGATGTGTAATGTGATGGATGTGTAATGTGATGGATGTGTAATGTGATGGATGTGTAATGTGATGGATGTGTAATGTGTTAATGACACGTTTAGATTTGATGACCTCAGAGAAAGATTAAATTTGGACAGTATAGAGAGATGTGTATAGAACAGGAGACTTTCATGATATGGCCATGTTTAAAGAATGGATAAGAATTCTTGAGTTAGTAGATGTAGAACAGTTCAGGTAGCAGGTTCATTTAGAAGGCAAAAGCCACGGAAGGCATGGGATGAAGTGATACAGATAGATTTGAGAGAAAGAGGGATAAATAAGTACCTGGCAAGAGATATGCTTGTTTGAAAGCATGTAAAACGGATGTTAAACTGAATTTGGTAATGTTCTATGTGTGAGGAGACAGTATTTTTACAATGTTTCTTCCTTCCTGGGTTGGATCGACGTGACGATTGTGAATGCAGATTCGTAGAAAGGACACCCCCCCCCTTCCTCATAGAGTGACATGATAACAGGAAATGGTTTGAATGATGCTGGAGAGGGAGAGAAGAAAACAAAGAAAAGGAGGTTACAATCTGGTGAAACCAAAAGATATATTTCATTAATTTTTTTTTTATTCTCATATTAGTAGTAGTAGTAGTAGTAGTAGTAGTAGTAGTATTTCTTCTACTTACCAGCTATAAGTTAATAAGCCTTTTTTTTTTTACTACAGTTGAAGATGTAATCATTATCAATTGATACAATCATTCCTGTAAAAAATAAAATTCAATATTTTTGATTCTTCTAATCGGTAGCATATTAACTAAAATTCACCAAAAATATTGTCGTGAGATAAAAATAGATGAATTTAATTTAAGAACCATAAGCTTAATCTGAATTTGAGATGATCAGGGTTATCTGAGATTATAAATATGTCGTCAGCATAAAGCATTTTCTGAGGCCATGGAATATTCGAATATCTAAGTGTCTCATATAGAGATCAAATGTTAGCTCCAGTAAGGGGTCCATTGATTTCAGAGAAATTCAACTGCAGTGTTTCGCATGATGGTCTTCATCATTATAATAAAAAATACAAGACTAATAAGTATAGCCTCTACATTGACATTTGGATCTTCTGAACTTCTCTTAACCCCAAGGTATGTCAATTCAACAATTCACACATATCCAGTCCCCCCCACACACAAAAGGTTATTAATTTTTGTTAAGGAAAAACTAAATAGCCAGATATGATTACATAAACCTTTCATCAAAAATATTTAATTTTTTTTAATTTTGGAATCAGAAAGAAATATCAAAAAAATAAAACTATTTTATATTGGAGTTAGAATGAATAACTTTTTTACAGTTATTATGTGTCATTGTATTTCATTACAAAATGGATCCACATACGACCATGAATTTTTTTCAACCCATTATGTCTCAAATATAAAAGCTTACATAAAGAAATGTCATTGTAAACATGCACAAATATGGATTATAAAAGCTTACATAAAGAAATGCCATTGTAAACATGCACAAATATGGATTATAAAAGCTTACATAAAGAAATGCCATTGTAAACATGCACAAATATGGGTTATAAAAGTGTGGTTTGAGTTGTCCCTCTTTGCAAATTGTCCGTTTGGAGAAATGGAAAACTAGATGGCTCTGGTTGATAGTCAATTTGCATAAGTGGAGAAATGGGCAGCATATAAACGGTTCTTTTTTAAGCAGGGGCGAAGAGCGCAGAGACTGAAACGACGGTTAGAAGAAGTGACGGCGAATTCTTTTTGTGACGGTGAATTATTTTCGGACGTTGAAGAGCTCAACCTTTTGGAAGGAACAGCTGTGTCTTATATATATATTTTTTAAATTTCTTTTTTTTCTACTTCACTACAAGCTATTTCAGCGGGAACTATGGAAGCAAAGAGGATCAGCAGTGAAATGCTTAAGACGTTCTCTGGAGAGGGAGATGTTATAACCTGGCTGACCAAGGTTAAACTTGTTGCTAACTTGCGGGACATCGCGGATGTAGCCAGCTTGATACCGCTGTATCTTGATGGTAATACTCTGGCTCTATATCTGGAGATGCGGGAGGAAGATCGACTGTCTGTTGACGCCATTGAGGAAAAGTTGAAGGAAGCATTTACCGAAGGACCGTTTGTGGCATATGGCAAACTAAGCCGTATGGTGTGGACCGGAGAGCCTGTCGATGTTTATGCCAACAATATCAGGAGGTTGACAGGACTAGCAGGATTCAATGGAGGAGGCCGTCGACAGATGGTTAAGATGACCTTTATCAATGGCTTCCCGGACCATATTTCTATAGCTCTGCAGCAACTGCCCAGTGTAAATACTATGGAGGTGGCGGAGTTGATTACACAGGCTAGGGTGTTGGCCAGGAAAAAAGAGAGTGAGCAGGGAATCGCAGCTGTCGCTCAACGAAGCAAACTGCAGCAGGAAATTGTGAAGGACGAAAAGCAGAGAGGACTGTGGCAGAGACCCAGGTTCTCTGGCAGATGCTACCGATGCCAAGGCCCCCATATGGCGAGGAAGTGCAGGGAGCCAAAGCCAGAAGTCACGTGTTACCGCTGTGGGGAAGTCGACCACATCAGCAGATTCTGCCCCCCAGGGAAACGAACAGGGGGAAGCCACTGCGCTCGTGGCTACCCCACTTATTCGATGAAGGCGCTTCAGGGTATGTCACCACAAGTAGAGGTGACCCTAAATGGACGAAGTGCAACAGCCCTTGTCGGGCTGTACGTCAACAATTGTCACCAAAGACATGGTTGACACATGCAATGGAACCAGCAGCATTACGGCAGTTGACGGCAGAGAGGTGAAGTGCAATGGCAAAAGTATTGTTCGGTTGATGGTACGTGGGATGTCACTAATAATCCAGGCGATTGTTATTAACAAAATTGTCACGGGTGTCGATGTGGTGCTAGGGATGGACGCAATTGCTCAACTAGGGGGCGTTATGGTATATAGGAACTCTGTGAGATTTGGAGGACATCAAGGGGCTGCAGATGTGCAATTCGAAAAAGGTGTCACAGGAACGGCCGGGTTAGACAAAAGTTGCACGACAGAGGACCAAGATTTCTCTGCACACTTTGATGGTGAGAAATGGACAGTCAAGTGGGCATGGAAGGGAGAACCTCCCATACTGAACAACAGAGTGGAATGCTACGAGCATACGTTGCGAGGAGGCACAAGAATTGAATTTGAGAAGGAGGTGGACCGATGGATCTCAGAGGGGATTTTAAGACCATGGACGGAGAAGGTGGAAGGTGTGCTGCCGTTAATGGCGGTTGTTCAGCCCACAAAACAAAAAGTTCGGCCAGTAATGGACTTCAGGGAACTGAACGTACACGTTGCGTGTCACACGGGAGGCGATGTGATGGACGTGTGCGGAGAGACCATGCGAGAGTGGAGGCAGATTCAGAAGGCTACGACGATTGGGGATTTAAAATCTGCATACCTACAGATCCACATTTCACAGGAATTCTGGAAATACCAGCTGGTCAGATACAAGGGCCGAACGTACTGCCTGACTAGGTTGGGGTTTGGCCTGAATTCTGCACCAAAAATCATGACAGCGATCCTCAAAACGGTGCTAAGCAAGGAGGACGTAGTCAGAAGAGCCACCAGTTCCTACATTGATGATATTTTGGTGGATGAGACGGTAACAACTACGGAGGACATAGTAAAACACCTCAGCTTTGGGCTAATTGCAAAATGCCCGGAATCGTTGGAGGGAAGAGCGGTGTTAGGGCTCCAACTAAGAAAGGACCAGATAGGACGGTTAGTGTTCTGGAGGGGAAATGAGATCCCGGAGGTGTCGGAAAAATTGAGCAGGCGAGAACTCTTCTCAATATGCGGAAGACTGGTGGGCCATTACCCTATTGCAGAATGGCTACAGACTGCATGTAGTTATATCAAAAGGCAAGCTAGTGGAGCGAAGTGGGAGGATGGAGTTGATAAAGAGACTGTGGACATTATGAGAGAGATTATTGAAGAGGTGAAGAGGGAGGATCCAGTGAGAGGTGTTTGGCATGTACTCAACAGTGCAGAAGGTGTTGTGTAGTGTGATGCAAGCTGTATAGCAGTGGAGGTTACCTTGGATATAGGTGGTGTTACTGCAGAAGATGCTGCTTGGTTGTGGAAGAAGGACGACGTGGCTCACATAAATGTGGCGGAACTGGATGTGGTTATGAAGGGCATCAACTTAGCCTTGAAATGGGGGCTACAGAATGTTGAGGTGAGGACCGACTCAGCCACTGTGTTCTCTTGGATCCAGTCCGAAGCTACAGGAGAAAGGAGGGTGAAGACGAAAGGCGCTGCTGAGATGCTAGTAAAGCGTCGATTGATGATGTTAAGGGAGCTGATTAGGGAATTTGATCTTCAACTTAGGGTCACTATCGTTCCTTCAGCGAAGAACAAAGCAGATGTGATGACGAGGGTGCGGAAGACCTGGCTAAAGGCGCCGAATGAGGCAGCTGTTGCAATATGTTGTTTGAATGAAGACACTCTGAAGATTTGCATGACATGCACCATTTTGGAGTGGATAGAACCTTGTTCTTGGCCAGGAAGGTGGACCCCAGAATCACAAAGGAGGCCGTTAGGACAGTGGTTGAGAGATGCAGCCGGTGGCAATCAATCGACCCTGCACCGAGTAAACACGAAGCTGGTGAGGTTCAGGTGGGAGAGAACTGGAGTAGGTTGGCGATAGACGTAACGCACTATCGACAGAGGCCGTATCTGTCAATGGTCGACTGTGAACCAGGAAGAGTAGCCATTTGGAGGGAAATCAAGGCGGAAAATGCAGATGAAATTGCAAAGGTCTTAGAAGAGGTGTTTTTGGATAGAGGTGCAGTGACGGAAGTGCTAATGGACAATAGAACTGCCTTTTGCTCAGCTGCCATGGAGAATGTGTTGGATAAGTGGGGAGTGCGGCACTATTTCAGAGCTGCATATAGACCAGGCAGAAACAGAATTGTGGAGCGGCATCACAGGACCATTAAGGCTATAGCTGAAAGGGGCCAGATTTCGCTGCCAGAAGCTGTCTTCTGGTATAATATGGCTCCAAAGTCAGGGCAAAAAGTGGAGTCAGTGCCGCAGAGGGCAGTCTTCAAGTATGAGTGGTGGCATCCCCGAACTGCATAGGTACCCGCGGAGGAAGGCGAGAAGCGAGCGACTGTACGAGTGGGAGAGGAAGTGTGGATCAAACCGCCTGATGCTCGATGTACCACAAGCTGGGGGAGGGGCATTGTGACAAATACCCAGTCCCCGAATAATGTATCTATCGACGGCATCCCTCGACACATCCTTGATGTACGGCCGGTATGGTGTCATCAGAGGAAGACAGCAACGTCGAGCCAAGTAGCAACGTTCACGAAGAGGCTCCGCGGAGATTGCAGCGAGAAAGACAGCCACCATGTTGGTTGAGCGACTACGTGATGGGTTGACATGTGATGATCGTGTAAATCTTACATAAAGAAATGTCATTGTAAACATGCACAAATATGGGTTATAAAAGTGTGGTTTGAGTTGTCCCCCTTTGCAAATTGGCTGTTTGGAGAAATGGAAAACTAGATGGCTCTGGTTGATAGTCAATTTGCATAAGTGGAGAAATGGGCAGCATATAAACGGTACTTTTTTTAAGCAGGGGCGTAGAGCGCAGAGAGTGAAATGACGGTTGGAAGAAGTGACGGTGAATTATTTTTGGACGTTGAATAGCTCGACCTTTTGGAAGGAACAGCTGTGTCTTATATATTTTTTTTTGAATTTATTTTTTTTTCTACTTCACTTACATAAAGAAATGTCATTGTAAACGTGCACAAATATGGATTATAAAAGCTTACATAAAGAAATGTCATTTTAAACATGCACAAATATGGATTATAAAAGCTTACATAAAGAAATGTCATTGTTAACGTGCACAAATATGGATTATAAAAGCTTACATAAAGAAATGTCATTGTAAACGTGCACAGTGCTGCATGTTTAGTTGGATGCATAATATGCTGCAAATTACAGGTTTGCAATTGTAAAATGTTTGAAATAATTATGTCATCCGGGATACAAGGGTTCATGCTGAGAAATTGGACCGCTTGAAATCTTACAAAATTAATTTTCCACTCCAGAAAATAGATCTGCTTGTCAGTAAGTTTTTATGTCTAAGTATAAAACAGTCCATAATTCTCAAGTGATCTTGTTATGTGGCCTACTCTAAATGATAGCAATATCTATACCAGGAGTGTCCGTTACATCGATCATGATCAACTGAATTTTGTGGGTAGATTGCATTGTATTGAAAAGAAAAAACATTAGTTTTAGCCAACTTTCAGAACTTTGTAGCAGAGTTGGAGACACAAACGCAGTCATGTGGGCTGCTTGAGGATGCACACTAAATAAATAAAAAAAATGGCAATTGTCCATCAGATGCTTCAAACACTTAGCTAATCACTACATTCCTGTGCTACCTTTCTAAAAAGATGCTGAGGTTTTTTCGCTCACATTGAAAATCTTCTGGAGTTAGGGATGAGATTCTGACACTGTAACCTGACATTCAGCTGATGCAGACTTCATGGGCAATTATGGAACAGAAGATTCCAGCATCAGTAAATGTACCTTCTTGACTGCATTATTTGGCTTCACTTATTTATCCAAGTCAGACTTCATGGGCAATTATGGAACAGAAGATTCCAGCATCAGTAAATGTACCTTCTTGGCTGCATTATTTGGCTTTACTTATTTATCCAAGTCAGACTTTTCCCACATAAAGATCATTAAGTCCAAATACTGCTCTATCATGACTGATGAGCATCTGTAAGTCTACTTGAGGCTGGCTATCAGCAGTTACTGTCCGGACTATGCATCCCTGACTGATTTCATCTAATGAAAGTCATCAGTGTAAGGTAATGGCAAAAAATGTACCGCATTGCACTGTGCAATACAGGTTGATACAGTTATGCAAAGTACACCTGCATATGCTGTATACATAAAAATATGTCTCAATATATTTATAAATAATATATTTTGCATTTTTAGTAGGTGGTAGATCATTTAGACTTAGTCATGTGATAAGTAACTCCCATGCTGAAAATTTGTGTGCACCCCTGATCAGCTTACAACAAAACCGGCAATTTTGTTTGGATGTACAGATGGATATGCAGATTAACCTCTAGGCCCTAAACTGAAGGACTGTTTGTGTTCGGTTGAATACAGCCAGAAATTTATGCATTTGTTATTTTGTGTTCAGTTAAAGTGATTATCATTCTCATCACAAATCAAGTATCATTTTAACAAATAACAAAATAAAATCTTGTTATTTGTTTTAAAGTTGTAATTTTATTTGGAAGGGAAATCCTTTTACTATAGCATCAATCGAGATTGAGAATGGCAAAATAAAGTGCTGAATTCAGTGAACACACACAAATGCAAATTCACTTAATCATTAACAGTGAGTTCTGCAAATAGATAAAGTACTGTAGACTTTTCATAGTCAAACTAGTAATAATGATGATGATGATGATGATGATTGCGATTGCTCCTATCCCAGCCATGAATATGGATGACAATACAACAGCAAATTATAAATATGGAAGCAGATGACAATATGGAAACAATAGATCCATTGTGTTGTACAGATGAAGCGATGCCATGAACAATAAGGCCAGGGAAAGATTGGAATGAAGAATTTGGAAATATTTCTGATTGTGGTAAGCTGAGAATAACTAGTAGAAAAGCATATATTTAGCACAGACAAATTTGAGGAAAATTATGTGAAAGGTTTGAGGAGAATGCTGAGAGCTTAGCTGAAAAATAACAACACTAATGATGGGGCCTTAATGACTCACACACATACATACCTGTATTCAACAAGTCATGGTTGTAGAATGTTTCTGTGTCGGCATTGTTACTTACATTGAATACAATGTTAGAATTGACATGGCCAGAATAATAATAATAATAATAATAATAATAATAATAATAATAATAATAATAGAAACCCAAATCAACAAACACAGAAAAGAAGGCAAAATGATAAATAGGAAGAAAGCGATGTGGAGAAGATGAAAAATTGGAAATGTGACTAGCAGAGAGAGGCTAAACAAAAAACATGAAGAACTGAACCAAAAAATAGAAGGAAAAAAGGGAGATTGAGACGATACAGATACAAATCTGAACAGCGCAAGCAAAACAGGACATTTGAAAACAACGAAAGCCAATTCTACCAAAATGTGAACGGAGGAAAAATAAAAACGGAATGACCAAACTGGAAGAAACTAAACTCTACTCTGGGAACAAGAACGGGGTCACAATAGAAATGCTGAATGGCTGAAAGACATGAAAGAAGAGTTACAACAAATTGAATAAGGAACAGTGAATGAACTCAACAAAGAAACCTTAAAGAAAACCATAGGAAAATAGCAAACTGGAGAGCACCAGGGCATGACGGGATATATGCATATTGGTTAAAAAAATCCACAACATTACTCAAAAGGCTAGCTCAAAACCTGAGAAGATGTATACAAGAAAGAAACATGCCAGATTGGTTGACAAAAGGTAGAACCACACTGATACAGAAGGACACAGAAAAAGGAACCACCCCCAACAACTATCGGCCTATCATGTGCTTACCTACTATGTGGAATATACTAACAGCTTAATTGAGGGAACAAATCTACCATTCCCTGAATAATCGTGGACTTCTTCCCGAGGAACAGAAAGGATGCCAAAATGGAAAAAAAGGAACACATGATCTGCTATATATAGATCAAAAGATCTTGAAGGAGGTTAAAAAGAAGGAGAAAGAATTTAGCCATGGCATGGATCAACTACAAAAATGCGTATGACAGGATCCCCCAAGCATGGATAATAGAATGCTTAAAAATGTATAAAATACCAATCAGGATGATCAACATGATTGAAAATACAATGAGAACATGGAGACTGGAACTGACAGCTGATGGACAACACATAACAGAAATTAACATACAAAGAGGAATCTTCCAAGGAGATTCACTTTCACCATTATTCTTCATCATAGTCATGATGCCCCTGAATAATATACTGAGAAAGTACCAAGCTGGATACAAGTTCTCCAATACAGAAGAAAAAATGAACCACCTGATGTACATGGACGATCTGAAACTTTTTGCAAGAACTAGAGGCACTAATAAACACTACCAGGATCTTCAACCAGGATATCCAAATGGAGTTTGGTATTGAAAAGTGTGCAGTACTAGTTATAAGAAAAGGAAAACTGGAGACGACAGAAGGCGTGGGGCTACCCAATCAAATGGAGATGAGAGCACTAGGGGAACAATACGCTTACAAATACTTGGGAGTTCTGGAAACAGACACCATCAAAGCAACAGAAATGAAAGAGAGAATTGGAAACGAATACCTCAGGAGAACAAGAAAACTCCTGGAAACTAAATTATATAGCAGAAACCTAATAAAAAGTATAAATACATGGGCAGTATCACTAATAAGATACTCTGGACTGAAGAAGAACTGAGACAGCTCGATCAGAAGACCAAGAAATCCATGACCATGCACCATGCACTTACACCCAAAGGACGATGTAGACCAACTCTACGTGAAAAGGAAAGACGGCAGGAGAGGACTGGTTTGCATAAAAGACTGTGTGAATGACAAAAAAAGAACTGGAAAAATATATAATGCAGAACACTGTAGGGATGATTATGGCAGCAAGAGACTCTGAAAAAAATCAGCAAAACAGAAAAGCAAAGAGACAAAAGATGAGAAAATAAAAATGGGAAGAGAAACAACTACATGGAAGATTCATAAGAATGACTAAAAATGAGAATAACGAAAACACTTGGATGCGAAAAGGACACATAAACCGAGAAACTGAATCCTTTATAACTGCAGCACAAGATAACTCAATAAGAACCAACCACATCAAAGCAAAGATCGACAAAACACAAGAAAACAGCAAATGCAGACTGTGTGGAAAAAGAGATGAAATGGTAAACCATATAGTCAGTGAATGCAGCAAACTGGCCCAAAAAGAAGACAAGAACAACCAAGTGGGAGGGCAGTACACTGGGAATTATGCAAGCAACTGCATCTCGAATGCACAGACAAATGGTACAACCATAAGCTGGCAACAGTACTTGAAAACGAGAATCACAAAATCCTATGGAACATGGACATACAAACAGATAAACCCATCCAAGCAAGAAGACTCGATGTAATAATCAACAAGAAAGAAAAATCCTGTCAAATCATAGACTTTGCTGTTTCAGCTGAGCACAGGGTGAATATAAAAGAAAATGAGAAATGGAGCAAATACACAGAGCTAGCGAGAGAGATGAAAGGGATATGGATGATCTAAAAAAATCAATTTAATACCTATAATAGTAGAAGCACTAGGAACAATTCTGAAAAACTTTGAGAAGAAAATGGGAGAAATTGGAATCAGAGGAATGGCTGGAAAGATACAACAAATAACAATAATGAAAACAGCTTAAATATTAAGGAAAACCCTTGAATGCGGAGACTAATACACATGAACCATATGCATGGGCCAGACAAAATGCTGCAAAGGCAAAACATGAAGAAGTGTTACATGGAACCAAGAACATTGAAGCTGCATATCTATAAGTTTTCTAACACCTCCCCATCTCCTCCCATTGCCCCATCACCGCCTTCCCCCTAAAAGATAATGCCAAATAGTCGAGAAGGGTAAAGGAGGATGGAAAGACCGAGGAGAGAGCACTGACCAGACCTCCAGTGGGCAAGTGTTAAGAGAACTGGGACCTTGGGGAGGTTTATTACCACTCAAATTCCAGTGGAGACCAATAATTGCTGCCAGTGAGAAATCAATGGTAAACGGCTGTTGTGATAATGCAAATCCATTTGCAAATATTATTGAAAGAGGTGGAGAGTACTGGAAATCTGGGGAGATTTGTTGTTACTCACCTTTGAGGAAACACCACAGATTGTTTTCAAGGAGAGATCTTTGGTGACCTATGTGAAAGCTCCTTGTAAGCCGATAATAATAATAATAATAATAATAATAAGAAGAAGAAGAAGAAGAAGAAGAAGACCCATGGCACACAATGTTATGGGAACCAATGGTTGTTGAGGGTCGGCCATGTTATACAATGATATAATTTCATATTGATTATGCATACCTTCATACACTTTTTCTTCCTACATGCACACAGCTATGCGAAAGTTCAGTATCAAAGTATTGATATTTCGATATTTTTTGATAAAAAAAAATGATATGCATTATTTATATGTTCAATACAATGCTACAATGATTTTGTGGATATGAAATGTGGGTTGAACTACTTTTGAGGATGGTAGCCATTTTGGTCATTGAAAGAGACAACACATAATCTGTTTGTAGTATAAAGAAACATTGGTTTTACGCACAGAGCAGAACTAGCAAAAAAATCCCAAGAACGTCTAGAAATATATAAAAAGTTGGGATGTTGAATTGAGCTGTGTTCCGTTATTCAAATGATTCATGTCGTTAGCACATCAGACTGTCTAAAGATATTGGCTTCCTGACATTGGTGTTATTTTTTCTTTTCCCTTTACAAAGTTCAATCATGTTTTACAAAGTTCAATCATGTTTTACAAAGTTCAATCATGTTTTACAAAGCCAAAAATAAAAACATGAATGATTTTTGTCCACAAAACAAACAAAACAAACTAAACACTATGAATAAATATTTGAAAATATGGAGTTAATTATTCTTAATTTTGAATGTGTTCACCCTTCACTTGTGTTCATCCTTCACTTGTGTTCATCCTTCACTTGTATTATTCCTGAGCAAAAATACTGTTTGTTTCTGTCCTACTTCTGTTTTTATTTTTTGTCTCGGTGATGCTAATGTTTCTGTCCCACTTGATTTGTGTTTTGATAATCAGTGGAAAATACCAATTCATTTTGCATTATATTTTAATGTTCGAATTTTCTTTCTTTTTCTTTTGTATTTTTTACTTGCCTTATTTTTAATCTCTCTCTCTCTCTCCCTCCCTTTCTCCCCCCCCTCTCTCTCTTGACTGAATAGCGATGTACATTTCATTTTCGATTCTCATTCCTTCTTTATAATTTTAGGAGGTTCACACTCCCAGACTTTATCTTCTTGCTCTTTAGAGGGATTTATTTTAATGCTAATCATCTGTGGAATGACAACGGAACTGCTCAGGCATTTTTGTAAGCCAGAGTACTCTTCCTTATATGCACCGGGTTTTCAATCCCCACCTTCTGATCTTGTGTCATATTTTCCCGGGTTGTGAAAGGGGGGGGGGTAAATACCAACTCAACGCCAAAATGTCCAGCTAAAAGAAAAAAATACAAAACATCACAAAGTTGTCATTGCACCAAATGCATAATATGTAAAATTTAGAAAAAAATATTGTTGGGCTGTTTGTTTGTTTGTTTTTTTCTGGATTTTTAATATTATTATGTAATAATTTTCAAAGAAAACAAAAAAAAGGGGGGGGGAGAGAGAAAGATAAAGAGATGGCGGGAGAGAGAGGGAGAGATAGAAGTTTTAATATAAAAATCTTACACACATAATTTAACTTCTATTTAATTTTATATGGCCCTGAGCAATGCTAGGTAGACTTGCTATTTTACTCATAAACTTATACAAAATTAATTTTTATGGCTTGTAATGAACAAGCAGTTTAAATAAATCATTTGCTGCTGCGTTCCTCCCACTTGTTGCTTTTTTTTTTATCAGCAGTCATTCTCATTGCTGATATTATTAACACGCAGTGACACTGACGTCTTATTTGCGTCATGTTCCTACGATTGACATGAAAAAAAAATGGTTGATTTCCAAGTTTTAATTTCACGCTGTCTGCAATGAGATTAAAGAGACACATGAGAATGGAATGAGAACTTGACCTTTGGCCCTTAATTAAGATCTTCTTGTTAAACGATTGTAAGCTGTCTAGGGGGATGGAAAGACCAAGAAGAGTGCATTAACCAGACCTTCATGGAAGGGTGAGAAAAGTGCTGGGACTTTGGAAAAGATTAATGCCACCCAAATCTGAAATGACCAATTGTTGTTGCTAGCGAGAAATCAATGGTTAGCAGCTGTTGTGATACCACAAAATCATTTGTAATGGTTAGCAGCTGTTGTGATACCACAAAATCATTTGTAATGGTTAGCAGCTGTTGTGATACCACAAAATCATTTGTAATGGTTAGCAGCTGTTGTGATACCACAAAATCATTTGTAATGGTTGCAAAAAACTGAGAGTACAGGAAATCTAGGGAAACTTGTTGTCACTCATATTCCAAGATGCACCGCCACTTACTGCTAGTAAGAAATAACTCATAATGACCTGTGTAAGTATTCATAGTGATTATAAATAATAATATTGATAATGATAATAACATATAATATTGCAGCCATACTCTTATTAACGACGTGTTGATGCGGCTCCGCATTCTATATTCTTCAATCGAAGTAATCCATGTGTAACAAGTGAATAAATATTGTAACATATTGTCTGAATTATGGAACTAAAAATGCAGACCTTACATACACCTTAAAAATTGGAAATGGTTCAATAATGAATAATATAGTTAAATAACGAATAATATGGTTAAATAATGTGACCGTAAGAAAAAAGATGATTATCCAAAAGAAACAAAATCTTTAAAAACAAATAAATGCATAAATATTATTATTATAATGATGATAATAGTAATAACGATAATAAAATATATGCGATATAGAGTTGAAAGAAAATCATAACTAAAAACAACAAAAATTTTCTTAACATCAGACGAGTATGATGGAAACGGTCGTGAAATAGAACTGAGAAAAATATTAAAAAGATAAAATAAAAGCCAAAATAAAATATTTCTAGGAATGATCATAATAATGGCGATAATGCTTCTCATTATAAGAACTCCAGCTATGGATCAAACGGCATAGATGGTAGTAAATTTCCAGTAAACCATATTGGAAACAACATTATAGTAAATACTTATTGTTAAGCAGCAGTTTTAAATATCAGGTTGACATTTGACAAAGTTGAATGATGTTTCGTAACCAAAATTGAGTCTTTAGAAGGTGAAAGAGAGAGGGTGGGCAATTCTGAGATGGTATTTCAGTTAAAATAGAAGGGAACCTTTCACAAACGATTCCTTGTATTATTCCAATATGAGTGTTAAAAACTATCAAACTAAAAATGTTGTAAGTGGGATCGGAACATCAAGTGCAGATTTCATGACAGAGCAAAGAATGAGGCTTCCCAAGCCATCATCTACAGTAACCCTCGAAACATTATTACTAAAACAAATTGAATTTAAATAAATTTGTGATGATACCAAAGTGAATGAAGTCTTGCCATTTTTACTGGTAAATAATTTAGATCAGTGCATTAAAGTTATCAAAGTTCCTGCTAATACTGTGTCAAAGCTACTCCGAATAGAAAAATGGAAGAAAAAAAAAAGAAGTAAAGAAAAAGCTGTTGTGGCAGAAACGTATAAAACAACTAAGAAATTATTTAAGTAAAAGTTGCCGGAAATGGCTACTCAAAACGTGGAGTGCCTGTGAAAGGTTAATCTAAAAGGCAAGGAAAGGAAGTAACACATCAAGATGATGCAGAATAAATCAAAGATATTGAATAGTCACTGTTGAGATCCTGAAGGTGAAGGTTTAAATGTTTTCGAATTGGAAAGCACCTAGACCTGATGAAGTTTAGGGATACTTCTAACTCTTCATCCACTTCTTGCAACAATGCTAAAGGACTATTTGATGACAGGTGGCTTTCCTGAGTGGCTTACAAACGGCACTAGAGTCTTGATCATTAAAGATAAAACAAAAGACGTGGAAGTGACAAACTTTAGACCAATCACTTGCCTCTTAGTTTTGTGGAAAATTTTCGCTATTCAAATTGTCTGAAAATATCTATGGTCATTTGGACCAAAATAATTGGCTCACTGAGGCACAGAAATTGATAAAATGATCCTAATGCAAACGAAGATCCTCATCATTGTTTGTTGATGTCAGCTTGATCCCATTGACACTTCTTTTATGGAATGTGAAAGCATGATATGAACTTGGAAAAAGGATTTTCTACAGTCAACCATATACTATTCATGGATGACCTTAAATAAATCAGGTCACGACCACGTACAACAGCAGATTAAAGATTATTCTTAAATTGCACTTCCACAGTCGGAATACTTTTGCCATCAATGCCATTCAATATACCACTGATGTACTTGACTACAATGTAGATGAATTGAAATGTTTCAACACAAAAACATGTAAAATGCTTTACCATTTACGAGGCTTTTTCTAAGAAAGGAGATGTAGATCGATTTTGTCTACCTAAAAAAGTAGTTGGCCAAGGCTTACTTTGTTTTGAAGATGTGGTAAATATAGATGAAGGAAATCTAATTAAATTTATTTCGGAAAATGATGAAACACTTCTTCATGAAGTGAAAAGGGAAAAAAATACAAAGATCTTGCGTGGAAAAGAGTCAGAGATGTCAAGAGACAGAAAATTATTTGTAAATAAGCTACAATATATTCTTTTAGAATACTAAATTTAAAGTTAATGACAGTTGGAATTAATTGGCCAGGGGTGATCTGTAGAGATCTCTTGAGAGCATTTTAATGGCAGCTTAGTAACAAGCCGCTCACACTAGGTCAATCAAATGCTATATCAACAAACTACAGAATCACCAATTGTACAGAATGTGTAATGAAAGGAAAAAACATTAACACATATTGTATCAGAATGCTCTATGCTAGCTCAGCATCAATATAAAAATGAAGACACAACAAAGTCGCTCAGGTTCTATACTGGAATATATGCAAACTCTATGAATTAGACCACAATGAGAAGTGGTGTGAGCATAAACCCGAAGTGGTTCAGGAAAACGACAATATCAAACTTGTTTGGGACATGCGCATACAAACTGATAAGATTCTTGAACATTGCAAAGTTGACATAATTTTTCTAAACAAAAGAACTTGTTCAATCATTTTGATACCAGAAAGAACACAAGAAAATAAATATCAAAATCTGAAATGGGAATTATTTAGACCATGGAAATGTAAAAAAATGAATTGTAATTGGAATGCTTGGGACCATAGCAAAAAGCCAACATAAATGACTTAATCATATTCTTTTCTAATTTTGCAAAAGTCTTGCCTGTTAGGAATGATGAAACTGTTAAGATACAGCTTGAATATCTAAAGTTAAAGGAAAAAAATCAACTAAAAACATCCAAAAATTGACTTCTATGAAATAACAACAACAATATTGATAATGACAGAATTGTCTATGAAAACAACTTGTCAATAAATTAAAAATTATTTAGAAATAAAATACTTGTCATAAATACGAAAAACGTTAAAATCTTGAAAAACAAAATAACTTGAAAGGTTTCTACAATGTAATTCAAACCTTTTTCCAAATAGTTCTTTCTTTTAAGAAATATTTAAACAAATATGACTCATTAGAAATGTAACACCTTGCTGACAAATCTGTACTAAAATCTGAGAATTTGTAAGTTTGTGTGATTTTTATCTCTTATTTTAATATAAACCTACCCTCTCGCAGACACCTACCCTCTCGCAGACACCTACCCTCTCGCAGACACCTACCCTCTCGCAGACACCTACCCTCTCGCACAATGTCATTTCAATTCCTGTAACTGATGGCCTTCTTCAGGTGTATCTTGTTGAACTCAGGAATCATTCTGTCAAACTTTGGAATTTGCATGGAATTTTAAACTGAACTCTTTATTAATCTATGGAGTAGCATGCTCTTGTTCTGTCAGTCATGATTGAATAGAATTAATTTACAATTGTTTCCTGAGTATCACCTACACCGAGGATTGAACCTTCAACCTTTCTTTAATGTTTAAAAAATAAATTCAGATAATTATAAAGTGTATAGAAGTGCTCAAACAAAATGGAGTTGCATACGCTCCTCTCAAACTGGATATAAGGAGCAGCCTTCTTTTCCTGCAGCAAAAAAGAGTGACATCGATCCTTTTTAAAGGCTTCTGTAAAGCTTTGCATATATACATAAATTTATATGCAAAATTAGAAATTCTAAACATAGAAATGGTAATATAGGGTTTAGGGCTTCTGGTAGAAATGCACGTTTATTGTGTTGTTTAAAGTCATTTTAACGTTTTAAAAATTATTTGGATTATACTGACGACTGTTCTCATTTTGAGCGTTATTTTTGAAACGTTTCGATTGATGTAATTTCCAACCTTCAAATGTATCTTATCGAATTAAGAAGTCTTTCTATCAAACTCAACGATCTGCATGCACCCGTGGTGTAGTGGACAAAGTACTTCGTAAAATTCAGTTGTAAGTTACACTCTTCTGGAGGTTGATGGTTCAATCCTTAGGGTAAGCCACACTCAAAATACACTTGCAAATTACTTAGGACTTCTACCCAGTCATGGCTGATGGAATGAGCATCTTACTGTAGATTAAATAAAGGTTCTGTTCAAAATTCCACGCAGATTCTCAGATAGCAAAAATTGTCAAGTTCAGCAGATATACAAAGATTAAAAGTTACATCAACAAAAACGTTGTGTGAATTAAACAGTAGTTTCTTGCTACTTGTACTTTTTTGGGGATGCACTCCTCTTTTTTTTTTAAAAGAACATTTTTCAACTTATTTTTGTTGGTTTATTATACCAGTAAGTATTACCTAAGTACTCGGTAAACAAGATCATCAGGCTTTATCAGCACAAAAAATAATAAATACAGCACAAAAAATTTTACGTTTCACAAAATACGAAAATGTATTTTTTCTTTAATTGCAGCACAACGACGACACTCTGATCTTGGCTTCCTCAACAGATTTCTTTTCTTAAAATTCCGGGTTTTTTAAAAAATTTTTTGCAAAAGATCATATTAAAAAATATGCTATTACCTGGAAGACATACACTTCAATATATAAATATATATGAAATGCGTCTGTACATTGCCACAGTACATTAATTTTGGCCACGGGTGCCTGACATTATAATGAGCGGGCAGTGGATCCAATTAACAACCGTACTGTTAAAATGTTTTTGATTATGATGAGGGTATGACTTCAAGGATTTCGACAATCGTTTTTATACGGTTACGACAATCAAGCAATGAGAGGCTTTCGACGTCATCATAAAAATATCAGATTTTGGATTCAATTCAGTTCGCTGTTAATCCTGTCTGGAAACGACTGAGTCGTGCCGGCATTATCTTCGTCGCCATCTTTGTTACTCAACACTCAAAATTATGACTACATTGATTCTTCGCTGCCATCTTTGTTACTAAGAATTACTCAACGAGATCGTGACTGCATTGATTCTTCACCGATTTGATTTACTGCCGCCATCTTTGCTCAACACTTAACACATACTTAATTATTTTTTTATTTTTTTGACAGGTGAGGTGAGAGACATACTTCCACCGAGCAACGCTGGTACACCAGTCTTGCTAGTAATAATAATACTATAGATAATCATTTTATTTTTGTATTTTCGTTTAGCGGCAACCCGGATAAATGTGATTATCAAGGTCGAACAGCATTGCACCACACAGTGATAAACGGACATTATGATTGCATGTCGTACTTGGTTTCATGGGGTTGCAACATTTGGGCAATGGACAACGACCAACACACGCCACTCGACTTGAGTTTATTGCATAACAAGGATGAGATCTCAAGATATCTGGATGGCGTACAAGCATTACAACAAACGAAGAACAGGTAAAATTATCAACAGTAATTATGAAATATATATATATATATATATATATATATATATATATAAAAAATTTTAGTCATTCAATAAATTAAAAAATTTATGATGTGAAATGGTTAAATTTCAAATCAAAAGATTTTAATTATTCTATGTAAGACAAAGAATACATTTAAAATATTATAACTCCTTATCCTATAGAATTTCGATGTCTACCATCTCTTCAGAGGAGAAAATACTAGCAAATAATTATAATGGTTTACATCTTATTTGCTAAAGTCAGGGAGACATGGGAAATCACAATTAAAAGTTTTTTAAGTATTTAAATATCATAGAGTAAGGGAAGTTAATGAAAAAAACATAAAAATTCACATCCAAATTGCATGGTAAAATCCGAACTGAATGCCTTTGATAGCAGTGTGGTAAAATGATCCAAACTGTATTTTGAGTAATTCACAACACAAGGAACGGTCCGAAGTAGGCATTTTCCTGGAGCAATTTTCTTTGTTTATATAATGAGTCCGGTAAAAATATATATATTTCTTAATTTTTTTTTATATAGGTCCGGTGGATCTGTTTATTAACAAACATAATTTAATATATTTAATATTTTTATAATTATAATTATATAACATGAGCTTCAAATTCCATTCCAAAATAACTTCAAATTGTTAATAAAATAAAATAAAACCGCTTTCAGCAGACAGGCTACGCAAATTAAGAGAAACTGAGCTGGTATGAAAAATAAAAAATGAAAAAAGAAAAATTAAAAATTAAAAATAAAAATAAATAAATAAAAATAAGATGAAAAATGAAAAGGATAAAAAGATAAATAAAATAAAATAAAAGTAAAAGAAAGAAAAGAAAATGCTTACACGTAATGAATTAGCGAATATAAGAGAAGATAAAATAAAATAAAGGGGAATGGAAGGAAATAGATTAAGAAATAGGGAGAGATAGAAATTAGAGAATAATAATGAAAAAAGAAATAGGGGGCTGAGAGAAAAAGAGACAGAGGAAGAGGAACTAAGAAAACGAAGTCAATAAACCTTTATAAGATAAAATGACAGGCCGCGAATATAGGTCAAATCACGAAATTAAGTCTAGATATATGCAGGAAAGGAAAAAGAAAGCAAAATAAAAAATCACGCCATATCAAGTAGAAATTCCTGCTTAAATAAATTTAAATGAAGTCAACTCAAAATAATCTTATTTAATATATACGGTACAATTTTGCTAATTTTATGTGCATTGATAATATCCTTTATATGACAATATTAAACTAAAAATTTAGAACTATAATAATCCGTGGAAGTAATTTGCAAAACTAAAACTAGGCGTATTAATAAAACGTGGTGAAAATTAATAATAATACTTTACTGAAAAATATAATAATATTAATAATAATAATAATACTTTACTGAAAAAATATCATAATATTAATAATAATAATAATACTTTACTGAAAAATATAATAATAATAATACTTAACTGAAAAAAGCTTTATATATATAAAAATTAAGGGATAATAATAATGATAATAATAATAATTTTTTATAATAAAAATACTAATAATAATAATCAAAGTAACTACTATAATTGTTAAGTAAAACTAAGAGAATAGGGTAACGGAACTACGCCTATAAAAGCAGGGTTTCTATAGTACCACAAAGATGACGCATTTTTGAGTGTTATATGTTCATATTCATATATGTGAATTGGGAAAGTACCTTCCAATGGGGAATGCTTACTCTACTTGTGGGTAATAGAAAGAGAGAAGATTTATAAACTCCTTAATTAAGAGATGCTAAAAACAAATTTGAAATAGTATTCAAACAATATCTTAGAATTGTATATTATATGCTGGGATTTAAAATATAGTATGTAAATGCATATATGGTGAGTTTCTATATAATATGGAAATAAGAATTATTAGTATATAGCTTAAATGAAATGCTCTAAAGCTATTTAAAAAAATCAGCATGAATTATAATTTAGTTTTTAGTTAAAAAGTTATATGTATTTAGTGTTATGGTTTTACACATTTATAGGTTTACAGAAAATCTATGTTATTTTATTTTAAGTTGGCTGTATTTAACTTTTTTCTTGTGTTTACATCTAGACACTAGTTCGTTCTTGGCATTTATGATAGGTTTAAAGAAGGTGATAATGTTAACTGCTTCGGATATACAAAGATTACAAAATTTGTCCCCTGGGGTGTATGATCTAGTTTTGTTCAGTATACTCCATTTAATTGAATAGGGAATTTTCTTGTCCTCCAGGCTATTGATTAATGTTGTTCAAGATGTACTCTTATTATCATTATTTTAAGATCTTTAATTTCTGAATGAATGCAAGTGGTTTGAAATTCTTACTTTTATTAAGTCGAAGTCATTAGGAGTATCCTTCCTTGTCCAATATTTACCATCAAATAAGGATCGTCTGGCTAATAGGATTAATTTCATTTCTAAATCCGTAATGTCAGAATGCCTTTTTGCAAATATTAATGCCTTATTTAATAGTACTGGGGAGATTGAGTGATAGTAATTATTTATATCGAAAGTGATAAAGCTTAGTCATTGCTTATCTTTAAGTTTTAAAAACCATTTTATAACAGAGTCAGTGCATTGGCAAAGTGGGAATTTAACTTTTTCTCTAATGGAAGGTATGATTAAATCTAAGATTTTCTTACTTACTAGACCAATATTCTAACTGCATGGACAAATTAGGGTAGTAGAAGGGTTATCAAGGAAGTTTGCTTTATGGTCCTTCAATATAAATCTGGGAGTGTCAGGAGTAATGATTTCTGTATAGTCATGGATATTCATAAGATTAAGTAAGTTTTTAGCTTCTAAGATGCTTTCATCTATTTTATTTGCAGGGGCAGATTTATAGGATTTATTTAATTCTTTGTATATAAATTTCTTTTAATTTCTATATTCTAGTTTATAATAGTGTTTTGTTTTATCAGCTGGAACAAATATATGTGAGTTTTTCTTGACTTTTGTAGTAAAGTTATTTATTTTCCTAGCAATACTGTTAGATGTGTTTCTATGGTTCTTAAATTTTATATTTTTGACCAAATTAATCATTATGTTTTCAAAATTCTCAAGTTAAACATAGGGTGTTGATTTGTTTTAAGTCCATAGAATTTAGCAGTAGTTCTTTGCAATTTCTTCTGTTCTCTATTAGAATTAATTGGAAGACCCATTTTAAGCGTTTCAGGTGAATTTGTTTTTTTACTATGTTTTTCCTGTTGGTGTTTTGGTCAAAATGGTAAGGTTTCTATCTGACATTTATAAGAAACTTGTTAATAGCCTGTACAAGTTTGTGTATATATGTCCGTTTGGAGGAAATAGGTACTTTTTAGCAGAAAGGGGTAAGTATTCTTTGTCAAACATATTTAGAATGGATGTAAAAGCTCGACCTTTGTTGGAGGGAGCTTAATATTCTCAGAATAAAATTATCTAACAATCAACTGGTATTGAAACCTGTTCTTATAAGTCTTACAAAATATTATTGGCAATAATATTCTATAAGTACTATCCTATCTAAATAAAAATTGCTCGATATACAAGATAGAGCAAATAAATCAAATTTTAGTCATTCAATAAATTTAAAAATTTATGATGTGAAATGGTTAAATTTCAAATCAAAAGATTTGTATTATTCTATGTAAGACAAAGAATACGTTTGAAATATTATAACTCCTTATCCTATAGGATTTCGATGTCTACCATCTCTTCAGAGGAGAAAATATTAGCAAATAGTTATAATGGTTTACACCTTATTTGCTAAAGTCAGTGA